>NW_027270960.1:0-600000 GCF_040938485.1 Diadema antillarum
AACCAGTTCTAACCAGTTGAGACCAGTTCAAAAAAAGTTGAAACCAGTTGAAACCAGTTAAAACCATTTAAAACTAGTCAAGAATAGGTGAAACCAGTTGAGACCATTTGAAACTAGTTAAAACCAGTTGAAACCAGTTGAAACCAGTCAAAATCAGTTGAAACCAGTTTAGATCAATCGAAACCTGTTAAAATTACTTGAAACTAGTTAAAACCAGTGTAAACCAGTTGAAAAAAGTTAAACCTACTTGAAATCAGTTAGTTAGAAACAGAGACCAGTTGAAAACCAGTGAAAACCTGTTAAAACCAGTTTAGACATTTCAAATAAGTTGAAACCAGTTGAAACCAAATGAAACCACTTGAAATCAGTTGAAACTACGTACTTGAAACCAGTGAAAACCAGTTGAGACTAGTTGAACCCAGTTGAGATACATTGAACCAGTTAAAACCAGATAAAACCAGTTGAGACCAGTTCAAAGCAGTTGAAACCAGCTAAAACGAGTTGAGACCAGTTCAAACCAGTTGAAACCAGTTAAAACCAGTTGAGAACGGATCAAACCAGTTGAAACCAGTTGAGACCAGTTGAAATAAGTTGAGATCAGTTCAAACTAGTCCATACCGGTTGAGACCAGTTCTAACCAGTTGAGACCAGTTAAAAAAAAGTTGAAACCAGTTGAAACGATTTAAAACCAGTTGAAACTAGTCAAGAACAGTTGAAACCAGTTGAGACCATTTGAAACTAGTTAAAACCAGTTGAAATTAGTTAAAATCAGTTGAAACCAGATGAGATCAGTTGAAACATGTTGAAACTACTTGAAACTAGTTAAAACCACTTGAAACCAGTTAAAACCAGTTGAGAACAGATCAAACCAGTTGAAACCAGTTGAGACCAGTTGAAATAACTTGAGATTAGTTAAAACTAGTCCATACCGGTTGAGACCAGTTCTAACCAGTTGAGACCAGTTCAAAAAAAGTTGAAACCAGTTGAAACGAGTTAAAACCAGTTGAAACTAGTCAAGAACAGTTGAAACCAGTTGAGACCATTTGAAACTAGTTAAAACCAGTTGAAACCAGTTAAAATCAGTTGAAACCAGTTGAGATCAGTTGAAACATGTTGAAACTACTTGAAACTAGTTAAAACCAGTTGAAACCAGTTACAAATAGAGACCAGTTGAAACCAGTTGATATTGCTTACCCCACCCCCACTTTAAATGTCAGGCCCCTAAGGCCTGGGCCACTATGTGAGTGGTCAGATGAGGTTGCTAACCTCCTAAGCTACACATTTATACCGACCCCAGTGTGGCCCACGCCGTTTCAATGTCTGAAAATAACGAAAATACAAGGATATATAGCATTTTATATATAACGTTTGTAAATGGCAGGAAACACCTACATTGTCACTTTAACTGTCAGGCCCTTTTACAGCCTGGGCCACTATGTGAGTGGTCAGATGAGGTTGCTAACATCCTACGCTACACATTTACAGCGACCCCAATGTGGCCCAGGCCGTTTCAGTGTTTGTTTGAAATAAAGGCAGCATAAGGTTATGTATATATCATTTTATATGCGATCTTTGTAAAAGCTACACAGTTATACCGACGCAAATGTGGCTAGGCCGTTTTAGTATTTCTTTTTTTAAATAAAGGCATTACAAAGTTATGTAGCATTTTATATATGCGACCTTTGTAAATGGCAAGAAGCACCTACATTGCCACTTTAACTGTCAGGCTCCTACAGACTGGGCCACTATGTGAGTGGTGAGATGAGGTTGGTATCATTTTAAGCTACACATTTATACCCACCCCAATATGGCCCAGGCCGTTTCAATGTCTCAAAATAACGAAAATACAAGGATATGTAGCATTTGATATATCATAACGTTTGTAAAGTGCAAGAAATCCTATATTGTCACTTTAACTGTCAGGCCCTTACGGCCTGGGCCACTATGTGAGTGGTCAGATGACGTTGTTAACATCCCAAGCTATATATTTATACCGATTTATACTGGTCATTTATACTGATACATTACATTTCAATACATCGTGTCACTTGATTTCCTAACATACGCTTTCTTGAAGTTCCTGAAGTTTCATAGTTTCTTTTCAACTTCTGAATTCCGTCATTATAAGAAATGACAATTTTGTTTCTTTTGAACAAAATAGCTTTCTAATTAGTTTGACAATATTGACGGGTTTGTTAAAAATCATTTTCAATACATTGCGTCATTAGTAGTAATGACGCAAATATAAGAAACCATAGCACACGCGATTAAATATTAAGAAGAAAAAAGACATTTCATTCCTTCTGCTACTTTCAAATAGTTTGGTACTTGTTTCAAACTGCAAATGATTAGACTATCAAGCATCTTAAATTGGTCATTAATCAGTCACTTGATTTCATAACGTACTCTTTCTTGAAGACCAATGATTTCGCTTACCTTGCACGAAAATTTGACGGGTTTACGTTGCAAACGAACTCCCACCCGTTTGCAATGTAATGTACGATTTAACCAATAACGAACAAAATAGCTTTGGAACCAGATTGACAAAATTGACGGGTTTGTTACAAATCGTTTTCAATACATTGCGTCATACATTAGTAGTAATGTCGCAAAGATAAGAAACCATAGCACACGCCATTAAAGATCAAGAAGAAAAAAAGACATTTTATTCATTCTGCTATTTTCAAATACTTTGGTACTTGTTTCAAATTAAAGTAATTAGACTGTCACGCATCTTAAATTGCTCAGTTGTCAGTCACTTGATTTCATAATACACTCTTTTTTGAAATTCAAGTTTCTTTTAAACTTCTGAATTCCGTCATAATAAAAAATGAAAGTTTTGTTTCTTTTGAACAAAATAGCTTTGCAATCAGATTGACAAAATTGACGGGTGTGTTACAAATCATTTTCAATACATTGCGTCATTAGTAGTAATGACGCAAAGATAAGACACCATAGCACACGCGATTAAAGATCAACAAGAAAAAAGACATTTTATTCATTCTTCTACTCTCAAGTAGTTTGGTACTCGTTTCAAACTGCAATTAATTAGACTATCAAGCATCTTAAATTGGTCATTTATCAGTCATTTTGATTTCATAACATACTCTTTCTTGAAGTTCCTGAAGTTTCTTAAGTTTTTTTTTAATTTCTGATTTCCGCCATAACAAGAAATGAAAGTTTTTGTTTTCTTTTGAAGAAAATAGCTTTGTAATCATATTGACAAAATTGGACGAGTTTGTTAGAAATCATTTTCAATACATTGCGTCATTAGTAGTAATGACGCAAAGACAAGCGATTAAAGATTAAGAAGAAAAAGACATTTCATTCCTTCTGCTACTTTCAAATACTTTGGTACTTGTTTCAAACTTCAAATGATTAGACTATCAAGCATCCTAAATTGGTCATTTATCAGTGACTTGGTCTCATTACATACTGTTTCTTGAAAACCAATGATTTCGTTTAACCTTGCAGGAAAATTTGACGGTTTTACGTTGTAAACGAACTCCCACCCGTTTGCAATGTAATGGTACGATTTAACCAATAACGAAACAAAATAGCTTTGGAATCAGATTGACAAAATTGACGGGTTTGTTACAAATCATTTTCAATACATTGCGTCATTTGTAGTAATGACGCAAAGACAAGAAACCATAGCACACGAGATTAAAGATCAAGAAGAAAAAAGGACATTTCATTCCTTCTGCTGCTTTCAAATACTTTGGTACTTGTTTTTAAACTGCCAGTAATTAGACTATCAAAGCATCTTAAAAACGGTCATTTATCAGTCACTTAATTCCGTAACATACTCTTTCTTGAAGTTCCTGAAGTTTCTTAAAGTTTCTTTTAAACTTTTCAATTCCGTCATAATAAGAAATGAAAGTTTTGTTTCTTTTGAACAAAATAGCTTAGTAATCAGATTGACAAAAATTGACAAGACAAGAAACCATAGCACACGAGATTAAAGATCAAGAAGAAAAAAGACATTTCATTCCTTCTGCTGCTTTCAAATACTTTGGTACTTGTTTTTAAACTGCCAGTAATTAGACTATCAAGCATCTTAAAACGGTCATTTATCAGTCACTTAATTCCGTAACATACTCTTTCTTGAAGTTCCTGAAGTTTCTTAAAGTTTCTTTTAAACTTTTCAATTCCGTCATAATAAGAAATGAAAGTTTTGTTTCTTTTGAACAAAATAGCTTAGTAATCAGATTGACAAAATTGACGGCTTTGTTACGAATAATTTTCAATACATTGCGTCATTTTCTAATGACGCAAAATGACGCAAAAAATAAGAAACCATAGGACGCGCAATTAAAGAGTTAGAAGGAAAAAGGAATTTCATTCGTTCTATTACTTTTTAAATACTTTGGTACTTGTGGCAAGCTGCGAGTAACTAGACTATCAAGCATCTTAAATTGGTCATTTATCATTCACTTGAATTCATAACATCCTGTTTTTTTGAAAACCAATGATTTCGTTTCCCTTGCACGAAAATTTGACGGTTTTACTTTGGAAATGGTTTTCAATCCCGTTGGCAATGTAATGTACGATTTCCCCAATAACAGATTCTTTATTTCGTCGAACCCTTCCCCGGATTTCTAGCGAGTAACAAAATTCGACATAACAAATACAAGGAATTTTCTCTCCTTGTACAACACATCGAATATACTGCCCGATGTTTCTTTACTTTTGCGTTGTTACTGCCAAATACCCAATTTACTGGGAATTCATGGAAACTTTCAGTATGGACTAATTTTGATTTCATCACCGTTATAATGCCGAGACTCATTACACACACTAATCTCTCAACTGGTTTCAACTGGTTTGAACTAGTCTCAACTGGTTTTAACTGGTTTCATCTGGTTTCAACTGAATTGAACTGATCTCAACTGGTTTTTAACTGGTTTCATCTAGTCAAACTGGTTTTAAAACTGGGTTCAACTGGTGTCCAACTAGTTTCAACTGATCTCAAGTATTCAAAAAGTTCAACCCACGAAAACAAAAGGTTTACAAAATAGAGCGTTCATTAAAAGACAATGGAAGGGAAGAAGAGAAACTTGTATTATAAAGGAAAGCAAGGGAGAGATGGATAAGTTTTGAAAAGAAATGATGAAAGCAATTACTATAAAGAAAATGCAAATTGAAAAAAAAAGATAAATCAAACCTTAATGAATGCAAAGATTAATATCAAGGAGAGAAGTAGAAAACTAGTTAAAAACCAGTTGAGACCAGTTTAAACCCGTGTAAAAAAACTTGAAAAAAAATCGAGAACAGTTTGAAACCAGATGAGACCAGTGGAAACTAGTTAAAAATCAGTTAAAACCAGTTGAAACAAGTCAAAATCAGTTGAAACCAGTTTAGATCAGTCGAAACCTGTTAAAATTACTTGAAACTAGTTAAAACCAGTTGAAAACCAGTTGAAAACAGTTAAAAACTACTTGAAACCAGTTAGTTAGAAACAGAGACCAGTTGAAAAACCAGTGAAAACCTGTTAAAACCAGTTTTAGACATTTCAAACAAGTTGAAAACCAGTTGAAAACCAAATGAAACCACTTGAGATCAGTTGAAACTACGTACTTGAAACCAGTGAAAACCAGTTGAGACTAGTTTGAACCCAGTTGAGATACATTGAACCAGTTAAAAACCCAGTTGAGACCAGTTCAAAGCAGTTGAAACCAGCTAAAACCAGTTGAGACCAGTTCAAACCAGTTGAAACCAGTTAAAACCAGTTGAGAACAGATCAAACCAGTTGAAACCAGTTGAGACCAGTTGAAATAACTTGAGATCAGTTGATACTAGACCATACCGGTTGAGACCAGTTCTAACCAGTTGAGACCAGTTCAAAAAAAGTTGGAACCAGTTGAAACGAGTTAAAAACCAGTTGAAACTAGTCAAGAATAGTTGAAACCAGTTGAAACCAGTAAAAATCAGTTGAAACCAGTTTAGATCAGTCGAAACCTGTTAAAAATTATTTGAAACTAGTTTAAAACCAGTTGAAAACCAGTTGAAAAAAAGTTAATCCTATTTGAAATCAGTTAGTTAGAAACAGAGACCAGTTGAAAACCAGTGAAAACCTGTTAAAAACCAGTTGAAACCAAATGAAACCACTTGAGATCAGTTGAAACTACGTACTTGAAACCAGTGAAAACCAGTTGAGACTATTTGAACCCAGTTGAGATACATTGAACCAGTTAAAACCAGTTAAAAACCAGTTGAGACCAGTTCAAAGCAGTTGAAAACCAGCTAAAACCAGTTGAGACCAGTTCAAACCAGTTGAAACCAGTTAAAACCAGTTGAGAACAGATCACACCAGTTGAAAACCAGTTGAGACCAGTTGAAAATAACTTGAGATCAGTTGAAAGTAGTCCATACCGGTTGAGACCAGTTTCTAACCAGTTGAGACCAGTTCAAAAAAAGTTGAAACCAATTGAAACGAGTTAAAACCAGTTGAAACTAGTCAAGAACATTTTGAAACCAGTTGAGACCATTTGAAACTAGTTTAAAACCAGTTGAAACCAGTTTAAAATCAGTTGAAACCAGTTGAGATCAGTGAGACCAGTTGAAACCAGTTGAAATTGCTTACCCCACCCCCACTTTAAATGTCAGGCCCGTAAGGGCCTGGGCCACTATGTGAGTGGTCAGATGAGGTTGCTAACATCCTAAGCTACACATTTATACCGACCCCAGTGTGGCCCACGCCGTTTCAATGTCTGAAAATAACGAAAATACAAGGATATGTAGCATTTTATATATAACGTTTGTAAATGGCAGGAAACACCTACATTGTCACTTTAACTGTCAGGCCCTTTTACAGCCTGGGCCACTATGTGAGTGGTCAGATGATGTTGCTGACATCCTACGCTACACATTTACAGCGACCCCAATGTGGCCCAGGCCGTTTCAGTGTTTGTTTGAAATAAAGGCAGTATAAGGTTATGTATATATCATTTTATATGCGATCTTTGTAAAAGCTACACAGTTATACGGACGCAAATGTGGCTAGGCCGTTTTAGTATTTCTTTTTTTAAATGAAGGCATTACAAAGTTATGTAACATTTTATATATGCGACCTTTGTAAATGGCAAGAAGCACCTACATTGCCACTTTAACTGTCAGGCTCCTACAGACTGGGCCACTATGTGAGTGGTCAGATGAGGTTGGTATCATTTTAAGCTACACATTTATACCCACCCCAATATGGCCCAGGCCGTTTCAATGTCTCAAAATAACGAAAATACAAGGATATGTAGCATTTGATATATCATAACGTTTGTAAAGTGCAAGAAAACCGATATTGTCACTTTAACTGTCAGGCCCTTACGGCCTGGGCCACTATGTGAGTGGTCAGATGACGTTGTTAACATCCCAAGCTATATATTTATACCGATTTATACTGGTCATTTATACTGATACATTACATTTCAATACATTGTGTCACTTGATTTCCTAACATACGCTTTCTTGAAGTTCCTGAAGTTTCATAGTTTCTTTTCAACTTCTGAATTCCGTCATTATAAGAAATGACAATTTTGTTTCTTTTGAACAAAATAGCTTTCTAATTAGTTTGACAATATTGACGGGTTTGTTAAAAATCATTTTCAATACATTGCGTCATTAGTAGTAATGACGCAAATATAAGAAACCATAGCACACGCGATTAAATATTAAGAAGAAAAAAGACATTTCATTCCTTCTGCTACTTTCAAATAGTTTGGTACTTGTTTCAAACTGCAAATGATTAGACTATCAAGCATCTTAAATTGGTCATTAATCAGTCACTTGATTTCATAACATACTCTTTCTTGAAAACCAATGATTTCGCTTACCTTGCACGAAAATTTGACGGTTTACGTTGCAAAGGAACTCCCACCCGTTTGCAATGTAATGTACGATTTAACCAATAACGAACAAAATAGCTTTGGAACCAGATTGACAAAATTGACGGGTTTGTTACAAATCGTTTTCAATACATTGCGTCATACATTAGTAGTAATGTCGCAAAGATAAGAAACCATAGCACACGCCATTAAAGATCAAGAAGAAAAAAAGACATTTTATTCATTCTGCTATTTTCAAATACTTTGGTACTTGTTTCAAATTAAAGTAATTAGACTGTCAAGCATCTTAAATTGCTCAGTTGTCAGTCACTTGATTTCATAATACACTCTTTTTTGAAATTCAAGTTTCTTTTAAACTTCTGAATTCCGTCATAATAAAAAATGAAAGTTTTGCTTCTTTTGAACAAAATAGCTTTGCAATCAGATTGACAAAATTGACGGGTGTGTTACAAATCATTTTCAATACATTGCGTCATTAGTAGTAATGACGCAAAGATAAGACACCATAGCACACGCGATTAAAGATCAACAAGAAAAAAGACATTTTATTCATTCTTCTACTCTCAAGTAGTTTGGTACTCGTTTCAAACTGCAATTAATTAGACTATCAAGCATCTTAAATTGGTCATTTATCAGTCATTTGATTTCATAACATACTCTTTCTTGAAGTTCCTGAAGTTTCTTAAGTTTTTTTTTTTAATTTCTGATTTCCGCCATAACAAGAAATGAAAGTTTTTGTTTCTTTTGAACAAAATAGCTTTGTAATCATATTGACAAAATTGACGAGTTTGTTAGAAATCATTTTCAATACATTGCGTCATTAGTAGTAATGACGCAAAGACAAGCGATTAAAGATTAAGAAGAAAAAGACATTTCATTCCTTCTGCTACTTTCAAATACTTTGGTACTTGTTTCAAACTTCAAATGATTAGACTATCAAGCATCCTAAATTGGTCATTTATCAGTGACTTGGTCTCATTACATACTGTTTCTTGAAAACCAATGATTTCGTTTAACCTTGCAGGAAAATTTGACGGTTTTACGTTGTAAACGAACTCCCACCCGTTTGCAATGTAATGGTACGATTTAACCAATAACGAACAAAATAGCTTTGGAATCAGATTGACAAAATTGACGGGTTTGTTACAAATCATTTTCAATACATTGCGTCATTTGTAGTAATGACGCAAAGACAAGAAACCATAGCACACGAGATTAAAGATCAAGAAGAAAAAAGACATTTCATTCCTTCTGCTGCTTTCAAATACTTTGGTACTTGTTTTAAACTGCCAGTAATTAGACTATCAAGCATCTTAAAACGGTCATTTATCAGTCACTTAATTTCGTAACATACTCTTTCTTGAAGTTCCTGAAGTTTCTTAAAGTTTCTTTTAAACTTTTCAATTCCGTCATAATAAGAAATGAAAGTTTTGTTTCTTTTGAACAAAATAGCTTAGTAATCAGATTGACAAAATTGACAAGACAAGAAACCATAGCACACGAGATTAAAGATCAAGAAGAAAAAAGACATTTCATTCCTTCTGCTGCTTTCAAATACTTTGGTACTTGTTTTAAACTGTCAGTAATTAGACTATCAAGCATCTTAAAACGGTCATTTATCAGTCACTTAATTCCGTAACATACTCTTTCTTGAAGTTCCTGAAGTTTCTTAAAGTTTCTTTTAAACTTTTCAATTCCGTCATAATAAGAAATGAAAGTTTTGTTTCTTTTGAACAAAATAGCTTAGTAATCAGATTGACAAAATTGACGGCTTTGTTACGAATAATTTTCAATACATTGCGTCATTTTCTAATGACGCAAATGACGCAAAAATAAGAAACCATAGGACGCGCAATTAAAGAGTTAGAAGGAAAAAGGAATTTCATTCGTTCTATTACTTTTAAATACTTTGGTACTTGTGGTAAGCTGCGAGTAACTAGACTATCAAGCATCTTAAATTGGTCATTTATCATTCACTTGAATTCATAACATCTTGTTTTTTTGAAAACCAATGATTTCGTTTCCCTTGCACGAAAATTTGACGGTTTTACTTTGGAAATGGTTTCAATCCCGTTGGCAATGTAATGTACGATTTCCCCAATAACAGATTCTTTATTTCGTCGAACCTTCCCCGGATTTCTAGCGAGTAACAAAATTCGACATAACAAATACAAGGAATTTTCTCTCCTTGTACAACACATCGAATATACTGCCCGATGTTTCTTTACTTTGCGTTGTTACTGCCAAATACCCAATTTACTGGGAATTCATGGAAACTTTCAGTATGGACTAATTTGATTTCATCACCGTTATAATGCCGAGACTCATTACACACACTAATCTCTCAACTGGTTTCAACTGGTTTGAACTAGTCTCAACTGGTTTTAACTGGTTTCATCTGGTTTCAACTGAATTGAACTGATCTCAACTGGTTTTAACTGGTTTCATCTAGTTAAACTGGTTTTAACTGGGTTCAACTGGTGTCAACTAGTTTCAACTGATCTCAAGTATTCAAAAAGTTCAACCCACGAAAACAAAAGGTTTACAAAATAGAGCGTTCATTAAAAGACAATGGAAGGGAAGAAGAGAAACTTGTATTATAAAGGAAAGCAAGGGAGAGATGGATAAGTTTGAAAAGAAATGATGAAAGCAATTACTATAAAGAAATGCAAATTGAAAAAAAAAGATAAATCAAACCTTAATGAATGCAAAGATTAATATCAAGGAGAGAAGTAGAAACCAGTTAAAACCAGTTGAGACCAGTTTAAACCGTGTAAAAAACTTGAAAAAAATCGAGAACAGTTGAAACCAGATGAGACCAGTGGAAACTAGTTAAAATCAGTTAAAACCAGTTGAAACAAGTCAAAATCAGTTGAAACCAGTTTAGATCAGTCGAAACCTGTTAAAATTACTTGAAACTAGTTAAAACCAGTTGAAACCAGTTGAAAACAGTTAAAACTACTTGAAACCAGTTAGTTAGAAACAGAGACCAGTTGAAAACCAGTGAAAACCTGTTAAAACCAGTTTAGACATTTCAAACAAGTTGAAACCAGTTGAAACCAAATGAAACCACTTGAGATCAGTTGAAACTACGTACTTGAAACCAGTGAAAACCAGTTGAGACTAGTTGAACCCAGTTGAGATACATTGAACCAGTTAAAACCAGTTGAGACCAGTTCAAAGCAGTTGAAACCAGCTAAAACCAGTTGAGACCAGTTCAAACCAGTTGAAACCAGTTAAAACCAGTTGAGAACAGATCAAACCAGTTGAAACCAGTTGAAATAACTTGAGATCAGTTGATACTAGACCATACCGGTTGAGACCAGTTCTAACCAGTTGAGACCAGTTCAAAAAAAGTTGGAACCAGTTGAAACGAGTTAAAACCAGTTGAAACTAGTCAAGAATAGTTGAAACCAGTTGAGACCATTTGAAACTAGTTAAAACCAGTTGAAACCAGTTGAAACCAGTAAAAATCAGTTGAAACCAGTTTAGATCAGTCGAAACCTGTTAAAATTATATGAAACTAGTTAAAACCAGTTGAAACCAGTTGAAAAAAGTTAATCCTATTTGAAATCAGTTAGTTAGAAACAGAGACCAGTTGAAAACCAGTGAAAACCTGTTAAAACCAGTTGAAACCAAATGTAACCACTTGAGATCAGTTGAAACTACGTACTTGAAACCAGTGAAAACCAGTTGAGACTATTTGAACCCAGTTGAGATACATTGAACCAGTTAAAACCAGTTAAAACCAGTTGAGACCAGTTCAAAGCAGTTGAAACCAGCTAAAACCAGTTGAGACCAGTTCAAACCAGTTGAAACCAGTTAAAACCAGTTGAGAACAGATCAAACCAGTTGAAACCAGTTGAGACCAGTTGAAATAACTTGAGATCAGTTGAAAGTAGTCCATACCGGTTGAGACCAGTTCTAACCAGTTGAGACCAGTTCAAAAAAAGTTGAAACCAATTGAAACGAGTTAAAACCAGTTGAAACTAGTCAAGAACATTTGAAACCAGTTGAGACCATTTGAAACTAGTTAAAACCAGTTGAAACCAGTTAAAATCAGTTGAAACCAGTTGAGATCAGTTGAAACATGTTGAAACTACTTGAAACTAGTTAAAACCAGTTGAAACCAGTTACAAATAGAGACCAGTTGAAACCAGTTGAATTGCTTACCCCACCCCCACTTTAAATGTCAGGCCCCTAAGGCCTGGGCCACTATGTGAGTGGTCAGATGAGGTTGCTAACATCCTAAGCTACACATTTATACCGACCCCAGTGTGGCCCACGCCGTTTCAATGTCTGAAAATAACGAAAATACAAGGATATGTAGCATTTTATATATAACGTTTGTAAATGGCAGGAAACACCTACATTGTCACTTTAACTGTCAGGCCCTTTTACAGCCTGGGCCACTATGTGAGTGGTCAGATGATGTTGCTAACATCCTACGCTACACATTTACAGCGACCCCAATGTGGCCCAGGCCGTTTCAGTGTTTGTTTGAAATAAAGGCAGTATAAGGTTATGTATATATCATTTTATATGCGATCTTTGTAAAAGCTACACAGTTATACGGACGCAAATGTGTCTAGGCCGTTTTAGTATTTCTTTTTTTAAATGAAGGCATTACAAAGTTATGTAGCATTTTATATATGCGACCTTTGTAAATGGCAAGAAGCACCTACATTGCCACTTTAACTGTCAGGCTCCTACAGACTGGGCCACTATGTGAGTGGTCAGATGAGGTTGGTATCATTTTAAGCTACACATTTATACCCACCCCAATATGGCCCAGGCCGTTTCAATGTCTCAAAATAACGAAAATACAAGGATATGTAGCATTTGATATATCATAACGTTTGTAAAGTGCAAGAAAACCTATATTGTCACTTTAACTGTCAGGCCCTTACGGCCTGGGCCACTATGTGAGTGGTCAGATGGCGTTGTTAACATCCCAAGCTATATATTTATACCGATTTATACTGGTCATTTATACTGATACATTACATTTCAATAAATGTATTGAAATGTAATGTATCAGTATAAATGACCAGTATAAACCAGTGTCACTTGATTTCCTAACATACGCTTTCTTGAAGTTCCTGAAGTTTCATAGTTTCTTTTCAACTTCTGAATTCCGTCATTATAAGAAATGACAATTTTGTTTCTTTTGAACAAAATAGCTTTCTAATTAGTTTGACAATATTGACGGGTTTGTTAAAAATCATTTTCAATACATTGCGTCATTAGTAGTAATGACGCAAATATAAGAAACCATAGCACACGCGATTAAATATTAAGAAGAAAAAAGACATTTCATTCCTTCTGCTACTTTCAAATAGTTTGGTACTTGTTTCAAACTGCAAATGATTAGACTATCAAGCATCTTAAATTGGTCATTAATCAGTCACTTGATTTCATAACATACTCTTTCTTGAAAACCAATGATTTCGCTTACCTTGCACGAAAATTAACTCCCACCCGTTTGCAATGTAATGTACGATTTAACCAATAACGAACAAAATAGCTTTGGAACCAGATTGACAAAATTGACGGGTTTGTTACAAATCGTTTTCAATACATTGCGTCATACATTAGTAGTAATGTCGCAAAGATAAGAAACCATAGCACACGCCATTAAAGATCAAGAAGAAAAAAAGACATTTTATTCATTCTGCTATTTTCAAATACTTTGGTACTTGTTTCAAATTAAAGTAATTAGACTGTCAAGCATCTTAAATTGCTCAGTTGTCAGTCACTTGATTTCATAATACACTCTTTTTTGAAATTCAAGTTTCTTTTAAACTTCTGAATTCCGTCATAATAAAAAATGAAAGTTTTGTTTCTTTTGAACAAAATAGCTTTGCAATCAGATTGACAAAATTGACGGGTGTGTTACAAATCATTTTCAATACATTGCGTCATTAGTAGTAATGACGCATTGCGTCATTAGTAGTAATGACGCAAAGATAAGACACCATAGCACACGCGATTAAAGATCAACAAGAAAAAAGACATTTTATTCATTCTTCTACTCTCAAGTAGTTTGGTACTCGTTTCAAACTGCAATTAATTAGACTATCAAGCATCTTAAATTGGTCATTTATCAGTCATTTGATTTCATAACATACTCTTTCTTGAAGTTCCTGAAGTTTCTTAAGTTTTTTTTTTGATTTCTGATTTCCGCCATAACAAGAAATGAAAGTTTTTGTTTCTTTTGAACAAAATAGCTTTGTAATCATATTGACAAAATTGACGAGTTTGTTAGAAATCATTTTCAATACATTGCGTCATTAGTAGTAATGACGCAAAGACAAGCGATTAAAGATTAAGAAGAAAAAGACATTTCATTCCTTCTGCTACTTTCAAATACTTTGGTACTTGTTTCAAACTTCAAATGATTAGACTATCAAGCATCCTAAATTGGTCATTTATCAGTGACTTGGTCTCATTACATACTGTTTCTTGAAAACCAATGATTTCGCTTAACCTTGCAGGAAAATTTGACGGTTTTACGTTGTAAACGAACTCCCACCCGTTTGCAATGTAATGGTTCGATTTAACCAATAACGAACAAAATAGCTTTGGAATCAGATTGACAAAATTGACGGGTTTGTTACAAATCATTTTCAATACATTGCGTCATTTGTAGTAATGACGCAAAGATAAGAAACCATAGCACACGAGATTAAAGATCAAGAAGAAAAAAGACATTTCATTCCTTCTGCTGCTTTCTATTACTTTGGTACTTGTTTTAAACTGCCAGTAATTAGACTATCAAGCATCTTAAAACGGTCATTTATCAGTCACTTAATTCCGTAACATACTCTTTCTTGAAGTTCCTGAAGTTTCTTAAAGTTTCTTTTAAACTTTTCAATTCCGTCATAATAAGAAATGAAAGTTTTGTTTCTTTTGAACAAAATAGCTTTGTAATCAGATTGACAAAATTGACGGCTTTGTTACGAATAATTTTCAGTACATTGCGTCATTTTCTAATGACGCAAATGACGCAAAAATAAGAAACCATAGGACGCGCAATTAAAGAGTTAGAAGGAAAAAGGCATTTCATTCGTTCTATTACTTTTAAATACTTTGGTACTTGTGGCAAGCTGCGAGTAACTAGACTATCAAGCATCTTAAATTGGTCATTTATCATTCACTTGAATTCATAACATCCTGTTTTTTTGAAAACCAATGATTTCGTTTCCCTTGCACGAAAATTTGACGGTTTTACTTTGGAAATGGTTTCAATCCCGTTGGCAATGTAATGTACGATTTCCCCAATAACAGATTCTTTATTTCGTCGAACCTTCCCCGGATTTCTAGCGAGTAACAAAAATCGACATAACAAGTACAAGGAATTTTCTCTCCTTGTACAACACATCGAATATACTGCCCGATGTTTCTTTACTTTGCGTTGTTACTGCCAAATACCCAATTTACTGGGAATTCAATGAAACTTTCAGTATGGACTAATTTGATTTCATCACCGTTATAGTGCCGAGACTCATTACACACACTAATTTCTCAACTGGTTTCAACTGGTTTGAACTAGTCTCAACTGGTTTTAACTGGTTTCATCTGGTTTCAACTGATTTGAACTGATCTCAACTGGTTTTAACTGGTTTCATCTAGTTAAACTGGTTTTAACTGGGTTCAACTGGTGTCAACTAGTTTCAACTGATCTCAAGTATTCAAAAAGTTCAACCCACAAAAACCAAAAGGTTTACAAAATAGAGCGTTCATTAAAAGACAATGGAAGGGAAGAAGAGAAACTTGTATTATAAAGGAAAGCAAGGGAGAGATGGATAAGTTTGAAAAGAAATGATGAAAGCAATTACTATAAAGAAATGCGAATTGAAAAAAAAAAAGATAAATCAAACCTGGATGAATGCAAAGATTAATATCAAGGAAAGAAGTTTAAACCAGTTAAAACCAGTTGAGACCAGTTTAAACCGTGTAAAAAAGTTGAAAAAAATCGAGAATAGTTGAAACCAGATGAGACCAGTGGGAACTAGTTAAAATCAGTTAAAACCAGTTGAAACCAGTCAAAATCAGTTGAAACCAGTTTAGATCAGTCGAAACCTGTTAAAATTACTTGAAACTAGTTAAAACCAGTTGAAAAAAGTTAAAACTACTTGAAACCAGTTAGTTAGAAACAGAGACCAGTTGAAAACCAGTGAAAACCTGTTAAAACCAGTTTAGACATTTCAAACAAGTTGAAACCAGTTGAAACCAAATGAAACCACTTGAGATCAGTTGAAACTACGTACTTGAAACATGTGAAAACCAGTTGAGACTAGTTGAACCCAGTTGAGATACATTGAACCAGTTAAAACGAGTTGAGACCAGTTCAAAGCAGTTGAAACCAGCTAAAACCAGTTGAGACCAGTTCAAACCAGTTGAAACCAGTTGAGACCAGATGAAATAACTTGAGATCAGTTGAAACTAGACCATACCGGTTGAGACCAGTTCTAACCAGTTGAGACCAGTTCAAAAAAAGTTTGAACCAGTTGAAACGAGTTAAAACCAGTTGAAACTAGTCAAGAATAGTTGAAACCAGTTGAGACCATTTGAAACTAGTTAAAACCAGTTGAAACCAGTTGAAACCAGTAAAAATCAGTTGAAACCAGTTTAGATCAGTCGAAACCTGTTAAAATTATTTGAAACTAGTTAAAACCAGTTGAAACCAGTTGAAAAAAGTTAAACCTATTTGAAATCAGTTAGTTAGAAACAGAGACCAGTTGAAAACCAGTGAAAACCTGTTAAAACCAGTTGAAACCAAATGAAACCACTTGAGATCAGTTGAAACTACGTACTTGAAACCAGTGAAAACCAGTTGAGACTATTTGAACCCAGTTGAGATACATTGAACCAGTTAAAACCAGTTAAAACCAGTTGAGACCAGTTCAAAGCAGTTGAAACCAGCTAAAACCAGTTGAGACCAGTTCAAACCAGTTGAAACCAGTTAAAACCAGTTGAGAACAGATCAAACCAGTTGAAACCAGTTGAGACCAGTTGAAATAACTTGAGATCAGTTGAAACTAGTCCATACCGGTTGAGACCAGTTCTAACCAGTTTAGACCAGTTCAAAAAAAGTTGAAACCAGTTGAAACGAGTTAAAACCAGTTGAAACTAGTCAAGAACAGTTGAAACCAGTTGAGACCATTTGAAACTAGTTAAAACCAGTTGAAACCAGTTAAAATCAGTTGAAACCAGTTGAGATCAGTTGAAACATGTTGAAACTACTTGAAACTAGTTAAATCCAGTTGAAACCAGTTACAAATAGAGACCAGTTGAAACCAGTTGAAATTGCTTACCCCACCCCCACTTTAAATGTCAGGCCCCTAAGGCCTGGGCCACTATGTGAGTGGTCAGATGAGGTTGCTAACCTCCTAAGCTACACATTTATACCGACCCCAGTGTGGCCCACGCCGTTTCAATGTCTGAAAATAACGAAAATACAAGGATATGTAGCATTTTATATATAACGTTTGTAAATGGCAGGAAACACCTACATTGTCACTTTAACTGTCAGGCCCTTTTACAGCCTGGGCCACTATGTGAGTGGTCAGATGATGTTGCTGACATCCTACGCTACACATTTACAGCGACCCCAATGTGGCCCAGGCCGTTTCAGTGTTTGTTTGAAATAAAGGCAGTATAAGGTTTTGTATATATCATTTTATATGCGATCTTTGTAAAAGCTACACAGTTATACGGACGCAAATGTGGCTAGGCCGTTTTAGTATTTCTTTTTTTAAATGAAGGCATTACAAAGTTATGTAGCATTTTATATATGCGACCTTTGTAAATGGCAAGAAGCACCTACATTGCCACTTTAACTGTCAGGCTCCTACAGACTGGGCCACTATGTGAGTGGTCAGATGAGGTTGGTATCATTTTAAGCTACACATTTATACCCACCCCAATATGGCCCAGGCCGTTTCAATGTCTCAAAATAACGAAAATACAAGAATATGTAGCATTTGATATATCATAACGTTTGTAAAGTGCAAGAAAACCGATATTGTCACTTTAACTGTCAGGCCCTTACGGCATGGGCCACTATGTGAGTGGTCAGATGACGTTGTTAACATCCCAAGCTATATATTTATACCGATTTATACTGGTCATTTATATTGATACATTACATTTCAATACATTGTGTCACTTGATTTCCTAACATACGCTTTCTTGAAGTTCCTGAAGTTTCGTAGTTTCTTTTCAACTTCTGAACTCCGTCATTATAAGAAATGACAATTTTGTTTCTTTTGAACAAAATAGCTTTCCAATTAGTTTGACAAAATTGACGGGTTTGTTACAAATCATTTTCAATACATTGCGTCATTTGTAGTAATGACGCAAAGATAAGAAACCATAGCACACGCGATTAAAGATCAAGAAGAAAAAAGACATTTCATTCCTTCTGCTGCTTTCAAATACTTTGGTACTTGTTTTAAACTGCCAGTAATTAGACTATCAAGCATCTTAAAACGGTCATTTATCAGTCACTTAATTCCGTAACATACTCTTTCTTGAAGTTCCTGAAGTTTCTTAAAGTTTCTTTTAAACTTCTCAATTCCGTCATAATAAGAAATGAAAGTTTTGTTTCTTTTGAACAAAATAGCTTTGTAATCAGATTGACAAAATTGACGGCTTTGTTACGAATAATTTTCAATACATTGCGTCATTTACTAATGACGCAAATGACGCAAATGACGCAAAAATAAGAAAACATAGGACGCGCAATTAAAGAGTTAGAAGGAAAAAGGCATTTCATTCGTTCTATTACTTTTAAATACTTTGGTACTTGTGGCAAGCTGCGAGTAACTAGACTATCAAGCATCTTAAATTGGTCATTTATCATTCACTTGAATTCATAACATCCTGTTTTTTGAAAACCAATGATTTCGTTTCCCTTGCACGAAAATTTGACGGTTTTACTTTGGAAATGGTTTCAATCCCGTTGGCAATGTAATGTACGATTTCCCCAATAACAGATTCTTTATTTCGTCGAACCTTCCCCGGATTTCTAGCGAGTAACAAAAATCGACATAACAAATACAAGGAATTTTCTCTCCTTGTACAACACATCGAATATACTGCCCGATGTTTCTTTACTTTGCGTTGTTACTGCCAAATACCCAATTTACTGGGAATTCAATGAAACTTTCAGTATGGCCTAATTTGATTTCATCACCGTTATAATGCCGAGACTCATTACGCACACTAATTTCTGAACTGGTTTCAACTGGTTTGAACTAGTCTCAACTGGTTTGAACTGGTTTCATCTGGTTCAACTGAATTGAACTGATCTCAACTGGTTTTAACTGGTTTCATCTAGTTAAACTGGTTTTAACTGGGTTCAACTGGTGTCAACTAGTTTCAACTGATCTCAAGTATTCAAAAAGTTCAACCCACAAAAACAAAAGGTTTACAAAATAGAGCGTTCATTAAAAGACAATGGAAGGGAAGAAGAGAAACTTGTATTATAAAGGAAAGCAAGGGAGAGATGGATAAGTTTGAAAAGAAATGATGAAAGCAATTACTATAAAGAAATGCAAATTGAAAAAAAAAGATAAATCAAACCTGGATGAATGCAAGGATGAATATCAAGGAAAGAAGTTGAAACCAGTTAAAACCAGTCGAGACCAGTTTAAACCGTGTAAAAAAAGTTGAAAAAAATCGAGAACAGTTGAAACCAGATGAGACCAGTGGAAACTAGTTAAAATCAGTTAAAACCAGTTGAAACCAGTCAAAATCAGTTGAAACCAGTTTAGATCAGTCGAAACCTGTTAAAATTACTTGAAACTAGTTAAAACCAGTTGAAACCAGTTGAAAAAAGTTAAAACTACGTGAAACCAGTTAGTTAGAAACAGAGACCAGTTGAAAACCAGTGAAAACCTGTTAAAACCAGTTTAGACATTTCAAACAAGTTGAAACCAGTTGAAACCAAATGAAACCACTTGAGATCAGTTGAAACTACGTACTTGAAACCAGTGAAAACCAGTTGAGACTAGTTGAACCCAGTTGAGATACATTGAACCAGTTAAAACGAGTTGAGACCAGTTCAAAGCAGTTGAAACCAGCTAAAACCAGTTGAGACCAGTTCAAACCAGTTGAAACCAGTTAAAACCAGTTGAGAACAGATCAAACCAGTTGAAACTAGTTGAGACCAGTTGAAATGACTTGAGATCAGTTGAAACTAGTCCATACCGGTTGAAACCAGTTCTAACCAGTTGAGACCAGTTCAAAAAAAGTTGAAACCAGTTGAAACCAGTTAAAACCATTTAAAACTAGTCAAGAATAGGTGAAACCAGTTGAGACCATTTGAAACTAGTTAAAACCAGTTGAAACCAGTTGAAACCAGTCAAAATCAGTTGAAACCAGTTTAGATCAATCGAAACCTGTTAAAATTACTTGAAACTAGTTAAAACCAGTGTAAACCAGTTGAAAAAAGTTAAACCTACTTGAAATCAGTTAGTTAGAAACAGAGACCAGTTGAAAACCAGTGAAAACCTGTTAAAACCAGTTTAGACATTTCAAATAAGTTGAAACCAGTTGAAACCAAATGAAACCACTTGAAATCAGTTGAAACTACGTACTTGAAACCAGTGAAAACCAGTTGAGACTAGTTGAACCCAGTTGAGATACATTGAACCAGTTAAAACCAGATAAAACCAGTTGAGACCAGTTCAAAGCAGTTGAAACCAGCTAAAACGAGTTGAGACCAGTTCAAACCAGTTGAAACCAGTTAAAACCAGTTGAGAACGGATCAAACCAGTTGAAACCAGTTGAGACCAGTTGAAATAAGTTGAGATCAGTTCAAACTAGTCCATACCGGTTGAGACCAGTTCTAACCAGTTGAGACCAGTTAAAAAAAAGTTGAAACCAGTTGAAACGATTTAAAACCAGTTGAAACTAGTCAAGAACAGTTGAAACCAGTTGAGACCATTTGAAACTAGTTAAAACCAGTTGAAATTAGTTAAAATCAGTTGAAACCAGATGAGATCAGTTGAAACATGTTGAAACTACTTGAAACTAGTTAAAACCACTTGAAACCAGTTAAAACCAGTTGAGAACAGATCAAACCAGTTGAAACCAGTTGAGACCAGTTGAAATAACTTGAGATTAGTTAAAACTAGTCCATACCGGTTGAGACCAGTTCTAACCAGTTGAGACCAGTTCAAAAAAAGTTGAAACCAGTTGAAACGAGTTAAAACCAGTTGAAACTAGTCAAGAACAGTTGAAACCAGTTGAGACCATTTGAAACTAGTTAAAACCAGTTGAAACCAGTTAAAATCAGTTGAAACCAGTTGAGATCAGTTGAAACATGTTGAAACTACTTGAAACTAGTTAAAACCAGTTGAAACCAGTTACAAATAGAGACCAGTTGAAACCAGTTGATATTGCTTACCCCACCCCCACTTTAAATGTCAGGCCCCTAAGGCCTGGGCCACTATGTGAGTGGTCAGATGAGGTTGCTAACCTCCTAAGCTACACATTTATACCGACCCCAGTGTGGCCCACGCCGTTTCAATGTCTGAAAATAACGAAAATACAAGGATATATAGCATTTTATATATAACGTTTGTAAATGGCAGGAAACACCTACATTGTCACTTTAACTGTCAGGCCCTTTTACAGCCTGGGCCACTATGTGAGTGGTCAGATGAGGTTGCTAACATCCTACGCTACACATTTACAGCGACCCCAATGTGGCCCAGGCCGTTTCAGTGTTTGTTTGAAATAAAGGCAGCATAAGGTTATGTATATATCATTTTATATGCGATCTTTGTAAAAGCTACACAGTTATACCGACGCAAATGTGGCTAGGCCGTTTTAGTATTTCTTTTTTTAAATAAAGGCATTACAAAGTTATGTAGCATTTTATATATGCGACCTTTGTAAATGGCAAGAAGCACCTACATTGCCACTTTAACTGTCAGGCTCCTACAGACTGGGCCACTATGTGAGTGGTGAGATGAGGTTGGTATCATTTTAAGCTACACATTTATACCCACCCCAATATGGCCCAGGCCGTTTCAATGTCTCAAAATAACGAAAATACAAGGATATGTAGCATTTGATATATCATAACGTTTGTAAAGTGCAAGAAATCCTATATTGTCACTTTAACTGTCAGGCCCTTACGGCCTGGGCCACTATGTGAGTGGTCAGATGACGTTGTTAACATCCCAAGCTATATATTTATACCGATTTATACTGGTCATTTATACTGATACATTACATTTCAATACATCGTGTCACTTGATTTCCTAACATACGCTTTCTTGAAGTTCCTGAAGTTTCATAGTTTCTTTTCAACTTCTGAATTCCGTCATTATAAGAAATGACAATTTTGTTTCTTTTGAACAAAATAGCTTTCTAATTAGTTTGACAATATTGACGGGTTTGTTAAAAATCATTTTCAATACATTGCGTCATTAGTAGTAATGACGCAAATATAAGAAACCATAGCACACGCGATTAAATATTAAGAAGAAAAAAGACATTTCATTCCTTCTGCTACTTTCAAATAGTTTGGTACTTGTTTCAAACTGCAAATGATTAGACTATCAAGCATCTTAAATTGGTCATTAATCAGTCACTTGATTTCATAACGTACTCTTTCTTGAAGACCAATGATTTCGCTTACCTTGCACGAAAATTTGACGGGTTTACGTTGCAAACGAACTCCCACCCGTTTGCAATGTAATGTACGATTTAACCAATAACGAACAAAATAGCTTTGGAACCAGATTGACAAAATTGACGGGTTTGTTACAAATCGTTTTCAATACATTGCGTCATACATTAGTAGTAATGTCGCAAAGATAAGAAACCATAGCACACGCCATTAAAGATCAAGAAGAAAAAAAGACATTTTATTCATTCTGCTATTTTCAAATACTTTGGTACTTGTTTCAAATTAAAGTAATTAGACTGTCAAGCATCTTAAATTGCTCAGTTGTCAGTCACTTGATTTCATAATACACTCTTTTTTGAAATTCAAGTTTCTTTTAAACTTCTGAATTCCGTCATAATAAAAAATGAAAGTTTTGTTTCTTTTGAACAAAATAGCTTTGCAATCAGATTGACAAAATTGACGGGTGTGTTACAAATCATTTTCAATACATTGCGTCATTAGTAGTAATGACGCAAAGATAAGACACCATAGCACACGCGATTAAAGATCAACAAGAAAAAAGACATTTTATTCATTCTTCTACTCTCAAGTAGTTTGGTACTCGTTTCAAACTGCAATTAATTAGACTATCAAGCATCTTAAATTGGTCATTTATCAGTCATTTGATTTCATAACATACTCTTTCTTGAAGTTCCTGAAGTTTCTTAAGTTTTTTTTTTAATTTCTGATTTCCGCCATAACAAGAAATGAAAGTTTTTGTTTCTTTTGAACAAAATAGCTTTGTAATCATATTGACAAAATTGACGAGTTTGTTAGAAATCATTTTCAATACATTGCGTCATTAGTAGTAATGACGCAAAGACAAGCGATTAAAGATTAAGAAGAAAAAGACATTTCATTCCTTCTGCTACTTTCAAATACTTTGGTACTTGTTTCAAACTTCAAATGATTAGACTATCAAGCATCCTAAATTGGTCATTTATCAGTGACTTGGTCTCATTACATACTGTTTCTTGAAAACCAATGATTTCGTTTAACCTTGCAGGAAAATTTGACGGTTTTACGTTGTAAACGAACTCCCACCCGTTTGCAATGTAATGGTACGATTTAACCAATAACGAACAAAATAGCTTTGGAATCAGATTGACAAAATTGACGGGTTTGTTACAAATCATTTTCAATACATTGCGTCATTTGTAGTAATGACGCAAAGACAAGAAACCATAGCACACGAGATTAAAGATCAAGAAGAAAAAAGACATTTCATTCCTTCTGCTGCTTTCAAATACTTTGGTACTTGTTTTAAACTGCCAGTAATTAGACTATCAAGCATCTTAAAACGGTCATTTATCAGTCACTTAATTCCGTAACATACTCTTTCTTGAAGTTCCTGAAGTTTCTTAAAGTTTCTTTTAAACTTTTCAATTCCGTCATAATAAGAAATGAAAGTTTTGTTTCTTTTGAACAAAATAGCTTAGTAATCAGATTGACAAAATTGACAAGACAAGAAACCATAGCACACGAGATTAAAGATCAAGAAGAAAAAAGACATTTCATTCCTTCTGCTGCTTTCAAATACTTTGGTACTTGTTTTAAACTGCCAGTAATTAGACTATCAAGCATCTTAAAACGGTCATTTATCAGTCACTTAATTCCGTAACATACTCTTTCTTGAAGTTCCTGAAGTTTCTTAAAGTTTCTTTTAAACTTTTCAATTCCGTCATAATAAGAAATGAAAGTTTTGTTTCTTTTGAACAAAATAGCTTAGTAATCAGATTGACAAAATTGACGGCTTTGTTACGAATAATTTTCAATACATTGCGTCATTTTCTAATGACGCAAATGACGCAAAAATAAGAAACCATAGGACGCGCAATTAAAGAGTTAGAAGGAAAAAGGAATTTCATTCGTTCTATTACTTTTAAATACTTTGGTACTTGTGGCAAGCTGCGAGTAACTAGACTATCAAGCATCTTAAATTGGTCATTTATCATTCACTTGAATTCATAACATCCTGTTTTTTTGAAAACCAATGATTTCGTTTCCCTTGCACGAAAATTTGACGGTTTTACTTTGGAAATGGTTTCAATCCCGTTGGCAATGTAATGTACGATTTCCCCAATAACAGATTCTTTATTTCGTCGAACCTTCCCCGGATTTCTAGCGAGTAACAAAATTCGACATAACAAATACAAGGAATTTTCTCTCCTTGTACAACACATCGAATATACTGCCCGATGTTTCTTTACTTTGCGTTGTTACTGCCAAATACCCAATTTACTGGGAATTCATGGAAACTTTCAGTATGGACTAATTTGATTTCATCACCGTTATAATGCCGAGACTCATTACACACACTAATCTCTCAACTGGTTTCAACTGGTTTGAACTAGTCTCAACTGGTTTTAACTGGTTTCATCTGGTTTCAACTGAATTGAACTGATCTCAACTGGTTTTAACTGGTTTCATCTAGTCAAACTGGTTTTAACTGGGTTCAACTGGTGTCAACTAGTTTCAACTGATCTCAAGTATTCAAAAAGTTCAACCCACGAAAACAAAAGGTTTACAAAATAGAGCGTTCATTAAAAGACAATGGAAGGGAAGAAGAGAAACTTGTATTATAAAGGAAAGCAAGGGAGAGATGGATAAGTTTGAAAAGAAATGATGAAAGCAATTACTATAAAGAAATGCAAATTGAAAAAAAAGATAAATCAAACCTTAATGAATGCAAAGATTAATATCAAGGAGAGAAGTAGAAACTAGTTAAAACCAGTTGAGACCAGTTTAAACCGTGTAAAAAACTTGAAAAAAATCGAGAACAGTTGAAACCAGATGAGACCAGTGGAAACTAGTTAAAATCAGTTAAAACCAGTTGAAACAAGTCAAAATCAGTTGAAACCAGTTTAGATCAGTCGAAACCTGTTAAAATTACTTGAAACTAGTTAAAACCAGTTGAAACCAGTTGAAAACAGTTAAAACTACTTGAAACCAGTTAGTTAGAAACAGAGACCAGTTGAAAACCAGTGAAAACCTGTTAAAACCAGTTTAGACATTTCAAACAAGTTGAAACCAGTTGAAACCAAATGAAACCACTTGAGATCAGTTGAAACTACGTACTTGAAACCAGTGAAAACCAGTTGAGACTAGTTGAACCCAGTTGAGATACATTGAACCAGTTAAAACCAGTTGAGACCAGTTCAAAGCAGTTGAAACCAGCTAAAACCAGTTGAGACCAGTTCAAACCAGTTGAAACCAGTTAAAACCAGTTGAGAACAGATCAAACCAGTTGAAACCAGTTGAGACCAGTTGAAATAACTTGAGATCAGTTGATACTAGACCATACCGGTTGAGACCAGTTCTAACCAGTTGAGACCAGTTCAAAAAAAGTTGGAACCAGTTGAAACGAGTTAAAACCAGTTGAAACTAGTCAAGAATAGTTGAAACCAGTTGAGACCATTTGAAACTAGTTAAAACCAGTTGAAACCAGTTGAAACCAGTAAAAATCAGTTGAAACCAGTTTAGATCAGTCGAAACCTGTTAAAATTATTTGAAACTAGTTAAAACCAGTTGAAACCAGTTGAAAAAAGTTAATCCTATTTGAAATCAGTTAGTTAGAAACAGAGACCAGTTGAAAACCAGTGAAAACCTGTTAAAACCAGTTGAAACCAAATGAAACCACTTGAGATCAGTTGAAACTACGTACTTGAAACCAGTGAAAACCAGTTGAGACTATTTGAACCCAGTTGAGATACATTGAACCAGTTAAAACCAGTTAAAACCAGTTGAGACCAGTTCAAAGCAGTTGAAACCAGCTAAAACCAGTTGAGACCAGTTCAAACCAGTTGAAACCAGTTAAAACCAGTTGAGAACAGATCACACCAGTTGAAACCAGTTGAGACCAGTTGAAATAACTTGAGATCAGTTGAAAGTAGTCCATACCGGTTGAGACCAGTTCTAACCAGTTGAGACCAGTTCAAAAAAAGTTGAAACCAATTGAAACGAGTTAAAACCAGTTGAAACTAGTCAAGAACATTTGAAACCAGTTGAGACCATTTGAAACTAGTTAAAACCAGTTGAAACCAGTTAAAATCAGTTGAAACCAGTTGAGATCAGTTGAAACATGTTGAAACTACTTGAAACTAGTTAAAACCAGTTGAAACCAGTTACAAATAGAGACCAGTTGAAACCAGTTGAAATTGCTTACCCCACCCCCACTTTAAATGTCAGGCCCGTAAGGCCTGGGCCACTATGTGAGTGGTCAGATGAGGTTGCTAACATCCTAAGCTACACATTTATACCGACCCCAGTGTGGCCCACGCCGTTTCAATGTCTGAAAATAACGAAAATACAAGGATATGTAGCATTTTATATATAACGTTTGTAAATGGCAGGAAACACCTACATTGTCACTTTAACTGTCAGGCCCTTTTACAGCCTGGGCCACTATGTGAGTGGTCAGATGATGTTGCTGACATCCTACGCTACACATTTACAGCGACCCCAATGTGGCCCAGGCCGTTTCAGTGTTTGTTTGAAATAAAGGCAGTATAAGGTTATGTATATATCATTTTATATGCGATCTTTGTAAAAGCTACACAGTTATACGGACGCAAATGTGGCTAGGCCGTTTTAGTATTTCTTTTTTTAAATGAAGGCATTACAAAGTTATGTAACATTTTATATATGCGACCTTTGTAAATGGCAAGAAGCACCTACATTGCCACTTTAACTGTCAGGCTCCTACAGACTGGGCCACTATGTGAGTGGTCAGATGAGGTTGGTATCATTTTAAGCTACACATTTATACCCACCCCAATATGGCCCAGGCCGTTTCAATGTCTCAAAATAACGAAAATACAAGGATATGTAGCATTTGATATATCATAACGTTTGTAAAGTGCAAGAAAACCGATATTGTCACTTTAACTGTCAGGCCCTTACGGCCTGGGCCACTATGTGAGTGGTCAGATGACGTTGTTAACATCCCAAGCTATATATTTATACCGATTTATACTGGTCATTTATACTGATACATTACATTTCAATACATTGTGTCACTTGATTTCCTAACATACGCTTTCTTGAAGTTCCTGAAGTTTCATAGTTTCTTTTCAACTTCTGAATTCCGTCATTATAAGAAATGACAATTTTGTTTCTTTTGAACAAAATAGCTTTCTAATTAGTTTGACAATATTGACGGGTTTGTTAAAAATCATTTTCAATACATTGCGTCATTAGTAGTAATGACGCAAATATAAGAAACCATAGCACACGCGATTAAATATTAAGAAGAAAAAAGACATTTCATTCCTTCTGCTACTTTCAAATAGTTTGGTACTTGTTTCAAACTGCAAATGATTAGACTATCAAGCATCTTAAATTGGTCATTAATCAGTCACTTGATTTCATAACATACTCTTTCTTGAAAACCAATGATTTCGCTTACCTTGCACGAAAATTTGACGGTTTACGTTGCAAAGGAACTCCCACCCGTTTGCAATGTAATGTACGATTTAACCAATAACGAACAAAATAGCTTTGGAACCAGATTGACAAAATTGACGGGTTTGTTACAAATCGTTTTCAATACATTGCGTCATACATTAGTAGTAATGTCGCAAAGATAAGAAACCATAGCACACGCCATTAAAGATCAAGAAGAAAAAAAGACATTTTATTAATTCTGCTATTTTCAAATACTTTGGTACTTGTTTCAAATTAAAGTAATTAGACTGTCAAGCATCTTAAATTGCTCAGTTGTCAGTCACTTGATTTCATAATACACTCTTTTTTGAAATTCAAGTTTCTTTTAAACTTCTGAATTCCGTCATAATAAAAAATGAAAGTTTTGCTTCTTTTGAACAAAATAGCTTTGCAATCAGATTGACAAAATTGACGGGTGTGTTACAAATCATTTTCAATACATTGCGTCATTAGTAGTAATGACGCAAAGATAAGACACCATAGCACACGCGATTAAAGATCAACAAGAAAAAAGACATTTTATTCATTCTTCTACTCTCAAGTAGTTTGGTACTCGTTTCAAACTGCAATTAATTAGACTATCAAGCATCTTAAATTGGTCATTTATCAGTCATTTGATTTCATAACATACTCTTTCTTGAAGTTCCTGAAGTTTCTTAAGTTTTTTTTTTTAATTTCTGATTTCCGCCATAACAAGAAATGAAAGTTTTTGTTTCTTTTGAACAAAATAGCTTTGTAATCATATTGACAAAATTGACGAGTTTGTTAGAAATCATTTTCAATACATTGCGTCATTAGTAGTAATGACGCAAAGACAAGCGATTAAAGATTAAGAAGAAAAAGACATTTCATTCCTTCTGCTACTTTCAAATACTTTGGTACTTGTTTCAAACTTCAAATGATTAGACTATCAAGCATCCTAAATTGGTCATTTATCAGTGACTTGGTCTCATTACATACTGTTTCTTGAAAACCAATGATTTCGTTTAACCTTGCAGGAAAATTTGACGGTTTTACGTTGTAAACGAACTCCCACCCGTTTGCAATGTAATGGTACGATTTAACCAATAACGAACAAAATAGCTTTGGAATCAGATTGACAAAATTGACGGGTTTGTTACAAATCATTTTCAATACATTGCGTCATTTGTAGTAATGACGCAAAGACAAGAAACCATAGCACACGAGATTAAAGATCAAGAAGAAAAAAGACATTTCATTCCTTCTGCTGCTTTCAAATACTTTGGTACTTGTTTTAAACTGCCAGTAATTAGACTATCAAGCATCTTAAAACGGTCATTTATCAGTCACTTAATTTCGTAACATACTCTTTCTTGAAGTTCCTGAAGTTTCTTAAAGTTTCTTTTAAACTTTTCAATTCCGTCATAATAAGAAATGAAAGTTTTGTTTCTTTTGAACAAAATAGCTTAGTAATCAGATTGACAAAATTGACAAGACAAGAAACCATAGCACACGAGATTAAAGATCAAGAAGAAAAAAGACATTTCATTCCTTCTGCTGCTTTCAAATACTTTGGTACTTGTTTTAAACTGCCAGTAATTAGACTATCAAGCATCTTAAAACGGTCATTTATCAGTCACTTAATTCCGTAACATACTCTTTCTTGAAGTTCCTGAAGTTTCTTAAAGTTTCTTTTAAACTTTTCAATTCCGTCATAATAAGAAATGAAAGTTTTGTTTCTTTTGAACAAAATAGCTTAGTAATCAGATTGACAAAATTGACGGCTTTGTTACGAATAATTTTCAATACATTGCGTCATTTTCTAATGACGCAAATGACGCAAAAATAAGAAACCATAGGACGCGCAATTAAAGAGTTAGAAGGAAAAAGGAATTTCATTCGTTCTATTACTTTTAAATACTTTGGTACTTGTGGTAAGCTGCGAGTAACTAGACTATCAAGCATCTTAAATTGGTCATTTATCATTCACTTGAATTCATAACATCCTGTTTTTTTGAAAACCAATGATTTCGTTTCCCTTGCACGAAAATTTGACGGTTTTACTTTGGAAATGGTTTCAATCCCGTTGGCAATGTAATGTACGATTTCCCCAATAACAGATTCTTTATTTCGTCGAACCTTCCCCGGATTTCTAGCGAGTAACAAAATTCGACATAACAAATACAAGGAATTTTCTCTCCTTGTACAACACATCGAATATACTGCCCGATGTTTCTTTACTTTGCGTTGTTACTGCCAAATACCCAATTTACTGGGAATTCATGGAAACTTTCAGTATGGACTAATTTGATTTCATCACCGTTATAATGCCGAGACTCATTACACACACTAATCTCTCAACTGGTTTCAACTGGTTTGAACTAGTCTCAACTGGTTTTAACTGGTTTCATCTGGTTTCAACTGAATTGAACTGATCTCAACTGGTTTTAACTGGTTTCATCTAGTTAAACTGGTTTTAACTGGGTTCAACTGGTGTCAACTAGTTTCAACTGATCTCAAGTATTCAAAAAGTTCAACCCACGAAAACAAAAGGTTTACAAAATAGAGCGTTCATTAAAAGACAATGGAAGGGAAGAAGAGAAACTTGTATTATAAAGGAAAGCAAGGGAGAGATGGATAAGTTTGAAAAGAAATGATGAAAGCAATTACTATAAAGAAATGCAAATTGAAAAAAAAGATAAATCAAACCTTAATGAATGCAAAGATTAATATCAAGGAGAGAAGTAGAAACCAGTTAAAACCAGTTGAGACCAGTTTAAACCGTGTAAAAAACTTGAAAAAAATCGAGAACAGTTGAAACCAGATGAGACCAGTGGAAACTAGTTAAAATCAGTTAAAACCAGTTGAAACAAGTCAAAATCAGTTGAAACCAGTTTAGATCAGTCGAAACCTGTTAAAATTACTTGAAACTAGTTAAAACCAGTTGAAACCAGTTGAAAACAGTTAAAACTACTTGAAACCAGTTAGTTAGAAACAGAGACCAGTTGAAAACCAGTGAAAACCTGTTAAAACCAGTTTAGACATTTCAAACAAGTTGAAACCAGTTGAAACCAAATGAAACCACTTGAGATCAGTTGAAACTACGTACTTGAAACCAGTGAAAACCAGTTGAGACTAGTTGAACCCAGTTGAGATACATTGAACCAGTTAAAACCAGTTGAGACCAGTTCAAAGCAGTTGAAACCAGCTAAAACCAGTTGAGACCAGTTCAAACCAGTTGAAACCAGTTAAAACCAGTTGAGAACAGATCAAACCAGTTGAAACCAGTTGAAATAACTTGAGATCAGTTGATACTAGACCATACCGGTTGAGACCAGTTCTAACCAGTTGAGACCAGTTCAAAAAAAGTTGGAACCAGTTGAAACGAGTTAAAACCAGTTGAAACTAGTCAAGAATAGTTGAAACCAGTTGAGACCATTTGAAACTAGTTAAAACCAGTTGAAACCAGTTGAAACCAGTAAAAATCAGTTGAAACCAGTTTAGATCAGTCGAAACCTGTTAAAATTATTTGAAACTAGTTAAAACCAGTTGAAACCAGTTGAAAAAAGTTAATCCTATTTGAAATCAGTTAGTTAGAAACAGAGACCAGTTGAAAACCAGTGAAAACCTGTTAAAACCAGTTGAAACCAAATGTAACCACTTGAGATCAGTTGAAACTACGTACTTGAAACCAGTGAAAACCAGTTGAGACTATTTGAACCCAGTTGAGATACATTGAACCAGTTAAAACCAGTTAAAACCAGTTGAGACCAGTTCAAAGCAGTTGAAACCAGCTAAAACCAGTTGAGACCAGTTCAAACCAGTTGAAACCAGTTAAAACCAGTTGAGAACAGATCACACCAGTTGAAACCAGTTGAGACCAGTTGAAATAACTTGAGATCAGTTGAAAGTAGTCCATACCGGTTGAGACCAGTTCTAACCAGTTGAGACCAGTTCAAAAAAAGTTGAAACCAATTGAAACGAGTTAAAACCAGTTGAAACTAGTCAAGAACATTTGAAACCAGTTGAGACCATTTGAAACTAGTTAAAACCAGTTGAAACCAGTTAAAATCAGTTGAAACCAGTTGAGATCAGTTGAAACATGTTGAAACTACTTGAAACTAGTTAAAACCAGTTGAAACCAGTTACAAATAGAGACCAGTTGAAACCAGTTGAATTGCTTACCCCACCCCCACTTTAAATGTCAGGCCCCTAAGGCCTGGGCCACTATGTGAGTGGTCAGATGAGGTTGCTAACATCCTAAGCTACACATTTATACCGACCCCAGTGTGGCCCACGCCGTTTCAATGTCTGAAAATAACGAAAATACAAGGATATGTAGCATTTTATATATAACGTTTGTAAATGGCAGGAAACACCTACATTGTCACTTTAACTGTCAGGCCCTTTTACAGCCTGGGCCACTATGTGAGTGGTCAGATGATGTTGCTAACATCCTACGCTACACATTTACAGCGACCCCAATGTGGCCCAGGCCGTTTCAGTGTTTGTTTGAAATAAAGGCAGTATAAGGTTATGTATATATCATTTTATATGCGATCTTTGTAAAAGCTACACAGTTATACGGACGCAAATGTGTCTAGGCCGTTTTAGTATTTCTTTTTTTAAATGAAGGCATTACAAAGTTATGTAGCATTTTATATATGCGACCTTTGTAAATGGCAAGAAGCACCTACATTGCCACTTTAACTGTCAGGCTCCTACAGACTGGGCCACTATGTGAGTGGTCAGATGAGGTTGGTATCATTTTAAGCTACACATTTATACCCACCCCAATATGGCCCAGGCCGTTTCAATGTCTCAAAATAACGAAAATACAAGGATATGTAGCATTTGATATATCATAACGTTTGTAAAGTGCAAGAAAACCTATATTGTCACTTTAACTGTCAGGCCCTTACGGCCTGGGCCACTATGTGAGTGGTCAGATGACGTTGTTAACATCCCAAGCTATATATTTATACCGATTTATACTGGTCATTTATACTGATACATTACATTTCAATAAATGTATTGAAATGTAATGTATCAGTATAAATGACCAGTATAAACCAGTGTCACTTGATTTCCTAACATACGCTTTCTTGAAGTTCCTGAAGTTTCATAGTTTCTTTTCAACTTCTGAATTCCGTCATTATAAGAAATGACAATTTTGTTTCTTTTGAACAAAATAGCTTTCTAATTAGTTTGACAATATTGACGGGTTTGTTAAAAATCATTTTCAATACATTGCGTCATTAGTAGTAATGACGCAAATATAAGAAACCATAGCACACGCGATTAAATATTAAGAAGAAAAAAGACATTTCATTCCTTCTGCTACTTTCAAATAGTTTGGTACTTGTTTCAAACTGCAAATGATTAGACTATCAAGCATCTTAAATTGGTCATTAATCAGTCACTTGATTTCATAACATACTCTTTCTTGAAAACCAATGATTTCGCTTACCTTGCACGAAAAAACGTTGCAAACGAACTCCCACCCGTTTGCAATGTAATGTACGATTTAACCAATAACGAACAAAATAGCTTTGGAACCAGATTGACAAAATTGACGGGTTTGTTACAAATCGTTTTCAATACATTGCGTCATACATTAGTAGTAATGTCGCAAAGATAAGAAACCATAGCACACGCCATTAAAGATCAAGAAGAAAAAAAGACATTTTATTAATTCTGCTATTTTCAAATACTTTGGTACTTGTTTCAAATTAAAGTAATTAGACTGTCAAGCATCTTAAATTGCTCAGTTGTCAGTCACTTGATTTCATAATACACTCTTTTTTGAAATTCAAGTTTCTTTTAAACTTCTGAATTCCGTCATAATAAAAAATGAAAGTTTTGCTTCTTTTGAACAAAATAGCTTTGCAATCAGATTGACAAAATTGACGGGTGTGTTACAAATCATTTTCAATACATTGCGTCATTAGTAGTAATGACGCATTGCGTCATTAGTAGTAATGACGCAAAGATAAGACACCATAGCACACGCGATTAAAGATCAACAAGAAAAAAGACATTTTATTCATTCTTCTACTCTCAAGTAGTTTGGTACTCGTTTCAAACTGCAATTAATTAGACTATCAAGCATCTTAAATTGGTCATTTATCAGTCATTTGATTTCATAACATACTCTTTCTTGAAGTTCCTGAAGTTTCTTAAGTTTTTTTTTTGATTTCTGATTTCCGCCATAACAAGAAATGAAAGTTTTTGTTTCTTTTGAACAAAATAGCTTTGTAATCATATTGACAAAATTGACGAGTTTGTTAGAAATCATTTTCAATACATTGCGTCATTAGTAGTAATGACGCAAAGACAAGCGATTAAAGATTAAGAAGAAAAAGACATTTCATTCCTTCTGCTACTTTCAAATACTTTGGTACTTGTTTCAAACTTCAAATGATTAGACTATCAAGCATCCTAAATTGGTCATTTATCAGTGACTTGGTCTCATTACATACTGTTTCTTGAAAACCAATGATTTCGCTTAACCTTGCAGGAAAATTTGACGGTTTTACGTTGTAAACGAACTCCCACCCGTTTGCAATGTAATGGTACGATTTAACCAATAACGAACAAAATAGCTTTGGAATCAGATTGACAAAATTGACGGGTTTGTTACAAATCATTTTCAATACATTGCGTCATTTGTAGTAATGACGCAAAGATAAGAAACCATAGCACACGAGATTAAAGATCAAGAAGAAAAAAGACATTTCATTCCTTCTGCTGCTTTCTATTACTTTGGTACTTGTTTTAAACTGCCAGTAATTAGACTATCAAGCATCTTAAAACGGTCATTTATCAGTCACTTCATTCCGTAACATACTCTTTCTTGAAGTTCCTGAAGTTTCTTAAAGTTTCTTTTAAACTTTTCAATTCCGTCATAATAAGAAATGAAAGTTTTGTTTCTTTTGAACAAAATAGCTTTGTAATCAGATTGACAAAATTGACGGCTTTGTTACGAATAATTTTCAATACATTGCGTCATTTTCTAATGACGCAAATGACGCAAAAATAAGAAACCATAGGACGCGCAATTAAAGAGTTAGAAGGAAAAAGGCATTTCATTCGTTCTATTACTTTTAAATACTTTGGTACTTGTGGCAAGCTGCGAGTAACTAGACTATCAAGCATCTTAAATTGGTCATTTATCATTCACTTGAATTCATAACATCCTGTTTTTTGAAAACCAATGATTTCGTTTCCCTTGCACGAAAATTTGACGGTTTTACTTTGGAAATGGTTTCAATCCCGTTGGCAATGTAATGTACGATTTCCCCAATAACAGATTCTTTATTTCGTCGAACCTTCCCCGGATTTCTAGCGAGTAACAAAAATCGACATAACAAGTACAAGGAATTTTCTCTCCTTGTACAACACATCGAATATACTGCCCGATGTTTCTTTACTTTGCGTTGTTACTGCCAAATACCCAATTTACTGGGAATTCATGAAACTTTCAGTATGGACTAATTTGATTTCATCACCGTTATAGTGCCGAGACTCATTACACACACTAATTTCTCAACTGGTTTCAACTGGTTTGAACTAGTCTCAACTGGTTTTAACTGGTTTCATCTGGTTTCAACTGATTTGAACTGATCTCAACTGGTTTTAACTGGTTTCATCTAGTTAAACTGGTTTTAACTGGGTTCAACTGGTGTCAACTAGTTTCAACTGATCTCAAGTATTCAAAAAGTTCAACCCACAAAAACCAAAAGGTTTACAAAATAGAGCGTTCATTAAAAGACAATGGAAGGGAAGAAGAGAAACTTGTATTATAAAGGAAAGCAAGGGAGAGATGGATAAGTTTGAAAAGAAATGATGAAAGCAATTACTATAAAGAAATGCGAATTGAAAAAAAAAAGATAAATCAAACCTGGATGAATGCAAAGATTAATATCAAGGAAAGAAGTTTAAACCAGTTAAAACCAGTTGAGACCAGTTTAAACCGTGTAAAAAAAGTTGAAAAAAATCGAGAATAGTTGAAACCAGATGAGACCAGTGGGAACTAGTTAAAATCAGTTAAAACCAGTTGAAACCAGTCAAAATCAGTTGAAACCAGTTTAGATCAGTCGAAACCTGTTAAAATTACTTGAAACTAGTTAAAACCAGTTGAAACCAGTTGAAAAAAGTTAAAACTACTTGAAACCAGTTAGTTAGAAACAGAGACCAGTTGAAAACCAGTGAAAACCTGTTAAAACCAGTTTAGACATTTCAAACAAGTTGAAACCAGTTGAAACCAAATGAAACCACTTGAGATCAGTTGAAACTACGTACTTGAAACATGTGAAAACCAGTTGAGACTAGTTGAACCCAGTTGAGATACATTGAACCAGTTAAAACGAGTTGAGACCAGTTCAAAGCAGTTGAAACCAGCTAAAACCAGTTGAGACCAGTTCAAACCAGTTGAAACCAGTTGAGACCAGATGAAATAACTTGAGATCAGTTGAAACTAGACCATACCGGTTGAGACCAGTTCTAACCAGTTGAGACCAGTTCAAAAAAGTTTGAACCAGTTGAAACGAGTTAAAACCAGTTGAAACTAGTCAAGAATAGTTGAAACCAGTTGAGACCATTTGAAACTAGTTAAAACCAGTTGAAACCAGTTGAAACCAGTAAAAATCAGTTGAAACCAGTTTACATCAGTCGAAACCTGTTAAAATTATTTGAAACTAGTTAAAACCAGTTGAAACCAGTTGAAAAAAGTTAAACCTATTTGAAATCAGTTAGTTAGAAACAGAGACCAGTTGAAAACCAGTGAAAACCTGTTAAAACCAGTTGAAACCAAATGAAACCACTTGAGATCAGTTGAAACTACGTACTTGAAACCAGTGAAAACCAGTTGAGACTAGTTGAACCCAGTTGAGATACATTGAACCAGTTAAAACCAGTTAAAACCAGTTGAGACCAGTTCAAAGCAGTTGAAACCAGCTAAAACCAGTTGAGACCAGTTCAAACCAGTTGAAACCAGTTAAAACCAGTTGAGAACAGATCAAACCAGTTGAAACCAGTTGAGACCAGTTGAAATAACTTGAGATCAGTTGAAACTAGTCCATACCGGTTGAGACCAGTTCTAACCAGTTTAGACCAGTTCAAAAAAGTTGAAACCAGTTGAAACGAGTTAAAACCAGTTGAAACTAGTCAAGAACAGTTGAAACCAGTTGAGACCATTTGAAACTAGTTAAAACCAGTTGAAACCAGTTAAAATCAGTTGAAACCAGTTGAGATCAGTTGAAACATGTTGAAACTACTTGAAACTAGTTAAATCCAGTTGAAACCAGTTACAAATAGAGACCAGTTGAAACCAGTTGAAATTGCTTACCCCACCCCCACTTTAAATGTCAGGCCCCTAAGGCCTGGGCCACTATGTGAGTGGTCAGATGAGGTTGCTAACCTCCTAAGTTACACATTTATACCGACCCCAGTGTGGCCCACGCCGTTTCAATGTCTGAAAATAACGAAAATACAAGGATATGTAGCATTTTATATATAACGTTTGTAAATGGCAGGAAACACCTACATTGTCACTTTAACTGCCAGGCCCTTTTACAGCCTGGGCCACTATGTGAGTGGTCAGATGATGTTGCTGACATCCTACGCTACACATTTACAGCGACCCCAATGTGGCCCAGGCCGTTTCAGTGTTTGTTTGAAATAAAGGCAGTATAAGGTTTTGTATATATCATTTTATATGCGATCTTTGTAAAAGCTACACAGTTATACGGACGCAAATGTGGCTAGGCCGTTTTAGTATTTCTTTTTTTAAATGAAGGCATTACAAAGTTATGTAGCATTTTATATATGCGACCTTTGTAAATGGCAAGAAGCACCTACATTGCCACTTTAACTGTCAGGCTCCTACAGACTGGGCCACTATGTGAGTGGTCAGATGAGGTTGGTATCATTTTAAGCTACACATTTATACCCACCCCAATATGGCCCAGGCCGTTTCAATGTCTCAAAATAACGAAAATACAAGAATATGTAGCATTTGATATATCATAACGTTTGTAAAGTGCAAGAAAACCGATATTGTCACTTTAACTGTCAGGCCCTTACGGCATGGGCCACTATGTGAGTGGTCAGATGACGTTGTTAACATCCCAAGCTATATATTTATACCGATTTATACTGGTCATTTATATTGATACATTACATTTCAATACATTGTGTCACTTGATTTCCTAACATACGCTTTCTTGAAGTTCCTGAAGTTTCGTAGTTTCTTTTCAACTTCTGAACTCCGTCATTATAAGAAATGACAATTTTGTTTCTTTTGAACAAAATAGCTTTCCAATTAGTTTGACAAAATTGACGGGTTTGTTACAAATCATTTTCAATACATTGCGTCATTTGTAGTAATGACGCAAAGATAAGAAACCATAGCACACGCGATTAAAGATCAAGAAGAAAAAAGACATTTCATTCCTTCTGCTGCTTTCAAATACTTTGGTACTTGTTTTAAACTGCCAGTAATTAGACTATCAAGCATCTTAAAACGGTCATTTATCAGTCACTTAATTCCGTAACATACTCTTTCTTGAAGTTCCTGAAGTTTCTTAAAGTTTCTTTTAAACTTCTCAATTCCGTCATAATAAGAAATGAAAGTTTTGTTTCTTTTGAACAAAATAGCTTTGTAATCAGATTGACAAAATTGACGGCTTTGTTACGAATAATTTTCAATACATTGCGTCATTTACTAATGACGCAAATGACGCAAATGACGCAAAAATAAGAAACCATAGGACGCGCAATTAAAGAGTTAGAAGGAAAAAGGCATTTCATTCGTTCTATTACTTTTAAATACTTTGGTACTTGTGGCAAGCTGCGAGTAACTAGACTATCAAGCATCTTAAATTGGTCATTTATCATTCACTTGAATTCATAACATCCTGTTTTTTGAAAACCAATGATTTCGTTTCCCTTGCACGAAAATTTGACGGTTTTACTTTGGAAATGGTTTCAATCCCGTTGGCAATGTAATGTACGATTTCCCCAATAACAGATTCTTTATTTCGTCGAACCTTCCCCGGATTTCTAGCGAGTAACAAAAATCGACATAACAAATACAAGGAATTTTCTCTCCTTGTACAACACATCGAATATACTGCCCGATGTTTCTTTACTTTGCGTTGTTACTGCCAAATACCCAATTTACTGGGAATTCAATGAAACTTTCAGTATGGCCTAATTTGATTTCATCACCGTTATAATGCCGAGACTCATTACGCACACTAATTTCTGAACTGGTTTCAACTGGTTTGAACTAGTCTCAACTGGTTTGAACTGGTTTCATCTGGTTCAACTGAATTGAACTGATCTCAACTGGTTTTAACTGGTTTCATCTAGTTAAACTGGTTTTAACTGGGTTCAACTGGTGTCAACTAGTTTCAACTGATCTCAAGTATTCAAAAAGTTCAACCCACAAAAACAAAAGGTTTGCAAAATAGAGCGTTCATTAAAAGACAATGGAAGGGAAGAAGAGAAACTTGTATTATAAAGGAAAGCAAGGGAGAGATGGATAAGTTTGAAAAGAAATGATGAAAGCAATTACTATAAAGAAATGCAAATTGAAAAAAAAAGATAAATCAAACCTGGATGAATGCAAGGATGAATATCAAGGAAAGAAGTTGAAACCAGTTAAAACCAGTCGAGACCAGTTTAAACCGTGTAAAAAAAGTTGAAAAAAATCGAGAACAGTTGAAACCAGATGAGACCAGTGGAAACTAGTTAAAATCAGTTAAAACCAGTTGAAACCAGTCAAAATCAGTTGAAACCAGTTTAGATCAGTCGAAACCTGTTAAAATTACTTGAAACTAGTTAAAACCAGTTGAAACCAGTTGAAAAAAGTTAAAACTACGTGAAACCAGTTAGTTAGAAACAGAGACCAGTTGAAAACCAGTGAAAACCTGTTAAAACCAGTTTAGACATTTCAAACAAGTTGAAACCAGTTGAAACCAAATGAAACCACTTGAGATCAGTTGGAACTACGAACTTGAAACCAGTGAAAACCAGTTGAGACTAGTTGAACCCAGTTGAGATACATTGAACCAGTTAAAACCAGTTCAAACCAGTTGAGACCAGTTCAAAGCAGTTGAAACCAGCTAAAACCAGTTGAGACCAGTTCAAACCAGTTGAAACCAGTTAAAACCAGTTGAGAACAGATCAAACCAGTTGAAACCAGTTGAGACCAGTTGAAATAACTTGAGATCAGTTGAAACTAGTCCATACCGGTTGAGACCAGTTCTAACCAGTTGAGACCAGTTCAAAAAAAGTTGAAACCAGTTGAAACGAGTTAAAACCAGTTGAAACTAGTCAAGAACAGTTGAAACCAGTTGAGACCATTTGAAACTAGTTAAATCCAGTTGAAACCAGTTAAAATCAGTTGAAACCAGTTGAGATCAGTTGAAACATGTTGAAACTACTTGAAACTAGTTAAAACCAGTTGAATCCAGTTACAAATAGAGACCAGTTGAAACCAGTTGAAATTGCTTACCCCACCCCCACTTTAAATGTCAGGCCCCTAAGGCCTGGGCCACTATGTGAGTGGTCAGATGAGGTTGCTAACCTCCTAAGCTACACATTTATACCGACCCCAGTGTGGCCCACGCCGTTTCAATGTCTGAAAATAACGAAAATACAAGGATATGTAGCATTTTATATATAACGTTTGTAAATGGCAGGAAACACCTACATTGTCACTTTAACTGTCAGGCCCTTTTACAGCCTGGGCCACTATGTGAGTGGTCAGATGAGGTTGCTAACATCCTACACTACACATTTACAGCGACCCCAATGTGGCCCAGGCCGTTTCAGCGTTTGTTTGAAATAAAGGCAGTATAAGGTTATGTATATATCATTTTATATGCGATCTTTGTAAAAGCTACACAGTTATACCGACGCAAATGTGGCTAGGCCGTTTTAGTATATCTTTTTTTAAATAAAGGCATTACAAAGTTATGTAGCATTTTATATATGCGACCTTTGTAAATGGCAAGAAGCACCTACATTGCCACTTTAACTGTCAGGCTCCTACAGACTGGGCCACTATGTGAGTGGTCAGATGAGGTTGGTATCATTTTAAGCTACACATTTATACCCACCCCAATATGGCCCAGGCCGTTTCAATGTCTCAAAATAACGAAAATACAAGGATATGTAGCATTTGATATATCATAACGTTTGTAAAGTGCAAGAAAACCTATATTGTCACTTTAACTGTCAGGCCCTTACGGCATGGGCCACTATGTGAGTGGTCAGATGACGTTGTTAACATCCCAAGCTATATATTTATACCGATTTATACTGGTCATTTATATTGATACATTACATTTCAATACATTGTGTCACTTGATTTCCTAACATACGCTTTCTTGAAGTTCTTGAAGTTTCGTAGTTTCTTTTCAACTTCTGAATTCCGTCATTATACGAAATGACAATTTTGTTTCTTTTGAACAAAATAGCTTTCCAATTAGTTTGACAAAATTGACGGGTTTGTTACAAATCATTTTCAATACATTGCGTCATTTGTAGTAATGACGCAAAGATAAGAAACCATAGCACACGAGATTAAAGATCTAGAAGAAAAAAGACATTTCATTCCTTCTGCTACTTTCAAATACTTTGGTACTTGTTTTAAACTGCCAGTAATTAGACTATCAAGCATCTTAAAACGGTCATTTATCAGTCACTTAATTCCGTAACATACTCTTTCTTGAAGTTCCTGAAGTTTCTTAAAGTTTCTTTTAAACTTCTCAATTCCGTCATAATAAGAAATGAAAGTTTTGTTTCTTTTGAACAAAATAGCTTTGTAATCAGATTGACAAAATTGACGGCTTTGTTACGAATAATTTTCAATACATTGTGTCATTTACTTATGACGCAAATGACTCAAATGACGCAAAAATAAGAAACCATAGGACGCGCAATTAAAGAGTTAGAAGGAAAAAGGCATTTCATTCGTTCTATTACTTTTAAATACTTTGGTACTTGTGGTAAGCTGCGAGTAACTAGACTATCAAGCATCTTAAATTGGTCATTTATCATTCACTTGAATTCATAACATCGTTTTTCGTTTTCGTTTTCGATTTCGTTTCCCTTGCACGAAAATTTGACGGTTTTACTTTGGAAATGGTTTCAATCCCGTTGGCAATGTAATGTACGATTTCCCCAATAACAGATTCTTTATTTCGTCGAACCTTCCCCGGATTTCTAGCGAGTAACAAAAATCGACATAACAAATACAAGGAATTTTCTCTCCTTGTACAACACATCGAATATACTGCCCGATGTTTCTTTACTTTGCGTTGTTACTGCCAAATACCCAATTTACTGGGAATTCAATGAAACTTTCAGTATGGACTAATTTGATTTCATCACCGTTATAATGCCGAGACTCATTACACACACTAATTTCTCAACTGGTTTCAACTGGTTTGAACTAGTCTCAACTGGTTTGAACTGGTTTCATCTGGTTTCAACTGAATTGAACTGATCTCAACTGGTTTTAACTGGTTTCATCTAGTTAAACTGGTTTTAACTGGGTTCAACTGGTGTCAACTAGTTTCAACTGATCTCAAGTATTCAAAAAGTTCAACCCACAAAAACAAAAGGTTTACAAAATAGAGCGTTCATTAAAAGACAATGGAAGGGAAGAAGAGAAACTTGTATTATAAAGGAAAGCAAGGGAGAGATGGATAAGTTTGAAAAGAAATGATGAAAGCAATTACTATAAAGAAATGCAAATTGAAAAAAAAATATAAATCAAACCTGGATGAATGCAAGGATGAATATCAAGGAAAGAAGTTGAAACCAGTTAAAACCAGTCGAGACCAGTTTAAACCGTGTAAAAAAGTTGAAAAGAATCGAGAACAGTTGAAACCAGATGAGACCAGTGGAAACTAGTTAAAATCAGTTAAAACCAGTTGAAACGGTTTACAAAATAGAGCGTTCATTAAAAGACAATGGAAGGGAAGAAGAGAAACTTGTATTATAAAGGAAAGCAAGGGAGAGATGGATAAGTTTGAAAAGAAATGATGAAAGCAATTACTATAAAGAAATGCAAATTGAAAAAAAAAGATAAATCAAACCTGGATGAATGCAAAGATTAATATCAAGGAAAGAAGTTGAAACCAGTTAAAACCAGTTGAGACCAGTTTAAACCGTGTAAAAAAAGTTGAAAAAAAATCGAGAACAGTTGAAACCAGATGAGACCAGTGGAAACTAGTTAAAATCAGTTAAAACCAGTTGAAACCAGTCAAAATCAGTTGAAACCAGTTTAGATCAGTCGAAACCTGTTAAAATTACTTGAAACTAGTTAAAACCAGTTGAAACCAGTTGAAAACAGTTAAAACTACTTGAAACCAGTTAGTTAGAAACAGAGACCAGTTGACAACCAGTGAAAACCTGTTAAAACCAGTTTAGACATTTCAAACAAGTTGAAACCAGTTGAAACCAAATGAAACCACTTGAGATCAGTTGAAACTACGTACTTGAAACCAGTGAAAACCAGTTGAGACTAGTTGAACCCAGTTGAGATACATTGAACCAGTTAAAACGAGTTGAGACCAGTTCAAAGCAGTTGAAACCAGCTAAAACCAGTTGAGACCAGTTCAAACCAGTTGAAACCAGTTAAAACCAGTTGAGAACAGATCAAACCAGTTGAAACTAGTTGAGACCAGTTGAAATGACTTGAGATCAGTTGAAACTAGTCCATACCGGTTGAAACCAGTTCTAACCAGTTGAGACCAGTTCAAAAAAAGTTGAAACCAGTTGAAACCAGTTAAAACCATTTAAAACTAGTCAAGAATAGGTGAAACCAGTTGAGACCATTTGAAACTAGTTAAAACCAGTTGAAACCAGTTGAAACCAGTCAAAATCAGTTGAAACCAGTTTAGATCAATCGAAACCTGTTAAAATTACTTGAAACTAGTTAAAACCAGTGTAAACCAGTTGAAAAAAGTTAAACCTACTTGAAATCAGTTAGTTAGAAACAGAGACCAGTTGAAAACCAGTGAAATTCTGTTAAAACCAGTTTAGACATTTCAAATAAGTTGAAACCAGTTGAAACCAAATGAAACCACTTGAAATCAGTTGAAACTACGTACTTGAAACCAGTGAAAACCAGTTGAGACTAGTTGAACCCAGTTGAGATACATTGAACCAGTTAAAACCAGATAAAACCAGTTGAGACCAGTTCAAAGCAGTTGAAACCAGCTAAAACGAGTTGAGACCAGTTCAAACCAGTTGAAACCAGTTAAAAGCAGTTGAGAACAGTTTAAACCGTGTAAAAAAAGTTGAAAAAAAAATCGAGAACAGTTGAAACCAGATGAGACCAGTGGAAACTAGTTAAAATCAGTTAAAACCAGTTGAAACCAGTCAAAATCAGTTGAAACCAGTTTAGATCAGTCGAAACCTGTTAAAATTACTTGAAACTAGTTAAAACCAGTTGAAACCAGTTGAAAACAGTTAAAACTACTTGAAACCAGTTAGTTAGAAACAGAGACCAGTTGACAACCAGTGAAAACCTGTTAAAACCAGTTTAGACATTTCAAACAAGTTGAAACCAGTTGAAACCAAATGAAACCACTTGAGATCAGTTGAAACTACGTACTTGAAACCAGTGAAAACCAGTTGAGACTAGTTGAACCCAGTTGAGATACATTGAACCAGTTAAAACGAGTTGAGACCAGTTCAAAGCAGTTGAAACCAGCTAAAACCAGTTGAGACCAGTTCAAACCAGTTGAAACCAGTTAAAACCAGTTGAGAACAGATCAAACCAGTTGAAACTAGTTGAGACCAGTTGAAATGACTTGAGATCAGTTGAAACTAGTCCATACCGGTTGAAACCAGTTCTAACCAGTTGAGACCAGTTCAAAAAAAGTTGAAACCAGTTGAAACCAGTTAAAACCATTTAAAACTAGTCAAGAATAGGTGAAACCAGTTGAGACCATTTGAAACTAGTTAAAACCAGTTGAAACCAGTTGAAACCAGTCAAAATCAGTTGAAACCAGTTTAGATCAATCGAAACCTGTTAAAATTACTTGAAACTAGTTAAAACCAGTGTAAACCAGTTGAAAAAAGTTAAACCTACTTGAAATCAGTTAGTTAGAAACAGAGACCAGTTGAAAACCAGTGAAAACCTGTTAAAACCAGTTTAGACATTTCAAATAAGTTGAAACCAGTTGAAACCAAATGAAACCACTTGAAATCAGTTGAAACTACGTACTTGAAACCAGTGAAAACCAGTTGAGACTAGTTGAACCCAGTTGAGATACATTGAACCAGTTAAAACCAGATAAAACCAGTTGAGACCAGTTCAAAGCAGTTGAAACCAGCTAAAACGAGTTGAGACCAGTTCAAACCAGTTGAAACCAGTTAAAACCAGTTGAGAACGGATCAAACCAGTTGAAACCAGTTGAGACCAGTTGAAATAAGTTGAGATCAGTTCAAACTAGTCCATACCGGTTGAGACCAGTTCTAACCAGTTGAGACCAGTTAAAAAATAGTTGAAACCAGTTGAAACGATTTAAAACCAGTTGAAACTAGTCAAGAACAGTTGAAACCAGTTGAGACCATTTGAAACTAGTTAAAACCAGTTGAAATTAGTTAAAATCAGTTGAAACCAGATGATATCAGTTGAAACATGTTGAAACTACTTGAAACTAGTTAAAACCACTTGAAACCAGTTAAAACCAGTTGAGAACAGATCAAACCAGTTGAAACCAGTTGAGACCAGTTGAAATAACTTGAGATTAGTTAAAACTAGTCCATACCGGTTGAGACCAGTTCTAACCAGTTGAGACCAGTTCAAAAAAAGTTGAAACCAGTTGAAACGAGTTAAAACCAGTTGAAACTAGTCAAGAACAGTTGAAACCAGTTGAGACCATTTGAAACTAGTTAAAACCAGTTGAAACCAGTTAAAATCAGTTGAAACCAGTTGAGATCAGCTGAAACATGTTGAAACTACTTGAAACTAGTTAAAACCAGTTGAAACCAGTTACAAATAGAGACCAGTTGAAACCAGTTGAAATTGCTTACCCCTCCCCCACTTTAAATGTCAGGCCCCTAAGGCCTGGGCCACTATGTGAGTGGTCAGATGAGGTTGCTAACCTCCTAAGCTACACATTTATACCGACCCCAGTGTGGCCCACGCCGTTTCAATGTCTGAAAATAACGAAAATACAAGGATATATAGCATTTTATATATAACGTTTGTAAATGGCAGGAAACACCTACATTGTCACTTTAACTGTCAGGCCCTTTTACAGCCTGGGCCACTATGTGAGTGGTCAGATGAGGTTGCTAACATCCTACGCTACACATTTACAGCGACCCCAATGTGGCCCAGGCCGTTTCAGTGTTTGTTTGAAATAAAGGCAGCATAAGGTTATGTATATATCATTTTATATGCGATCTTTGTAAAAGCTACACAGTTATACCGACGCAAATGTGGCTAGGCCGTTTTAGTATTTCTTTTTTTAAATAAAGGCATTACAAAGTTATGTAGCATTTTATATATGCGACCTTTGTAAATGGCAAGAAGCACCTACATTGCCACTTTAACTGTCAGGCTCCTACAGACTGGGCCACTATGTGAGTGGTGAGATGAGGTTGGTATCATTTTAAGCTACACATTTATACCCACCCCAATATGGCCCAGGCCGTTTCAATGTCTCAAAATAACGAAAATACAAGGATATGTAGCATTTGATATATCATAACGTTTGTAAAGTGCAAGAAATCCTATATTGTCACTTTAACTGTCAGGCCCTTACGGCCTGGGCCACTATGTGAGTGGTCAGATGACGTTGTTAACATCCCAAGCTATATATTTATACCGATTTATACTGGTCATTTATACTGATACATTACATTTCAATACATCGTGTCACTTGATTTCCTAACATACGCTTTCTTGAAGTTCCTGAAGTTTCATAGTTTCTTTTCAACTTCTGAATTCCGTCATTATAAGAAATGACAATTTTGTTTCTTTTGAACAAAATAGCTTTCTAATTAGTTTGACAATATTGACGGGTTTGTTAAAAATCATTTTCAATACATTGCGTCATTAGTAGTAATGACGCAAATATAAGAAACCATAGCACACGCGATTAAATATTAAGAAGAAAAAAGACATTTCATTCCTTCTGCTACTTTCAAATAGTTTGGTACTTGTTTCAAACTGCAAATGATTAGACTATCAAGCATCTTAAATTGGTCATTAATCAGTCACTTGATTTCATAACGTACTCTTTCTTGAAGACCAATGATTTCGCTTACCTTGCACGAAAATTTGACGGGTTTACGTTGCAAACGAACTCCCACCCGTTTGCAATGTAATGTACGATTTAACCAATAACGAACAAAATAGCTTTGGAACCAGATTGACAAAATTGACGGGTTTGTTACAAATCGTTTTCAATACATTGCGTCATACATTAGTAGTAATGTCGCAAAGATAAGAAACCATAGCACACGCCATTAAAGATCAAGAAGAAAAAAAGACATTTTATTCATTCTGCTATTTTCAAATACTTTGGTACTTGTTTCAAATTAAAGTAATTAGACTGTCAAGCATCTTAAATTGCTCAGTTGTCAGTCACTTGATTTCATAATACACTCTTTTTTGAAATTCAAGTTTCTTTTAAACTTCTGAATTCCGTCATAATAAAAAATGAAAGTTTTGTTTCTTTTGAACAAAATAGCTTTGCAATCAGATTGACAAAATTGACGGGTGTGTTACAAATCATTTTCAATACATTGCGTCATTAGTAGTAATGACGCAAAGATAAGACACCATAGCACACGCGATTAAAGATCAACAAGAAAAAAGACATTTTATTCATTCTTCTACTCTCAAGTAGTTTGGTACTCGTTTCAAACTGCAATTAATTAGACTATCAAGCATCTTAAATTGGTCATTTATCAGTCATTTGATTTCATAACATACTCTTTCTTGAAGTTCCTGAAGTTTCTTAAGTTTTTTTTTTTAATTTCTGATTTCCGCCATAACAAGAAATGAAAGTTTTTGTTTCTTTTGAACAAAATAGCTTTGTAATCATATTGACAAAATTGACGAGTTTGTTAGAAATCATTTTCAATACATTGCGTCATTAGTAGTAATGACGCAAAGACAAGCGATTAAAGATTAAGAAGAAAAAGACATTTCATTCCTTCTGCTACTTTCAAATACTTTGGTACTTGTTTCAAACTTCAAATGATTAGACTATCAAGCATCCTAAATTGGTCATTTATCAGTGACTTGGTCTCATTACATACTGTTTCTTGAAAACCAATGATTTCGTTTAACCTTGCAGGAAAATTTGACGGTTTTACGTTGTAAACGAACTCCCACCCGTTTGCAATGTAATGGTACGATTTAACCAATAACGAACAAAATAGCTTTGGAATCAGATTGACAAAATTGACGGGTTTGTTACAAATCATTTTCAATACATTGCGTCATTTGTAGTAATGACGCAAAGACAAGAAACCATAGCACACGAGATTAAAGATCAAGAAGAAAAAAGACATTTCATTCCTTCTGCTGCTTTCAAATACTTTGGTACTTGTTTTAAACTGCCAGTAATTAGACTATCAAGCATCTTAAAACGGTCATTTATCAGTCACTTAATTCCGTAACATACTCTTTCTTGAAGTTCCTGAAGTTTCTTAAAGTTTCTTTTAAACTTTTCAATTCCGTCATAATAAGAAATGAAAGTTTTGTTTCTTTTGAACAAAATAGCTTTGTAATCAGATTGACAAAATTGACAAGACAAGAAACCATAGCACACGAGATTAAAGATCAAGAAGAAAAAAGACATTTCATTCCTTCTGCTGCTTTCAAATACTTTGGTACTTGTTTTAAACTGCCAGTAATTAGACTATCAAGCATCTTAAAACGGTCATTTATCAGTCACTTAATTCCGTAACATACTCTTTCTTGAAGTTCCTGAAGTTTCTTAAAGTTTCTTTTAAACTTTTCAATTCCGTCATAATAAGAAATGAAAGTTTTGTTTCTTTTGAACAAAATAGCTTAGTAATCAGATTGACAAAATTGACGGCTTTGTTACGAATAATTTTCAATACATTGCGTCATTTTCTAATGACGCAAATGACGCAAAAATAAGAAACCATAGGACGCGCAATTAAAGAGTTAGAAGGAAAAAGGAATTTCATTCGTTCTATTACTTTTAAATACTTTGGTACTTGTGGCAAGCTGCGAGTAACTAGACTATTAAGCATCTTAAATTGGTCATTTATCATTCACTTGAATTCATAACATCCTGTTTTTTTGAAAACCAATGATTTCGTTTCCCTTGCACGAAAATTTGACGGTTTTACTTTGGAAATGGTTTCAATCCCGTTGGCAATGTAATGTACGATTTCCCCAATAACAGATTCTTTATTTCGTCGAACCTTCCCCGGATTTCTAGCGAGTAACAAAATTCGACATAACAAATACAAGGAATTTTCTCTCCTTGTACAACACATCGAATATACTGCCCGATGTTTCTTTACTTTGCGTTGTTACTGCCAAATACCCAATTTACTGGGAATTCATGGAAACTTTCAGTATGGACTAATTTGATTTCATCACCGTTATAATGCCGAGACTCATTACACACACTAATTTCTCAACTGGTTTCAACTGGTTTGAACTAGTCTCAACTGGTTTTAACTGGTTTCATCTGGTTTCAACTGAATTGAACTGATCTCAACTGGTTTTAACTGGTTTCATCTAGTTAAACTGGTTTTAACTGGGTTCAACTGGTGTCAACTAGTTTCAACTGATCTCAAGTATTCAAAAAGTTCAACCCACGAAAACAAAAGGTTTACAAAATAGAGCGTTCATTAAAAGACAATGGAAGGGAAGAAGAGAAACTTGTATTATAAAGGAAAGCAAGGGAGAGATGGATAAGTTTGAAAAGAAATGATGAAAGCAATTACTATAAAGAAATGCAAATTGAAAAAAAAGATAAATCAAACCTTAATGAATGCAAAGATTAATATCAAGGAGAGAAGTAGAAACCAGTTAAAACCAGTTGAGACCAGTTTAAACCGTGTAAAAAACTTGAAAAAATCGAGAACAGTTGAAACCAGATGAGACCAGTGGAAACTAGTTAAAATCAGTTAAAACCAGTTGAAACAAGTCAAAATCAGTTGAAACCAGTTTAGATCAGTCGAAACCTGTTAAAATTACTTGAAACTAGTTAAAACCAGTTGAAACCAGTTGAAAACAGTTAAAACTACTTGAAACCAGTTAGTTAGAAACAGAGACCAGTTGAAAACCAGTGAAAACCTGTTAAAACCAGTTTAGACATTTCAAACAAGTTGAAACCAGTTGAAACCAAATGAAACCACTTGAGATCAGTTGAAACTACGTACTTGAAACCAGTGAAAACCAGTTGAGACTAGTTGAACCCAGTTGAGATACATTGAACCAGTTAAAACGAGTTGAGACCAGTTCAAAGCAGTTGAAACCAGCTAAAACCAGTTGAGACCAGTTCAAACCAGTTGAAACCAGTTAAAACCAGTTGAGAACAGATCAAACCAGTTGAAACCAGTTGAGACCAGTTGAAATAACTTGAGATCAGTTGATACTAGACCATACCGGTTGAGACCAGTTCTAACCAGTTGAGACCAGTTCAAAAAAAGTTGGAACCAGTTGAAACGAGTTAAAACCAGTTGAAACTAGTCAAGAATAGTTGAAACCAGTTGAGACCATTTGAAACTAGTTAAAACCAGTTGAAACCAGTTGAAACCAGTAAAAATCAGTTGAAACCAGTTTAGATCAGTCGAAACCTGTTAAAATTATTTGAAACTAGTTAAAACCAGTTGAAACCAGTTGAAAAAAGTTAATCCTATTTGAAATCAGTTAGTTAGAAACAGAGACCAGTTGAAAACCAGTGAAAACCTGTTAAAACCAGTTGAAACCAAATGAAACCACTTGAGATCAGTTGAAACTACGTACTTGAAACCAGTGAAAACCAGTTGAGACTATTTGAACCCAGTTGAGATACATTGAACCAGTTAAAACCAGTTAAAACCAGTTGAGACCAGTTCAAAGCAGTTTGAAACCAGCTAAAACCAGTTGAGACCAGTTCAAACCAGTTGAAACCAGTTAAAACCAGTTGAGAACAGATCACACCAGTTGAAACCAGTTGAGACCAGTTGAAATAACTTGAGATCAGTTGAAAGTAGTCCATACCGGTTGAGACCAGTTCTAACCAGTTGAGACCAGTTCAAAAAAAGTTGAAACCAATTGAAACGAGTTAAAACCAGTTGAAACTAGTCAAGAACATTTGAAACCAGTTGAGACCATTTGAAACTAGTTAAAACCAGTTGAAACCAGTTAAAATCAGTTGAAACCAGTTGAGATCAGTTGAAACATGTTGAAACTACTTGAAACTAGTTAAAACCAGTTGAAACCAGTTACAAATAGAGACCAGTTGAAACCAGTTGAAATTGCTTACCCCACCCCCACTTTAAATGTCAGGCCCCTAAGGCCTGGGCCACTATGTGAGTGGTCAGATGAGGTTGCTAACATCCTAAGCTACACATTTATACCGACCCCAGTGTGGCCCACGCCGTTTCAATGTCTGAAAATAACGAAAATACAAGGATATGTAGCATTTTATATATAACGTTTGTAAATGGCAGGAAACACCTACATTGTCACTTTAACTGTCAGGCCCTTTTACAGCCTGGGCCACTATGTGAGTGGTCAGATGATGTTGCTAACATCCTACGCTACACATTTACAGCGACCCCAATGTGGCCCAGGCCGCTCCAGTGTTTGTTTGAAATAAAGGCAGTATAAGGTTATGTATATATCATTTTATATGCGATCTTTGTAAAAGCTACACAGTTATACGGACGCAAATGTGGCTAGGCCGTTTTAGTATTTCTTTTTTTAAATGAAGGCATTACAAAGTTATGTAACATTTTATATATGCGACCTTTGTAAATGGCAAGAAGCACCTACATTGCCACTTTAACTGTCAGGCTCCTACAGACTGGGCCACTATGTGAGTGGTCAGATGAGGTTGGTATCATTTTAAGCTACACATTTATACCCACCCCAATATGGCCCAGGCCGTTTCAATGTCTCAAAATAACGAAAATACAAGGATATGTAGCATTTGATATATCATAACGTTTGTAAAGTGCAAGAAAACCTATATTGTCACTTTAACTGTCAGGCCCTTACGGCCTGGGCCACTATGTGAGTGGTCAGATGACGTTGTTAACATCCCAAGCTATATATTTATACCGATTTATACTGGTCATTTATACTGATACATTACATTTCAATACATTGTGTCACTTGATTTCCTAACATACGCTTTCTTGAAGTTCCTGAAGTTTCATAGTTTCTTTTCAACTTCTGAATTCCGTCATTATAAGAAATGACAATTTTGTTTCTTTTGAACAAAATAGCTTTCTAATTAGTTTGACAATATTGACGGGTTTGTTAAAAATCATTTTCAATACATTGCGTCATTAGTAGTAATGACGCAAATATAAGAAACCATAGCACACGCGATTAAATATTAAGAAGAAAAAAGACATTTCATTCCTTCTGCTACTTTCAAATAGTTTGGTACTTGTTTCAAACTGCAAATGATTAGACTATCAAGCATCTTAAATTGGTCATTAATCAGTCACTTGATTTCATAACATACTCTTTCTTGAAAACCAATGATTTCGCTTACCTTGCACGAAAATTTGACGGTTTACGTTGCAAACGAACTCCCACCCGTTTGCAATGTAATGTACGATTTAACCAATAACGAACAAAATAGCTTTGGAACCAGATTGACAAAATTGACGGGTTTGTTACAAATCGTTTTCAATACATTGCGTCATACATTAGTAGTAATGTCGCAAAGATAAGAAACCATAGCACACGCCATTAAAGATCAAGAAGAAAAAAAGACATTTTATTAATTCTGCTATTTTCAAATACTTTGGTACTTGTTTCAAATTAAAGTAATTAGACTGTCAAGCATCTTAAATTGCTCAGTTGTCAGTCACTTGATTTCATAATACACTCTTTTTTGAAATTCAAGTTTCTTTTAAACTTCTGAATTCCGTCATAATAAAAAATGAAAGTTTTGCTTCTTTTGAACAAAATAGCTTTGCAATCAGATTGACAAAATTGACGGGTGTGTTACAAATCATTTTCAATACATTGCGTCATTAGTAGTAATGACGCATTGCGTCATTAGTAGTAATGACGCAAAGATAAGACACCATAGCACACGCGATTAAAGATCAACAAGAAAAAAGACATTTTATTCATTCTTCTACTCTCAAGTAGTTTGGTACTCGTTTCAAACTGCAATTAATTAGACTATCAAGCATCTTAAATTGGTCATTTATCAGTCATTTGATTTCATAACATACTCTTTCTTGAAGTTCCTGAAGTTTCTTAAGTTTTTTTTTTTTGATTTCTGATTTCCGCCATAACAAGAAATGAAAGTTTTTGTTTCTTTTGAACAAAATAGCTTTGTAATCATATTGACAAAATTGACGAGTTTGTTAGAAATCATTTTCAATACATTGCGTCATTAGTAGTAATGACGCAAAGACAAGCGATTAAAGATTAAGAAGAAAAAGACATTTCATTCCTTCTGCTACTTTCAAATACTTTGGTACTTGTTTCAAACTTCAAATGATTAGACTATCAAGCATCCTAAATTGGTCATTTATCAGTGACTTGGTCTCATTACATACTGTTTCTTGAAAACCAATGATTTCGCTTAACCTTGCAGGAAAATTTGACGGTTTTACGTTGTAAACGAACTCCCACCCGTTTGCAATGTAATGGTACGATTTAACCAATAACGAACAAAATAGCTTTGGAATCAGATTGACAAAATTGACGGGTTTGTTACAAATCATTTTCAATACATTGCGTCATTTGTAGTAATGACGCAAAGATAAGAAACCATAGCACACGAGATTAAAGATCAAGAAGAAAAAAGACATTTCATTCCTTCTGCTGCTTTCTATTACTTTGGTACTTGTTTTAAACTGCCAGTAATTAGACTATCAAGCATCTTAAAACGGTCATTTATCAGTCACTTAATTCCGTAACATACTCTTTCTTGAAGTTCCTGAAGTTTCTTAAAGTTTCTTTTAAACTTTTCAATTCCGTCATAATAAGAAATTAAAGTTTTGTTTCTTTTGAACAAAATAGCTTTGTAATCAGATTGACAAAATTGACGGCTTTGTTACGAATAATTTTCAATACATTGCGTCATTTTCTAATGACGCAAATGACGCAAAAATAAGAAACCATAGGACGCGCAATTAAAGAGTTAGAAGGAAAAAGGCATTTCATTCGTTCTATTACTTTTAAATACTTTGGTACTTGTGGCAAGCTGCGAGTAACTAGACTATCAAGCATCTTAAATTGGTCATTTATCATTCACTTGAATTCATAACATCCTGTTTTTTTGAAAACCAATGATTTCGTTTCCCTTGCACGAAAATTTGACGGTTTTACTTTGAAAATGGTTTCAATCCCGTTGGCAATGTAATGTACGATTTCCCCAATAACAGATTCTTTATTTCGTCGAACCTTCCCCGGATTTCTAGCGAGTAACAAAAATCGACATAACAAGTACAAGGAATTTTCTCTCCTTGTACAACACATCGAATATACTGCCCGATGTTTCTTTACTTTGCGTTGTTACTGCCAAATACCCAATTTACTGGGAATTCAATGAAACTTTCAGTATGGACTAATTTGATTTCATCACCGTTATAGTGCCGAGACTCATTACACACACTAATTTCTCAACTGGTTTCAACTGGTTTGAACTAGTCTCAACTGGTTTTAACTGGTTTCATCTGGTTTCAACTGATTTGAACTGATCTCAACTGGTTTTAACTGGTTTCATCTAGTTAAACTGGTTTTAACTGGGTTCAACTGGTGTCAACTAGTTTCAACTGATCTCAAGTATTCAAAAAGTTCAACCCACAAAAACCAAAAGGTTTACAAAATAGAGCGTTCATTAAAAGACAATGGAAGGGAAGAAGAGAAACTTGTATTATAAAGGAAAGCAAGGGAGAGATGGATAAGTTTGAAAAGAAATGATGAAAGCAATTACTATAAAGAAATGCGAATTGAAAAAAAAAAGATAAATCAAACCTGGATGAATGCAAAGATTAATATCAAGGAAAGAAGTTTAAACCAGTTAAAACCAGTTGAGACCAGTTTAAACCGTGTAAAAAAGTTGAAAAAAATCGAGAATAGTTGAAACCAGATGAGACCAGTGGGAACTAGTTAAAATCAGTTAAAACCAGTTGAAACCAGTCAAAATCAGTTGAAACCAGTTTAGATCAGTCGAAACCTGTTAAAATTACTTGAAACTAGTTAAAACCAGTTGAAACCAGTTGAAAAAAGTTAAAACTACTTGAAACCAGTTAGTTAGAAACAGAGACCAGTTGAAAACCAGTGAAAACCTGTTAAAACCAGTTTAGACATTTCAAACAAGTTGAAACCAGTTGAAACCAAATGAAACCACTTGAGATCAGTTGAAACTACGTACTTGAAACATGTGAAAACCAGTTGAGACTAGTTGAACCCAGTTGAGATACATTGAACCAGTTAAAACGAGTTGAGACCAGTTCAAAGCAGTTGAAACCAGCTAAAACCAGTTGAGACCAGTTCAAACCAGTTGAAACCAGTTGAGACCAGATGAAATAACTTGAGATCAGTTGAAACTAGACCATACCGGTTGAGACCAGTTCTAACCAGTTGAGACCAGTTCAAAAAAAGTTTGAACCAGTTGAAACGAGTTAAAACCAGTTGAAACTAGTCAAGAATAGTTGAAACCAGTTGAGACCATTTGAAACTAGTTAAAACCAGTTGAAACCAGTTGAAACCAGTAAAAATCAGTTGAAACCAGTTTACATCAGTCGAAACCTGTTAAAATTATTTGAAACTAGTTAAAACCAGTTGAAACCAGTTGAAAAAAGTTAAACCTATTTGAAATCAGTTAGTTAGAAACAGAGACCAGTTGAAAACCAGTGAAAACCTGTTAAAACCAGTTGAAACCAAATGAAACCACTTGAGATCAGTTGAAACTACGTACTTGAAACCAGTGAAAACCAGTTGAGACTAGTTGAACCCAGTTGAGATACATTGAACCAGTTAAAACCAGTTAAAACCAGTTGAGACCAGTTCAAAGCAGTTGAAACCAGCTAAAACCAGTTGAGACCAGTTCAAACCAGTTGAAACCAGTTAAAACCAGTTGAGAACAGATCAAACCAGTTGAAACCAGTTGAGACCAGTTGAAATAACTTGAGATCAGTTGAAACTAGTCCATACCGGTTGAGACCAGTTCTAACCAGTTTAGACCAGTTCAAAAAAAGTTGAAACCAGTTGAAACGAGTTAAAACCAGTTGAAACTAGTCAAGAACAGTTGAAACCAGTTGAGACCATTTGAAACTAGTTAAATCCAGTTGAAACCAGTTAAAATCAGTTGAAACCAGTTGAGATCAGTTGAAACATGTTGAAACTACTTGAAACTAGTTAAATCCAGTTGAAACCAGTTACAAATAGAGACCAGTTGAAACCAGTTGAAATTGCTTACCCCACCCCCACTTTAAATGTCAGGCCCCTAAGGCCTGGGCCACTATGTGAGTGGTCAGATGAGGTTGCTAACCTCCTAAGCTACACATTTATACCGACCCCAGTGTGGCCCACGCCGTTTCAATGTCTGAAAATAACGAAAATACAAGGATATGTAGCATTTTATATATAACGTTTGTAAATGGCAGGAAACACCTACATTGTCACTTTAACTGCCAGGCCCTTTTACAGCCTGGGCCACTATGTGAGTGGTCAGATGATGTTGCTGACATCCTACGCTACACATTTACAGCGACCCCAATGTGGCCCAGGCCGTTTCAGTGTTTGTTTGAAATAAAGGCAGTATAAGGTTTTGTATATATCATTTTATATGCGATCTTTGTAAAAGCTACACAGTTATACGGACGCAAATGTGGCTAGGCCGTTTTAGTATTTCTTTTTTTAAATGAAGGCATTACAAAGTTATGTAGCATTTTATATATGCGACCTTTGTAAATGGCAAGAAGCACCTACATTGCCACTTTAACTGTCAGGCTCCTACAGACTGGGCCACTATGTGAGTGGTCAGATGAGGTTGGTATCATTTTAAGCTACACATTTATACCCACCCCAATATGGCCCAGGCCGTTTCAATGTCTCAAAATAACGAAAATACAAGAATATGTAGCATTTGATATATCATAACGTTTGTAAAGTGCAAGAAAACCGATATTGTCACTTTAACTGTCAGGCCCTTACGGCATGGGCCACTATGTGAGTGGTCAGATGACGTTGTTAACATCCCAAGCTATATATTTATACCGATTTATACTGGTCATTTATATTGATACATTACATTTCAATACATTGTGTCACTTGATTTCCTAACATACGCTTTCTTGAAGTTCCTGAAGTTTCGTAGTTTCTTTTCAACTTCTGAACTCCGTCATTATAAGAAATGACAATTTTGTTTCTTTTGAACAAAATAGCTTTCCAATTAGTTTGACAAAATTGACGGGTTTGTTACAAATCATTTTCAATACATTGCGTCATTTGTAGTAATGACGCAAAGATAAGAAACCATAGCACACGCGATTAAAGATCAAGAAGAAAAAAGACATTTCATTCCTTCTGCTGCTTTCAAATACTTTGGTACTTGTTTTAAACTGCCAGTAATTAGACTATCAAGCATCTTAAAACGGTCATTTATCAGTCACTTAATTCCGTAACATACTCTTTCTTGAAGTTCCTGAAGTTTCTTAAAGTTTCTTTTAAACTTCTCAATTCCGTCATAATAAGAAATGAAAGTTTTGTTTCTTTTGAACAAAATAGCTTTGTAATCAGATTGACAAAATTGACGGCTTTGTTACGAATAATTTTCAATACATTGCGTCATTTACTAATGACGCAAATGACGCAAATGACGCAAAAATAAGAAACCATAGGACGCGCAATTAAAGAGTTAGAAGGAAAAAGGCATTTCATTCGTTCTATTACTTTTAAATACTTTGGTACTTGTGGCAAGCTGCGAGTAACTAGACTATCAAGCATCTTAAATTGGTCATTTATCATTCACTTGAATTCATAACATCCTGTTTTTTGAAAACCAATGATTTCGTTTCCCTTGCACGAAAATTTGACGGTTTTACTTTGGAAATGGTTTCAATCCCGTTGGCAATGTAATGTACGATTTCCCCAATAACAGATTCTTTATTTCGTCGAACCTTCCCCGGATTTCTAGCGAGTAACAAAAATCGACATAACAAATACAAGGAATTTTCTCTCCTTGTACAACACATCGAATATACTGCCCGATGTTTCTTTACTTTGCGTTGTTACTGCCAAATACCCAATTTACTGGGAATTCAATGAAACTTTCAGTATGGCCTAATTTGATTTCATCACCGTTATAATGCCGAGACTCATTACGCACACTAATTTCTGAACTGGTTTCAACTGGTTTGAACTAGTCTCAACTGGTTTGAACTGGTTTCATCTGGTTCAACTGAATTGAACTGATCTCAACTGGTTTTAACTGGTTTCATCTAGTTAAACTGGTTTTAACTGGGTTCAACTGGTGTCAACTAGTTTCAACTGATCTCAAGTATTCAAAAAGTTCAACCCACAAAAACAAAAGGTTTACAAAATAGAGCGTTCATTAAAAGACAATGGAAGGGAAGAAGAGAAACTTGTATTATAAAGGAAAGCAAGGGAGAGATGGATAAGTTTGAAAAGAAATGATGAAAGCAATTACTATAAAGAAATGCAAATTGAAAAAAAAAGATAAATCAAACCTGGATGAATGCAAGGATGAATATCAAGGAAAGAAGTTGAAACCAGTTAAAACCAGTCGAGACCAGTTTAAACCGTGTAAAAAAAGTTGAAAAAAATCGAGAACAGTTGAAACCAGATGAGACCAGTGGAAACTAGTTAAAATCAGTTAAAACCAGTTGAAACCAGTCAAAATCAGTTGAAACCAGTTTAGATCAGTCGAAACCTGTTAAAATTACTTGAAACTAGTTAAAACCAGTTGAAACCAGTTGAAAAAAGTTAAAACTACGTGAAACCAGTTAGTTAGAAACAGAGACCAGTTGAAAACCAGTGAAAACCTGTTAAAACCAGTTTAGACATTTCAAACAAGTTGAAACCAGTTGAAACCAAATGAAACCACTTGAGATCAGTTGGAACTACGAACTTGAAACCAGTGAAAACCAGTTGAGACTAGTTGAACCCAGTTGAGATACATTGAACCAGTTAAAACCAGTTCAAACCAGTTGAGACCAGTTCAAAGCAGTTGAAACCAGCTAAAACCAGTTGAGACCAGTTCAAACCAGTTGAAACCAGTTAAAACCAGTTGAGAACAGATCAAACCAGTTGAAACCAGTTGAGACCAGTTGAAATAACTTGAGATCAGTTGAAACTAGTCCATACCGGTTGAGACCAGTTCTAACCAGTTGAGACCAGTTCAAAAAAAGTTGAAACCAGTTGAAACGAGTTAAAACCAGTTGAAACTAGTCAAGAACAGTTGAAACCAGTTGAGACCATTTGAAACTAGTTAAATCCAGTTGAAACCAGTTAAAATCAGTTGAAACCAGTTGAGATCAGTTGAAACATGTTGAAACTACTTGAAACTAGTTAAAACCAGTTGAATCCAGTTACAAATAGAGACCAGTTGAAACCAGTTGAAATTGCTTACCCCACCCCCACTTTAAATGTCAGGCCCCTAAGGCCTGGGCCACTATGTGAGTGGTCAGATGAGGTTGCTAACCTCCTAAGCTACACATTTATACCGACCCCAGTGTGGCCCACGCCGTTTCAATGTCTGAAAATAACGAAAATACAAGGATATGTAGCATTTTATATATAACGTTTGTAAATGGCAGGAAACACCTACATTGTCACTTTAACTGTCAGGCCCTTTTACAGCCTGGGCCACTATGTGAGTGGTCAGATGAGGTTGCTAACATCCTACACTACACATTTACAGCGACCCCAATGTGGCCCAGGCCGTTTCAGCGTTTGTTTGAAATAAAGGCAGTATAAGGTTATGTATATATCATTTTATATGCGATCTTTGTAAAAGCTACACAGTTATACCGACGCAAATGTGGCTAGGCCGTTTTAGTATATCTTTTTTTAAATAAAGGCATTACAAAGTTATGTAGCATTTTATATATGCGACCTTTGTAAATGGCAAGAAGCACCTACATTGCCACTTTAACTGTCAGGCTCCTACAGACTGGGCCACTATGTGAGTGGTCAGATGAGGTTGGTATCATTTTAAGCTACACATTTATACCCACCCCAATATGGCCCAGGCCGTTTCAATGTCTCAAAATAACGAAAATACAAGGATATGTAGCATTTGATATATCATAACGTTTGTAAAGTGCAAGAAAACCTATATTGTCACTTTAACTGTCAGGCCCTTACGGCATGGGCCACTATGTGAGTGGTCAGATGACGTTGTTAACATCCCAAGCTATATATTTATACCGATTTATACTGGTCATTTATATTGATACATTACATTTCAATACATTGTGTCACTTGATTTCCTAACATACGCTTTCTTGAAGTTCTTGAAGTTTCGTAGTTTCTTTTCAACTTCTGAATTCCGTCATTATACGAAATGACAATTTTGTTTCTTTTGAACAAAATAGCTTTCCAATTAGTTTGACAAAATTGACGGGTTTGTTACAAATCATTTTCAATACATTGCGTCATTTGTAGTAATGACGCAAAGATAAGAAACCATAGCACACGAGATTAAAGATCTAGAAGAAAAAAGACATTTCATTCCTTCTGCTACTTTCAAATACTTTGGTACTTGTTTTAAACTGCCAGTAATTAGACTATCAAGCATCTTAAAACGGTCATTTATCAGTCACTTAATTCCGTAACATACTCTTTCTTGAAGTTCCTGAAGTTTCTTAAAGTTTCTTTTAAACTTCTCAATTCCGTCATAATAAGAAATGAAAGTTTTGTTTCTTTTGAACAAAATAGCTTTGTAATCAGATTGACAAAATTGACGGCTTTGTTACGAATAATTTTCAATACATTGTGTCATTTACTTATGACGCAAATGACTCAAATGACGCAAAAATAAGAAACCATAGGACGCGCAATTAAAGAGTTAGAAGGAAAAAGGCATTTCATTCGTTCTATTACTTTTAAATACTTTGGTACTTGTGGTAAGCTGCGAGTAACTAGACTATCAAGCATCTTAAATTGGTCATTTATCATTCACTTGAATTCATAACATCGTTTTTCGTTTTCGTTTTCGATTTCGTTTCCCTTGCACGAAAATTTGACGGTTTTACTTTGGAAATGGTTTCAATCCCGTTGGCAATGTAATGTACGATTTCCCCAATAACAGATTCTTTATTTCGTCGAACCTTCCCCGGATTTCTAGCGAGTAACAAAAATCGACATAACAAGTACAAGGAATTTTCTCTCCTTGTACAACACATCGAATATACTGCCCGATGTTTCTTTACTTTGCGTTGTTACTGCCAAATACCCAATTTACTGGGAATTCAATGAAACTTTCAGTATGGACTAATTTGATTTCATCACCGTTATAGTGCCGAGACTCATTACACACACTAATTTCTCAACTGGTTTCAACTGGTTTGAACTAGTCTCAACTGGTTTTAACTGGTTTCATCTGGTTTCAACTGATTTGAACTGATCTCAACTGGTTTTAACTGGTTTCATCTAGTTAAACTGGTTTTAACTGGGTTCAACTGGTGTCAACTAGTTTCAACTGATCTCAAGTATTCAAAAAGTTCAACCCACAAAAACCAAAAGGTTTACAAAATAGAGCGTTCATTAAAAGACAATGGAAGGGAAGAAGAGAAACTTGTATTATAAAGGAAAGCAAGGGAGAGATGGATAAGTTTGAAAAGAAATGATGAAAGCAATTACTATAAAGAAATGCGAATTGAAAAAAAAAGATAAATCAAACCTGGATGAATGCAAAGATTAATATCAAGGAAAGAAGTTTAAACCAGTTAAAACCAGTTGAGACCAGTTTAAACCGTGTAAAAAAGTTGAAAAAAATCGAGAATAGTTGAAACCAGATGAGACCAGTGGGAACTAGTTAAAATCAGTTAAAACCAGTTGAAACCAGTCAAAATCAGTTGAAACCAGTTTAGATCAGTCGAAACCTGTTAAAATTACTTGAAACTAGTTAAAACCAGTTGAAAAAAGTTAAAACTACTTGAAACCAGTTAGTTAGAAACAGAGACCAGTTGAAAACCAGTGAAAACCTGTTAAAACCAGTTTAGACATTTCAAACAAGTTGAAACCAGTTGAAACCAAATGAAACCACTTGAGATCAGTTGAAACTACGTACTTGAAACATGTGAAAACCAGTTGAGACTAGTTGAACCCAGTTGAGATACATTGAACCAGTTAAAACGAGTTGAGACCAGTTCAAAGCAGTTGAAACCAGCTAAAACCAGTTGAGACCAGTTCAAACCAGTTGAAACCAGTTGAGACCAGATGAAATAACTTGAGATCAGTTGAAACTAGACCATACCGGTTGAGACCAGTTCTAACCAGTTGAGACCAGTTCAAAAAAAGTTTGAACCAGTTGAAACGAGTTAAAACCAGTTGAAACTAGTCAAGAATAGTTGAAACCAGTTGAGACCATTTGAAACTAGTTAAAACCAGTTGAAACCAGTTGAAACCAGTAAAAATCAGTTGAAACCAGTTTAGATCAGTCGAAACCTGTTAAAATTATTTGAAACTAGTTAAAACCAGTTGAAACCAGTTGAAAAAAGTTAAACCTATTTGAAATCAGTTAGTTAGAAACAGAGACCAGTTGAAAACCAGTGAAAACCTGTTAAAACCAGTTGAAACCAAATGAAACCACTTGAGATCAGTTGAAACTACGTACTTGAAACCAGTGAAAACCAGTTGAGACTATTTGAACCCAGTTGAGATACATTGAACCAGTTTAAAACCAGTTAAAACCAGTTGAGACCAGTTCAAAGCAGTTGAAACCAGCTAAAACCAGTTGAGACCAGTTCAAACCAGTTGAAACCAGTTAAAACCAGTTGAGAACAGATCAAACCAGTTGAAACCAGTTGAGACCAGTTGAAATAACTTGAGATCAGTTGAAACTAGTCCATACCGGTTGAGACCAGTTCTAACCAGTTTAGACCAGTTCAAAAAAAGTTGAAACCAGTTGAAACGAGTTAAAACCAGTTGAAACTAGTCAAGAACAGTTGAAACCAGTTGAGACCATTTGAAACTAGTTAAAACCAGTTGAAACCAGTTAAAATCAGTTGAAACCAGTTGAGATCAGTTGAAACATGTTGAAACTACTTGAAACTAGTTAAATCCAGTTGAAACCAGTTACAAATAGAGACCAGTTGAAACCAGTTGAAATTGCTTACCCCACCCCCACTTTAAATGTCAGGCCCCTAAGGCCTGGGCCACTATGTGAGTGGTCAGATGAGGTTGCTAACCTCCTAAGCTACACATTTATACCGACCCCAGTGTGGCCCACGCCGTTTCAATGTCTGAAAATAACGAAAATACAAGGATATGTAGCATTTTATATATAACGTTTGTAAATTGCAGGAAACACCTACATTGTCACTTTAACTGTCAGGCCCTTTTACAGCCTGGGCCACTATGTGAGTGGTCAGATGATGTTGCTGACATCCTACGCTACACATTTACAGCGACCCCAATGTGGCCCAGGCCGTTTCAGTGTTTGTTTGAAATAAAGGCAGTATAAGGTTTTGTATATATCATTTTATATGCGATCTTTGTAAAAGCTACACAGTTATACGGACGCAAATGTGGCTAGGCCGTTTTAGTATTTCTTTTTTTAAATGAAGGCATTACAAAGTTATGTAGCATTTTATATATGCGACCTTTGTAAATGGCAAGAAGCACCTACATTGCCACTTTAACTGTCAGGCTCCTACAGACTGGGCCACTATGTGAGTGGTCAGATGAGGTTGGTATCATTTTAAGCTACACATTTATACCCACCCCAATATGGCCCAGGCCGTTTCAATGTCTCAAAATAACGAAAATACAAGAATATGTAGCATTTGATATATCATAACGTTTGTAAAGTGCAAGAAAACCGATATTGTCACTTTAACTGTCAGGCCCTTACGGCATGGGCCACTATGTGAGTGGTCAGATGACGTTGTTAACATCCCAAGCTATATATTTATACCGATTTATACTGGTCATTTATATTGATACATTACATTTCAATACATTGTGTCACTTGATTTCCTAACATACGCTTTCTTGAAGTTCCTGAAGTTTCGTAGTTTCTTTTCAACTTCTGAACTCCGTCATTATAAGAAATGACAATTTTGTTTCTTTTGAACAAAATAGCTTTCCAATTAGTTTGACAAAATTGACGGGTTTGTTACAAATCATTTTCAATACATTGCGTCATTTGTAGTAATGACGCAAAGATAAGAAACCATAGCACACGCGATTAAAGATCAAGAAGAAAAAAGACATTTCATTCCTTCTGCTGCTTTCAAATACTTTGGTACTTGTTTTAAACTGCCAGTAATTAGACTATCAAGCATCTTAAAACGGTCATTTATCAGTCACTTAATTCCGTAACATACTCTTTCTTGAAGTTCCTGAAGTTTCTTAAAGTTTCTTTTAAACTTCTCAATTCCGTCATAATAAGAAATGAAAGTTTTGTTTCTTTTGAACAAAATAGCTTTGTAATCAGATTGACAAAATTGACGGCTTTGTTACGAATAATTTTCAATACATTGCGTCATTTACTAATGACGCAAATGACGCAAATGACGCAAAAATAAGAAAACATAGGACGCGCAATTAAAGAGTTAGAAGGAAAAAGGCATTTCATTCGTTCTATTACTTTTAAATACTTTGGTACTTGTGGCAAGCTGCGAGTAACTAGACTATCAAGCATCTTAAATTGGTCATTTATCATTCACTTGAATTCATAACATCCTGTTTTTTGAAAACCAATGATTTCGTTTCCCTTGCACGAAAATTTGACGGTTTTACTTTGGAAATGGTTTCAATCCCGTTGGCAATGTAATGTACGATTTCCCCAATAACAGATTCTTTATTTCGTCGAACCTTCCCCGGATTTCTAGCGAGTAACAAAAATCGACATAACAAATACAAGGAATTTTCTCTCCTTGTACAACACATCGAATATACTGCCCGATGTTTCTTTACTTTGCGTTGTTACTGCCAAATACCCAATTTACTGGGAATTCAATGAAACTTTCAGTATGGCCTAATTTGATTTCATCACCGTTATAATGCCGAGACTCATTACGCACACTAATTTCTGAACTGGTTTCAACTGGTTTGAACTAGTCTCAACTGGTTTGAACTGGTTTCATCTGGTTCAACTGAATTGAACTGATCTCAACTGGTTTTAACTGGTTTCATCTAGTTAAACTGGTTTTAACTGGGTTCAACTGGTGTCAACTAGTTTCAACTGATCTCAAGTATTCAAAAAGTTCAACCCACAAAAACAAAAGGTTTACAAAATAGAGCGTTCATTAAAAGACAATGGAAGGGAAGAAGAGAAACTTGTATTATAAAGGAAAGCAAGGGAGAGATGGATAAGTTTGAAAAGAAATGATGAAAGCAATTACTATAAAGAAATGCAAATTGAAAAAAAAAGATAAATCAAACCTGGATGAATGCAAGGATGAATATCAAGGAAAGAAGTTGAAACCAGTTAAAACCAGTCGAGACCAGTTTAAACCGTGTAAAAAAAGTTGAAAAAAATCGAGAACAGTTGAAACCAGATGAGACCAGTGGAAACTAGTTAAAATCAGTTAAAACCAGTTGAAACCAGTCAAAATCAGTTGAAACCAGTTTAGATCAGTCGAAACCTGTTAAAATTACTTGAAACTAGTTAAAACCAGTTGAAACCAGTTGAAAAAAGTTAAAACTACGTGAAACCAGTTAGTTAGAAACAGAGACCAGTTGAAAACCAGTGAAAACCTGTTAAAACCAGTTTAGACATTTCAAACAAGTTGAAACCAGTTGAAACCAAATGAAACCACTTGAGATCAGTTGAAACTACGTACTTGAAACCAGTGAAAACCAGTTGAGACTAGTTGAACCCAGTTGAGATACATTGAACCAGTTAAAACCAGTTGAGACCAGTTCAAAGCAGTTGAAACCAGCTAAAACCAGTTGAGACCAGTTCAAACCAGTTGAAACCAGTTAAAACCAGTTGAGAACAGATCAAACCAGTTGAAACTAGTTGAGACCAGTTGAAATGACTTGAGATCAGTTGAAACTAGTCCATACCGGTTGAAACCAGTTCTAACCAGTTGAGACCAGTTCAAAAAAAGTTGAAACCAGTTGAAACCAGTTAAAACCATTTAAAACTAGTCAAGAATAGGTGAAACCAGTTGAGACCATTTGAAACTAGTTAAAACCAGTTGAAACCAGTTGAAACCAGTCAAAATCAGTTGAAACCAGTTTAGATCAATCGAAACCTGTTAAAATTACTTGAAACTAGTTAAAACCAGTGTAAACCAGTTGAAAAAAGTTAAACCTACTTGAAATCAGTTAGTTAGAAACAGAGACCAGTTGAAAACCAGTGAAAACCTGTTAAAACCAGTTTAGACATTTCAAATAAGTTGAAACCAGTTGAAACCAAATGAAACCACTTGAAATCAGTTGAAACTACGTACTTGAAACCAGTGAAAACCAGTTGAGACTAGTTGAACCCAGTTGAGATACATTGAACCAGTTAAAACCAGATAAAACCAGTTGAGACCAGTTCAAAGCAGTTGAAACCAGCTAAAACGAGTTGAGACCAGTTCAAACCAGTTGAAACCAGTTAAAACCAGTTGAGAACGGATCAAACCAGTTGAAACCAGTTGAGACCAGTTGAAATAAGTTGAGATCAGTTCAAACTAGTCCATACCGGTTGAGACCAGTTCTAACCAGTTGAGACCAGTTAAAAAAAAGTTGAAACCAGTTGAAACGATTTAAAACCAGTTGAAACTAGTCAAGAACAGTTGAAACCAGTTGAGACCATTTGAAACTAGTTAAAACCAGTTGAAATTAGTTAAAATCAGTTGAAACCAGATGAGATCAGTTGAAACATGTTGAAACTACTTGAAACTAGTTAAAACCACTTGAAACCAGTTAAAACCAGTTGAGAACAGATCAAACCAGTTGAAACCAGTTGAGACCAGTTGAAATAACTTGAGATTAGTTAAAACTAGTCCATACCGGTTGAGACAAGTTCTAACCAGTTGAGACCAGTTCAAAAAAGTTGAAACCAGTTGAAACGAGTTAAAACCAGTTGAAACTAGTCAAGAACAGTTGAAACCAGTTGAGACCATTTGAAACTAGTTAAAACCAGTTGAAACCAGTTAAAATCAGTTGAAACCAGTTGAGATCAGTTGAAACATGTTGAAACTACTTGAAACTAGTTAAAACCAGTTGAAACAAGTTACAAATAGAGACCAGTTGAAACCAGTTGATATTGCTTACCCCACCCCCACTTTAAATGTCAGGCCCCTAAGGCCTGGGCCACTATGTGAGTGGTCAGATGAGGTTGCTAACCTCCTAAGCTACACATTTATACCGACCCCAGTGTGGCCCACGCCGTTTCAATGTCTGAAAATAACGAAAATACAAGGATATATAGCATTTTATATATAACGTTTGTAAATGGCAGGAAACACCTACATTGTCACTTTAACTGTCAGGCCCTTTTACAGCCTGGGCCACTATGTGAGTGGTCAGATGAGGTTGCTAACATCCTACGCTACACATTTACAGCGACCCCAATGTGGCCCAGGCCGTTTCAGTGTTTGTTTGAAATAAAGGCAGCATAAGGTTATGTATATATCATTTTATATGCGATCTTTGTAAAAGCTACACAGTTATACCGACGCAAATGTGGCTAGGCCGTTTTAGTATTTCTTTTTTTAAATAAAGGCATTACAAAGTTATGTAGCATTTTATATATGCGACCTTTGTAAATGGCAAGAAGCACCTACATTGCCACTTTAACTGTCAGGCTCCTACAGACTGGGCCACTATGTGAGTGGTGAGATGAGGTTGGTATCATTTTAAGCTACACATTTATACCCACCCCAATATGGCCCAGGCCGTTTCAATGTCTCAAAATAACGAAAATACAAGGATATGTAGCATTTGATATATCATAACGTTTGTAAAGTGCAAGAAATCCTATATTGTCACTTTAACTGTCAGGCCCTTACGGCCTGGGCCACTATGTGAGTGGTCAGATGACGTTGTTAACATCCCAAGCTATATATTTATACCGATTTATACTGGTCATTTATACTGATACATTACATTTCAATACATCGTGTCACTTGATTTCCTAACATACGCTTTCTTGAAGTTCCTGAAGTTTCATAGTTTCTTTTCAACTTCTGAATTCCGTCATTATAAGAAATGACAATTTTGTTTCTTTTGAACAAAATAGCTTTCTAATTAGTTTGACAATATTGACGGGTTTGTTAAAAATCATTTTCAATACATTGCGTCATTAGTAGTAATGACGCAAATATAAGAAACCATAGCACACGCGATTAAATATTAAGAAGAAAAAAGACATTTCATTCCTTCTGCTACTTTCAAATAGTTTGGTACTTGTTTCAAACTGCAAATGATTAGACTATCAAGCATCTTAAATTGGTCATTAATCAGTCACTTGATTTCATAACGTACTCTTTCTTGAAGACCAATGATTTCGCTTACCTTGCACGAAAATTTGACGGGTTTACGTTGCAAAGGAACTCCCACCCGTTTGCAATGTAATGTACGATTTAACCAATAACGAACAAAATAGCTTTGGAACCAGATTGACAAAATTGACGGGTTTGTTACAAATCGTTTTCAATACATTGCGTCATACATTAGTAGTAATGTCGCAAAGATAAGAAACCATAGCACACGCCATTAAAGATCAAGAAGAAAAAAAGACATTTTATTCATTCTGCTATTTTCAAATACTTTGGTACTTGTTTCAAATTAAAGTAATTAGACTGTCAAGCATCTTAAATTGCTCAGTTGTCAGTCACTTGATTTCATAATACACTCTTTTTTGAAATTCAAGTTTCTTTTAAACTTCTGAATTCCGTCATAATAAAAAATGAAAGTTTTGTTTCTTTTGAACAAAATAGCTTTGCAATCAGATTGACAAAATTGACGGGTGTGTTACAAATCATTTTCAATACATTGCGTCATTAGTAGTAATGACGCAAAGATAAGACACCATAGCACACGCGATTAAAGATCAACAAGAAAAAAGACATTTTATTCATTCTTCTACTCTCAAGTAGTTTGGTACTCGTTTCAAACTGCAATTAATTAGACTATCAAGCATCTTAAATTGGTCATTTATCAGTCATTTGATTTCATAACATACTCTTTCTTGAAGTTCCTGAAGTTTCTTAAGTTTTTTTTTTAATTTCTGATTTCGCCATAACAAGAAATGAAAGTTTTGTTTCTTTTGAACAAAATAGCTTTGTAATCATATTGACAAAATTGACGAGTTTGTTAGAAATCATTTTCAATACATTGCGTCATTAGTAGTAATGACGCAAAGACAAGCGATTAAAGATTAAGAAGAAAAAGACATTTCATTCCTTCTGCTACTTTCAAATACTTTGGTACTTGTTTCAAACTTCAAATGATTAGACTATCAAGCATCCTAAATTGGTCATTTATCAGTGACTTGGTCTCATTACATACTGTTTCTTGAAAACCAATGATTTCGTTTAACCTTGCAGGAAAATTTGACGGTTTTACGTTGTAAACGAACTCCCACCCGTTTGCAATGTAATGGTACGATTTAACCAATAACGAACAAAATAGCTTTGGATTAAAGATCAAGAAGAAAAAAGACATTCATTCCTTCTGCTGCTTTCAAATACTTTGGTACTTGTTTTAAACTGCCAGTAATTAGACTATCAAGCATCTTAAAACGGTCATTTATCAGTCACTTAATTTCGTAACATACTCTTTCTTGAAGTTCTGAAGTTTCTTAAAGTTTCTTTTAAACTTTTCAATTCCGTCATAATAAGAAATGAAAGTTTTGTTTCTTTTGAACAAAATAGCTTAGTAATCAAATTGACAAAATTGACGGCTTTGTTACGAATAATTTTCAATACATTGCGTCATTTTCTAATGACGCAAATGACGCAAAAATAAGATACCATAGGACGCGCAATTAAAGAGTTAGAAGGAAAAGAATTTCATTCGTTCTATTACTTTTAAATACTTTGGTACTTGTGGCAAGCTGCGAGTAACTAGACTATTAAGCATCTTAAATTGGTCATTTATCATTCACTTGAATTCATAACATCCTGTTTTTTTGAAAACCAATGATTTCGTTTCCCTTGCACGAAAATTTGACGGTTTTACTTTGGAAATGGTTTCAATCCCGTTGGCAATGTAATGTACGATTTCCCCAATAACAGATTCTTTATTTCGTCGAACCTTCCCCGGATTTCTAGCGAGTAACAAAATTCGACATAACAAATACAAGGAATTTTCTCTCCTTGTACAACACATCGAATATACTGCCCGATGTTTCTTTACTTTGCGTTGTTACTGCCAAATACCCAATTTACTGGGAATTCATGGAAACTTTCAGTATGGACTAATTTGATTTCATCACCGTTATAATGCCGAGACTCATTACACACACTAATCTCTCAACTGGTTTCAACTGGTTTGAACTAGTCTCAACTGGTTTTAACTGGTTTCATCTGGTTTCAACTGAATTGAACTGATCTCAACTGGTTTTAACTGGTTTCATCTAGTCAAACTGGTTTTAACTGGGTTCAACTGGTGTCAACTAGTTTCAACTGATCTCAAGTATTCAAAAAGTTCAACCCACGAAAACAAAAGGTTTACAAAATAGAGCGTTCATTAAAAGACAATGGAAGGGAAGAAGAGAAACTTGTATTATAAAGGAAAGCAAGGGAGAGATGGATAAGTTTGAAAAGAAATGATGAAAGCAATTACTATAAAGAAATGCAAATTGAAAAAAAAGATAAATCAAACCTTAATGAATGCAAAGATTAATATCAAGGAGAGAAGTAGAAACTAGTTAAAACCAGTTGAGACCAGTTTAAACCGTGTAAAAAACTTGAAAAAAATCGAGAACAGTTGAAACCAGATGAGACCAGTGGAAACTAGTTAAAATCAGTTAAAACCAGTTGAAACAAGTCAAAATCAGTTGAAACCAGTTTAGATCAGTCGAAACCTGTTAAAATTACTTGAAACTAGTTAAAACCAGTTGAAACCAGTTGAAAACAGTTAAAACTACTTGAAACCAGTTAGTTAGAAACAGAGACCAGTTGAAAACCAGTGAAAACCTGTTAAAACCAGTTTAGACATTTCAAACAAGTTGAAACCAGTTGAAACCAAATGAAACCACTTGAGATCAGTTGAAACTACGTACCATACCGGTTGAGACCAGTTCTAACCAGTTGAGACCAGTTCAAAAAAAGTTGGAACCAGTTGAAACGAGTTAAAACCAGTTGAAACTAGTCAAGAATAGTTGAAACCAGTTGAGACCATTTGAAACTAGTTAAAACCAGTTGAAACCAGTTGAAACCAGTAAAAATCAGTTGAAACCAGTTTAGATCAGTCGAAACCTGTTAAAATTATTTGAAACTAGTTAAAACCAGTTGAAACCAGTTGAAAAAAGTTAATCCTATTTGAAATCAGTTAGTTAGAAACAGAGACCAGTTGAAAACCAGTGAAAACCTGTTAAAACCAGTTGAAACCAAATGAAACCACTTGAGATCAGTTGAAACTACGTACTTGAAACCAGTGAAAACCAGTTGAGACTATTTGAACCCAGTTGAGATACATTGAACCAGTTAAAACCAGTTAAAACCAGTTGAGACCAGTTCAAAGCAGTTGAAACCAGCTAAAACCAGTTGAGACCAGTTCAAACCAGTTGAAACCAGTTAAAACCAGTTGAGAACAGATCACACCAGTTGAAACCAGTTGAGACCAGTTGAAATAACTTGAGATCAGTTGAAAGTAGTCCATACCGGTTGAGACCAGTTCTAACCAGTTGAGACCAGTTCAAAAAAAGTTGAAACCAATTGAAACGAGTTAAAACCAGTTGAAACTAGTCAAGAACATTTGAAACCAGTTGAGACCATTTGAAACTAGTTAAAACCAGTTGAAACCAGTTAAAATCAGTTGAAACCAGTTGAGATCAGTTGAAACATGTTGAAACTACTTGAAACTAGTTAAAACCAGTTGAAACCAGTTACAAATAGAGACCAGTTGAAACCAGTTGAAATTGCTTACCCCACCCCCACTTTAAATGTCACGCCCGTAAGGCCTGGGCCACTATGTGAGTGGTCAGATGAGGTTGCTAACATCCTAAGCTACACATTTATACCGACCCCAGTGTGGCCCACGCCGTTTCAATGTCTGAAAATAACGAAAATACAAGGATATGTAGCATTTTATATATAACGTTTGTAAATGGCAGGAAACACCTACATTGTCACTTTAACTGTCAGGCCCTTTTACAGCCTGGGCCACTATGTGAGTGGTCAGATGATGTTGCTGACATCCTACGCTACACATTTACAGCGACCCCAATGTGGCCCAGGCCGTTTCAGTGTTTGTTTGAAATAAAGGCAGTATAAGGTTATGTATATATCATTTTATATGCGATCTTTGTAAAAGCTACACAGTTATACGGACGCAAATGTGGCTAGGCCGTTTTAGTATTTCTTTTTTTAAATGAAGGCATTACAAAGTTATGTAACATTTTATATATGCGACCTTTGTAAATGGCAAGAAGCACCTACATTGCCACTTTAACTGTCAGGCTCCTACAGACTGGGCCACTATGTGAGTGGTCAGATGAGGTTGGTATCATTTTAAGCTACACATTTATACCCACCCCAATATGGCCCAGGCCGTTTCAATGTCTCAAAATAACGAAAATACAAGGATATGTAGCATTTGATATATCATAACGTTTGTAAAGTGCAAGAAAACCGATATTGTCACTTTAACTGTCAGGCCCTTACGGCCTGGGCCACTATGTGAGTGGTCAGATGACGTTGTTAACATCCCAAGCTATATATTTATACCGATTTATACTGGTCATTTATACTGATACATTACATTTCAATACATTGTGTCACTTGATTTCCTAACATACGCTTTCTTGAAGTTCCTGAAGTTTCATAGTTTCTTTTCAACTTCTGAATTCCGTCATTATAAGAAATGACAATTTTGTTTCTTTTGAACAAAATAGCTTTCTAATTAGTTTGACAATATTGACGGGTTTGTTAAAAATCATTTTCAATACATTGCGTCATTAGTAGTAATGACGCAAATATAAGAAACCATAGCACACGCGATTAAATATTAAGAAGAAAAAAGACATTTCATTCCTTCTGCTACTTTCAAATAGTTTGGTACTTGTTTCAAACTGCAAATGATTAGACTATCAAGCATCTTAAATTGGTCATTAATCAGTCACTTGATTTCATAACATACTCTTTCTTGAAAACCAATGATTTCGCTTACCTTGCACGAAAATTTGACGGTTTATGTTGCAAAGGAACTCCCACCCGTTTGCAATGTAATGTACGATTTAACCAATAACGAACAAAATAGCTTTGGAACCAGATTGACAAAATTGACGGGTTTGTTACAAATCGTTTTCAATACATTGCGTCATACATTAGTAGTAATGTCGCAAAGATAAGAAACCATAGCACACGCCATTAAAGATCAAGAAGAAAAAAAGACATTTTATTAATTCTGCTATTTTCAAATACTTTGGTACTTGTTTCAAATTAAAGTAATTAGACTGTCAAGCATCTTAAATTGCTCAGTTGTCAGTCACTTGATTTCATAATACACTCTTTTTTGAAATTCAAGTTTCTTTTAAACTTCTGAATTCCGTCATAATAAAAAATGAAAGTTTTGCTTCTTTTGAACAAAATAGCTTTGCAATCAGATTGACAAAATTGACGGGTGTGTTACAAATCATTTTCAATACATTGCGTCATTAGTAGTAATGACGCAAAGATAAGACACCATAGCACACGCGATTAAAGATCAACAAGAAAAAAGACATTTTATTCATTCTTCTACTCTCAAGTAGTTTGGTACTCGTTTCAAACTGCAATTAATTAGACTATCAAGCATCTTAAATTGGTCATTTATCAGTCATTTGATTTCATAACATACTCTTTCTTGAAGTTCCTGAAGTTTCTTAAGTTTTTTTTTTTAATTTCTGATTTCCGCCATAACAAGAAATGAAAGTTTTTGTTTCTTTTGAACAAAATAGCTTTGTAATCATATTGACAAAATTGACGAGTTTGTTAGAAATCATTTTCAATACATTGCGTCATTAGTAGTAATGACGCAAAGACAAGCGATTAAAGATTAAGAAGAAAAAGACATTTCATTCCTTCTGCTACTTTCAAATACTTTGGTACTTGTTTCAAACTTCAAATGATTAGACTATCAAGCATCCTAAATTGGTCATTTATCAGTGACTTGGTCTCATTACATACTGTTTCTTGAAAACCAATGATTTCGTTTAACCTTGCAGGAAAATTTGACGGTTTTACGTTGTAAACGAACTCCCACCCGTTTGCAATGTAATGGTACGATTTAACCAATAACGAACAAAATAGCTTTGGAATCAGATTGACAAAATTGACGGGTTTGTTACAAATCATTTTCAATACATTGCGTCATTTGTAGTAATGACGCAAAGACAAGAAACCATAGCACACGAGATTAAAGATCAAGAAGAAAAAAGACATTTCATTCCTTCTGCTGCTTTCAAATACTTTGGTACTTGTTTTAAACTGCCAGTAATTAGACTATCAAGCATCTTAAAACGGTCATTTATCAGTCACTTAATTTCGTAACATACTCTTTCTTGAAGTTCCTGAAGTTTCTTAAAGTTTCTTTTAAACTTTTCAATTCCGTCATAATAAGAAATGAAAGTTTTGTTTCTTTTGAACAAAATAGCTTAGTAATCAGATTGACAAAATTGACAAGACAAGAAACCATAGCACACGAGATTAAAGATCAAGAAGAAAAAAGACATTTCATTCCTTCTGCTGCTTTCAAATACTTTGGTACTTGTTTTAAACTGCCAGTAATTAGACTATCAAGCATCTTAAAACGGTCATTTATCAGTCACTTAATTCCGTAACATACTCTTTCTTGAAGTTCCTGAAGTTTCTTAAAGTTTCTTTTAAACTTTTCAATTCCGTCATAATAAGAAATGAAAGTTTTGTTTCTTTTGAACAAAATAGCTTAGTAATCAGATTGACAAAATTGACGGCTTTGTTACGAATAATTTTCAATACATTGCGTCATTTTCTAATGACGCAAATGACGCAAAAATAAGAAACCATAGGACGCGCAATTAAAGAGTTAGAAGGAAAAAGGAATTTCATTCGTTCTATTACTTTTAAATACTTTGGTACTTGTGGTAAGCTGCGAGTAACTAGACTATCAAGCATCTTAAATTGGTCATTTATCATTCACTTGAATTCATAACATCCTGTTTTTTTGAAAACCAATGATTTCGTTTCCCTTGCACGAAAATTTGACGGTTTTACTTTGGAAATGGTTTCAATCCCGTTGGCAATGTAATGTACGATTTCCCCAATAACAGATTCTTTATTTCGTCGAACCTTCCCCGGATTTCTAGCGAGTAACAAAATTCGACATAACAAATACAAGGAATTTTCTCTCCTTGTACAACACATCGAATATACTGCCCGATGTTTCTTTACTTTGCGTTGTTACTGCCAAATACCCAATTTACTGGGAATTCATGGAAACTTTCAGTATGGACTAATTTGATTTCATCACCGTTATAATGCCGAGACTCATTACACACACTAATCTCTCAACTGGTTTCAACTGGTTTGAACTAGTCTCAACTGGTTTTAACTGGTTTCATCTGGTTTCAACTGAATTGAACTGATCTCAACTGGTTTTAACTGGTTTCATCTAGTTAAACTGGTTTTAACTGGGTTCAACTGGTGTCAACTAGTTTCAACTGATCTCAAGTATTCAAAAAGTTCAACCCACGAAAACAAAAGGTTTACAAAATAGAGCGTTCATTAAAAGACAATGGAAGGGAAGAAGAGAAACTTGTATTATAAAGGAAAGCAAGGGAGAGATGGATAAGTTTGAAAAGAAATGATGAAAGCAATTACTATAAAGAAATGCAAATTGAAAAAAAAGATAAATCAAACCTTAATGAATGCAAAGATTAATATCAAGGAGAGAAGTAGAAACCAGTTAAAACCAGTTGAGACCAGTTTAAACCGTGTAAAAAACTTGAAAAAAATCGAGAACAGTTGAAACCAGATGAGACCAGTGGAAACTAGTTAAAATCAGTTAAAACCAGTTGAAACAAGTCAAAATCAGTTGAAACCAGTTTAGATCAGTCGAAACCTGTTAAAATTACTTGAAACTAGTTAAAACCAGTTGAAACCAGTTGAAAACAGTTAAAACTACTTGAAACCAGTTAGTTAGAAACAGAGACCAGTTGAAAACCAGTGAAAACCTGTTAAAACCAGTTTAGACATTTCAAACAAGTTGAAACCAGTTGAAACCAAATGAAACCACTTGAGATCAGTTGAAACTACGTACTTGAAACCAGTGAAAACCAGTTGAGACTAGTTGAACCCAGTTGAGATACATTGAACCAGTTAAAACCAGTTGAGACCAGTTCAAAGCAGTTGAAACCAGCTAAAACCAGTTGAGACCAGTTCAAACCAGTTGAAACCAGTTAAAACCAGTTGAGAACAGATCAAACCAGTTGAAACCAGTTGAAATAACTTGAGATCAGTTGATACTAGACCATACCGGTTGAGACCAGTTCTAACCAGTTGAGACCAGTTCAAAAAAAGTTGGAACCAGTTGAAACGAGTTAAAACCAGTTGAAACTAGTCAAGAATAGTTGAAACCAGTTGAGACCATTTGAAACTAGTTAAAACCAGTTGAAACCAGTTGAAACCAGTAAAAATCAGTTGAAACCAGTTTAGATCAGTCGAAACCTGTTAAAATTATTTGAAACTAGTTAAAACCAGTTGAAACCAGTTGAAAAAAGTTAATCCTATTTGAAATCAGTTAGTTAGAAACAGAGACCAGTTGAAAACCAGTGAAAACCTGTTAAAACCAGTTGAAACCAAATGTAACCACTTGAGATCAGTTGAAACTACGTACTTGAAACCAGTGAAAACCAGTTGAGACTATTTGAACCCAGTTGAGATACATTGAACCAGTTAAAACCAGTTAAAACCAGTTGAGACCAGTTCAAAGCAGTTGAAACCAGCTAAAACCAGTTGAGACCAGTTCAAACCAGTTGAAACCAGTTAAAACCAGTTGAGAACAGATCACACCAGTTGAAACCAGTTGAGACCAGTTGAAATAACTTGAGATCAGTTGAAAGTAGTCCATACCGGTTGAGACCAGTTCTAACCAGTTGAGACCAGTTCAAAAAAAGTTGAAACCAATTGAAACGAGTTAAAACCAGTTGAAACTAGTCAAGAACATTTGAAACCAGTTGAGACCATTTGAAACTAGTTAAAACCAGTTGAAACCAGTTAAAATCAGTTGAAACCAGTTGAGATCAGTTGAAACATGTTGAAACTACTTGAAACTAGTTAAAACCAGTTGAAACCAGTTACAAATAGAGACCAGTTGAAACCAGTTGAATTGCTTACCCCACCCCCACTTTAAATGTCAGGCCCCTAAGGCCTGGGCCACTATGTGAGTGGTCAGATGAGGTTGCTAACATCCTAAGCTACACATTTATACCGACCCCAGTGTGGCCCACGCCGTTTCAATGTCTGAAAATAACGAAAATACAAGGATATGTAGCATTTTATATATAACGTTTGTAAATGGCAGGAAACACCTACATTGTCACTTTAACTGTCAGGCCCTTTTACAGCCTGGGCCACTATGTGAGTGGTCAGATGATGTTGCTAACATCCTACGCTACACATTTACAGCGACCCCAATGTGGCCCAGGCCGTTTCAGTGTTTGTTTGAAATAAAGGCAGTATAAGGTTATGTATATATCATTTTATATGCGATCTTTGTAAAAGCTACACAGTTATACGGACGCAAATGTGTCTAGGCCGTTTTAGTATTTCTTTTTTTAAATGAAGGCATTACAAAGTTATGTAGCATTTTATATATGCGACCTTTGTAAATGGCAAGAAGCACCTACATTGCCACTTTAACTGTCAGGCTCCTACAGACTGGGCCACTATGTGAGTGGTCAGATGAGGTTGGTATCATTTTAAGCTACACATTTATACCCACCCCAATATGGCCCAGGCCGTTTCAATGTCTCAAAATAACGAAAATACAAGGATATGTAGCATTTGATATATCATAACGTTTGTAAAGTGCAAGAAAACCTATATTGTCACTTTAACTGTCAGGCCCTTACGGCCTGGGCCACTATGTGAGTGGTCAGATGACGTTGTTAACATCCCAAGCTATATATTTATACCGATTTATACTGGTCATTTATACTGATACATTACATTTCAATAAATGTATTGAAATGTAATGTATCAGTATAAATGACCAGTATAAACCAGTGTCACTTGATTTCCTAACATACGCTTTCTTGAAGTTCCTGAAGTTTCATAGTTTCTTTTCAACTTCTGAATTCCGTCATTATAAGAAATGACAATTTTGTTTCTTTTGAACAAAATAGCTTTCTAATTAGTTTGACAATATTGACGGGTTTGTTAAAAATCATTTTCAATACATTGCGTCATTAGTAGTAATGACGCAAATATAAGAAACCATAGCACACGCGATTAAATATTAAGAAGAAAAAAGACATTTCATTCCTTCTGCTACTTTCAAATAGTTTGGTACTTGTTTCAAACTGCAAATGATTAGACTATCAAGCATCTTAAATTGGTCATTAATCAGTCACTTGATTTCATAACATACTCTTTCTTGAAAACCAATGATTTCGCTTACCTTGCACGAAAATTAACTCCCACCCGTTTGCAATGTAATGTACGATTTAACCAATAACGAACAAAATAGCTTTGGAACCAGATTGACAAAATTGACGGGTTTGTTACAAATCGTTTTCAATACATTGCGTCATACATTAGTAGTAATGTCGCAAAGATAAGAAACCATAGCACACGCCATTAAAGATCAAGAAGAAAAAAAGACATTTTATTAATTCTGCTATTTTCAAATACTTTGGTACTTGTTTCAAATTAAAGTAATTAGACTGTCAAGCATCTTAAATTGCTCAGTTGTCAGTCACTTGATTTCATAATACACTCTTTTTTGAAATTCAAGTTTCTTTTAAACTTCTGAATTCCGTCATAATAAAAAATGAAAGTTTTGCTTCTTTTGAACAAAATAGCTTTGCAATCAGATTGACAAAATTGACGGGTGTGTTACAAATCATTTTCAATACATTGCGTCATTAGTAGTAATGACGCATTGCGTCATTAGTAGTAATGACGCAAAGATAAGACACCATAGCACACGCGATTAAAGATCAACAAGAAAAAAGACATTTTATTCATTCTTCTACTCTCAAGTAGTTTGGTACTCGTTTCAAACTGCAATTAATTAGACTATCAAGCATCTTAAATTGGTCATTTATCAGTCATTTGATTTCATAACATACTCTTTCTTGAAGTTCCTGAAGTTTCTTAAGTTTTTTTTTTTGATTTCTGATTTCCGCCATAACAAGAAATGAAAGTTTTTGTTTCTTTTGAACAAAATAGCTTTGTAATCATATTGACAAAATTGACGAGTTTGTTAGAAATCATTTTCAATACATTGCGTCATTAGTAGTAATGACGCAAAGACAAGCGATTAAAGATTAAGAAGAAAAAGACATTTCATTCCTTCTGCTACTTTCAAATACTTTGGTACTTGTTTCAAACTTCAAATGATTAGACTATCAAGCATCCTAAATTGGTCATTTATCAGTGACTTGGTCTCATTACATACTGTTTCTTGAAAACCAATGATTTCGCTTAACCTTGCAGGAAAATTTGACGGTTTTACGTTGTAAACGAACTCCCACCCGTTTGCAATGTAATGGTACGATTTAACCAATAACGAACAAAATAGCTTTGGAATCAGATTGACAAAATTGACGGGTTTGTTACAAATCATTTTCAATACATTGCGTCATTTGTAGTAATGACGCAAAGATAAGAAACCATAGCACACGAGATTAAAGATCAAGAAGAAAAAAGACATTTCATTCCTTCTGCTGCTTTCTATTACTTTGGTACTTGTTTTAAACTGCCAGTAATTAGACTATCAAGCATCTTAAAACGGTCATTTATCAGTCACTTAATTCCGTAACATACTCTTTCTTGAAGTTCCTGAAGTTTCTTAAAGTTTCTTTTAAACTTTTCAATTCCGTCATAATAAGAAATGAAAGTTTTGTTTCTTTTGAACAAAATAGCTTTGTAATCAGATTGACAAAATTGACGGCTTTGTTACGAATAATTTTCAATACATTGCGTCATTTTCTAATGACGCAAATGACGCAAAAATAAGAAACCATAGGACGCGCAATTAAAGAGTTAGAAGGAAAAAGGCATTTCATTCGTTCTATTACTTTTAAATACTTTGGTACTTGTGGCAAGCTGCGAGTAACTAGACTATCAAGCATCTTAAATTGGTCATTTATCATTCACTTGAATTCATAACATCCTGTTTTTTTGAAAACCGATGATTTCGTTTCCCTTGCACGAAAATTTGACGGTTTTACTTTGGAAATGGTTTCAATCCCGTTGGCAATGTAATGTACGATTTCCCCAATAACAGATTCTTTATTTCGTCGAACCTTCCCCGGATTTCTAGCGAGTAACAAAAATCGACATAACAAGTACAAGGAATTTTCTCTCCTTGTACAACACATCGAATATACTGCCCGATGTTTCTTTACTTTGCGTTGTTACTGCCAAATACCCAATTTACTGGGAATTCATGGAAACTTTCAGTATGGACTAATTTGATTTCATCACCGTTATAATGCCGAGACTCATTACACACACTAATTTCTCAACTGGTTTCAACTGGTTTGAACTAGTCTCAACTGGTTTTAACTGGTTTCATCTGGTTTCAACTGATTTGAACTGATCTCAACTGGTTTTAACTGGTTTCATCTAGTTAAACTGGTTTTAACTGGGTTCAACTGGTGTCAACTAGTTTCAACTGATCTCAAGTATTCAAAAAGTTCAACCCACAAAAACCAAAAGGTTTACAAAATAGAGCGTTCATTAAAAGACAATGGAAGGGAAGAAGAGAAACTTGTATTATAAAGGAAAGCAAGGGAGAGATGGATAAGTTTGAAAAGAAATGATGAAAGCAATTACTATAAAGAAATGCGAATTGAAAAAAAAAAGATAAATCAAACCTGGATGAATGCAAAGATTAATATCAAGGAAAGAAGTTTAAACCAGTTAAAACCAGTTGAGACCAGTTTAAACCGTGTAAAAAAGTTGAAAAAAATCGAGAATAGTTGAAACCAGATGAGACCAGTGGGAACTAGTTAAAATCAGTTAAAACCAGTTGAAACCAGTCAAAATCAGTTGAAACCAGTTTAGATCAGTCGAAACCTGTTAAAATTACTTGAAACTAGTTAAAACCAGTTGAAACCAGTTGAAAAAAGTTAAAACTACTTGAAACCAGTTAGTTAGAAACAGAGACCAGTTGAAAACCAGTGAAAACCTGTTAAAACCAGTTTAGACATTTCAAACAAGTTGAAACCAGTTGAAACCAAATGAAACCACTTGAGATCAGTTGAAACTACGTACTTGAAACATGTGAAAACCAGTTGAGACTAGTTGAACCCAGTTGAGATACATTGAACCAGTTAAAACGAGTTGAGACCAGTTCAAAGCAGTTGAAACCAGCTAAAACCAGTTGAGACCAGTTCAAACCAGTTGAAACCAGTTGAGACCAGATGAAATAACTTGAGATCAGTTGAAACTAGACCATACCGGTTGAGACCAGTTCTAACCAGTTGAGACCAGTTCAAAAAAAGTTTGAACCAGTTGAAACGAGTTAAAACCAGTTGAAACTAGTCAAGAATAGTTGAAACCAGTTGAGACCATTTGAAACTAGTTAAAACCAGTTGAAACCAGTTGAAACCAGTAAAAATCAGTTGAAACCAGTTTACATCAGTCGAAACCTGTTAAAATTATTTGAAACTAGTTAAAACCAGTTGAAACCAGTTGAAAAAAGTTAAACCTATTTGAAATCAGTTAGTTAGAAACAGAGACCAGTTGAAAACCAGTGAAAACCTGTTAAAACCAGTTGAAACCAAATGAAACCACTTGAGATCAGTTGAAACTACGTACTTGAAACCAGTGAAAACCAGTTGAGACTAGTTGAACCCAGTTGAGATACATTGAACCAGTTAAAACCAGTTAAAACCAGTTGAGACCAGTTCAAAGCAGTTGAAACCAGCTAAAACCAGTTGAGACCAGTTCAAACCAGTTGAAACCAGTTAAAACCAGTTGAGAACAGATCAAACCAGTTGAAACCAGTTGAGACCAGTTGAAATAACTTGAGATCAGTTGAAACTAGTCCATACCGGTTGAGACCAGTTCTAACCAGTTTAGACCAGTTCAAAAAAAGTTGAAACCAGTTGAAACGAGTTAAAACCAGTTGAAACTAGTCAAGAACAGTTGAAACCAGTTGAGACCATTTGAAACTAGTTAAATCCAGTTGAAACCAGTTAAAATCAGTTGAAACCAGTTGAGATCAGTTGAAACATGTTGAAACTACTTGAAACTAGTTAAATCCAGTTGAAACCAGTTACAAATAGAGACCAGTTGAAACCAGTTGAAATTGCTTACCCCACCCCCACTTTAAATGTCAGGCCCCTAAGGCCTGGGCCACTATGTGAGTGGTCAGATGAGGTTGCTAACCTCCTAAGCTACACATTTATACCGACCCCAGTGTGGCCCACGCCGTTTCAATGTCTGAAAATAACGAAAATACAAGGATATGTAGCATTTTATATATAACGTTTGTAAATGGCAGGAAACACCTACATTGTCACTTTAACTGTCAGGCCCTTTTACAGCCTGGGCCACTATGTGAGTGGTCAGATGATGTTGCTGACATCCTACGCTACACATTTACAGCGACCCCAATGTGGCCCAGGCCGTTTCAGTGTTTGTTTGAAATAAAGGCAGTATAAGGTTTTGTATATATCATTTTATATGCGATCTTTGTAAAAGCTACACAGTTATACGGACGCAAATGTGGCTAGGCCGTTTTAGTATTTCTTTTTTTAAATGAAGGCATTACAAAGTTATGTAGCATTTTATATATGCGACCTTTGTAAATGGCAAGAAGCACCTACATTGCCACTTTAACTGTCAGGCTCCTACAGACTGGGCCACTATGTGAGTGGTCAGATGAGGTTGGTATCATTTTAAGCTACACATTTATACCCACCCCAATATGGCCCAGGCCGTTTCAATGTCTCAAAATAACGAAAATACAAGAATATGTAGCATTTGATATATCATAACGTTTGTAAAGTGCAAGAAAACCGATATTGTCACTTTAACTGTCAGGCCCTTACGGCATGTGCCACTATGTGAGTGGTCAGATGACGTTGTTAACATCCCAAGCTATATATTTATACCGATTTATACTGGTCATTTATATTGATACATTACATTTCAATACATTGTGTCACTTGATTTCCTAACATACGCTTTCTTGAAGTTCCTGAAGTTTCGTAGTTTCTTTTCAACTTCTGAACTCCGTCATTATAAGAAATGACAATTTTGTTTCTTTTGAACAAAATAGCTTTCCAATTAGTTTGACAAAATTGACGGGTTTGTTACAAATCATTTTCAATACATTGCGTCATTTGTAGTAATGACGCAAAGATAAGAAACCATAGCACACGCGATTAAAGATCAAGAAGAAAAAAGACATTTCATTCCTTCTGCTGCTTTCAAATACTTTGGTACTTGTTTTAAACTGCCAGTAATTAGACTATCAAGCATCTTAAAACGGTCATTTATCAGTCACTTAATTCCGTAACATACTCTTTCTTGAAGTTCCTGAAGTTTCTTAAAGTTTCTTTTAAACTTCTCAATTCCGTCATAATAAGAAATGAAAGTTTTGTTTCTTTTGAACAAAATAGCTTTGTAATCAGATTGACAAAATTGACGGCTTTGTTACGAATAATTTTCAATACATTGCGTCATTTAATAATGACGCAAATGACGCAAATGACGCAAAAATAAGAAACCATAGGACGCGCAATTAAAGAGTTAGAAGGAAAAAGGCATTTCATTCGTTCTATTACTTTTAAATACTTTGGTACTTGTGGCAAGCTGCGAGTAACTAGACTATCAAGCATCTTAAATTGGTCATTTATCATTCACTTGAATTCATAACATCCTGTTTTTTGAAAACCAATGATTTCGTTTCCCTTGCACGAAAATTTGACGGTTTTACTTTGGAAATGGTTTCAATCCCGTTGGCAATGTAATGTACGATTTCCCCAATAACAGATTCTTTATTTCGTCGAACCTTCCCCGGATTTCTAGCGAGTAACAAAAATCGACATAACAAATACAAGGAATTTTCTCTCCTTGTACAACACATCGAATATACTGCCCGATGTTTCTTTACTTTGCGTTGTTACTGCCAAATACCCAATTTACTGGGAATTCAATGAAACTTTCAGTATGGCCTAATTTGATTTCATCACCGTTATAATGCCGAGACTCATTACGCACACTAATTTCTGAACTGGTTTCAACTGGTTTGAACTAGTCTCAACTGGTTTGAACTGGTTTCATCTGGTTCAACTGAATTGAACTGATCTCAACTGGTTTTAACTGGTTTCATCTAGTTAAACTGGTTTTAACTGGGTTCAACTGGTGTCAACTAGTTTCAACTGATCTCAAGTATTCAAAAAGTTCAACCCACAAAAACAAAAGGTTTGCAAAATAGAGCGTTCATTAAAAGACAATGGAAGGGAAGAAGAGAAACTTGTATTATAAAGGAAAGCAAGGGAGAGATGGATAAGTTTGAAAAGAAATGATGAAAGCAATTACTATAAAGAAATGCAAATTGAAAAAAAAAGATAAATCAAACCTGGATGAATGCAAGGATGAATATCAAGGAAAGAAGTTGAAACCAGTTAAAACCAGTCGAGACCAGTTTAAACCGTGTAAAAAAAGTTGAAAAAAATCGAGAACAGTTGAAACCAGATGAGACCAGTGGAAACTAGTTAAAATCAGTTAAAACCAGTTGAAACCAGTCAAAATCAGTTGAAACCAGTTTAGATCAGTCGAAACCTGTTAAAATTACTTGAAACTAGTTAAAACCAGTTGAAACCAGTTGAAAAAAGTTAAAACTACGTGAAACCAGTTAGTTAGAAACAGAGACCAGTTGAAAACCAGTGAAAACCTGTTAAAACCAGTTTAGACATTTCAAACAAGTTGAAACCAGTTGAAACCAAATGAAACCACTTGAGATCAGTTGGAACTACGAACTTGAAACCAGTGAAAACCAGTTGAGACTAGTTGAACCCAGTTGAGATACATTGAACCAGTTAAAACCAGTTCAAACCAGTTGAGACCAGTTCAAAGCAGTTGAAACCAGCTAAAACCAGTTGAGACCAGTTCAAACCAGTTGAAACCAGTTAAAACCAGTTGAGAACAGATCAAACCAGTTGAAACCAGTTGAGACCAGTTGAAATAACTTGAGATCAGTTGAAACTAGTCCATACCGGTTGAGACCAGTTCTAACCAGTTGAGACCAGTTCAAAAAAAGTTGAAACCAGTTGAAACGAGTTAAAACCAGTTGAAACTAGTCAAGAACAGTTGAAACCAGTTGAGACCATTTGAAACTAGTTAAATCCAGTTGAAACCAGTTAAAATCAGTTGAAACCAGTTGAGATCAGTTGAAACATGTTGAAACTACTTGAAACTAGTTAAAACCAGTTGAATCCAGTTACAAATAGAGACCAGTTGAAACCAGTTGAAATTGCTTACCCCACCCCCACTTTAAATGTCAGGCCCCTAAGGCCTGGGCCACTATGTGAGTGGTCAGATGAGGTTGCTAACCTCCTAAGCTACACATTTATACCGACCCCAGTGTGGCCCACGCCGTTTCAATGTCTGAAAATAACGAAAATACAAGGATATGTAGCATTTTATATATAACGTTTGTAAATGGCAGGAAACACCTACATTGTCACTTTAACTGTCAGGCCCTTTTACAGCCTGGGCCACTATGTGAGTGGTCAGATGAGGTTGCTAACATCCTACACTACACATTTACAGCGACCCCAATGTGGCCCAGGCCGTTTCAGCGTTTGTTTGAAATAAAGGCAGTATAAGGTTATGTATATATCATTTTATATGCGATCTTTGTAAAAGCTACACAGTTATACCGACGCAAATGTGGCTAGGCCGTTTTAGTATATCTTTTTTTAAATAAAGGCATTACAAAGTTATGTAGCATTTTATATATGCGACCTTTGTAAATGGCAAGAAGCACCTACATTGCCACTTTAACTGTCAGGCTCCTACAGACTGGGCCACTATGTGAGTGGTCAGATGAGGTTGGTATCATTTTAAGCTACACATTTATACCCACCCCAATATGGCCCAGGCCGTTTCAATGTCTCAAAATAACGAAAATACAAGGATATGTAGCATTTGATATATCATAACGTTTGTAAAGTGCAAGAAAACCTATATTGTCACTTTAACTGTCAGGCCCTTACGGCATGGGCCACTATGTGAGTGGTCAGATGACGTTGTTAACATCCCAAGCTATATATTTATACCGATTTATACTGGTCATTTATATTGATACATTACATTTCAATACATTGTGTCACTTGATTTCCTAACATACGCTTTCTTGAAGTTCTTGAAGTTTCGTAGTTTCTTTTCAACTTCTGAATTCCGTCATTATACGAAATGACAATTTTGTTTCTTTTGAACAAAATAGCTTTCCAATTAGTTTGACAAAATTGACGGGTTTGTTACAAATCATTTTCAATACATTGCGTCATTTGTAGTAATGACGCAAAGATAAGAAACCATAGCACACGAGATTAAAGATCTAGAAGAAAAAAGACATTTCATTCCTTCTGCTACTTTCAAATACTTTGGTACTTGTTTTAAACTGCCAGTAATTAGACTATCAAGCATCTTAAAACGGTCATTTATCAGTCACTTAATTCCGTAACATACTCTTTCTTGAAGTTCCTGAAGTTTCTTAAAGTTTCTTTTAAACTTCTCAATTCCGTCATAATAAGAAATGAAAGTTTTGTTTCTTTTGAACAAAATAGCTTTGTAATCAGATTGACAAAATTGACGGCTTTGTTACGAATAATTTTCAATACATTGTGTCATTTACTTATGACGCAAATGACTCAAATGACGCAAAAATAAGAAACCATAGGACGCGCAATTAAAGAGTTAGAAGGAAAAAGGCATTTCATTCGTTCTATTACTTTTAAATACTTTGGTACTTGTGGTAAGCTGCGAGTAACTAGACTATCAAGCATCTTAAATTGGTCATTTATCATTCACTTGAATTCATAACATCGTTTTTCGTTTTCGTTTTCGATTTCGTTTCCCTTGCACGAAAATTTGACGGTTTTACTTTGGAAATGGTTTCAATCCCGTTGGCAATGTAATGTACGATTTCCCCAATAACAGATTCTTTATTTCGTCGAACCTTCCCCGGATTTCTAGCGAGTAACAAAAATCGACATAACAAATACAAGGAATTTTCTCTCCTTGTACAACACATCGAATATACTGCCCGATGTTTCTTTACTTTGCGTTGTTACTGCCAAATACCCAATTTACTGGGAATTCAATGAAACTTTCAGTATGGACTAATTTGATTTCATCACCGTTATAATGCCGAGACTCATTACACACACTAATTTCTCAACTGGTTTCAACTGGTTTGAACTAGTCTCAACTGGTTTGAACTGGTTTCATCTGGTTTCAACTGAATTGAACTGATCTCAACTGGTTTTAACTGGTTTCATCTAGTTAAACTGGTTTTAACTGGGTTCAACTGGTGTCAACTAGTTTCAACTGATCTCAAGTATTCAAAAAGTTCAACCCACAAAAACAAAAGGTTTACAAAATAGAGCGTTCATTAAAAGACAATGGAAGGGAAGAAGAGAAACTTGTATTATAAAGGAAAGCAAGGGAGAGATGGATAAGTTTGAAAAGAAATGATGAAAGCAATTACTATAAAGAAATGCAAATTGAAAAAAAAATATAAATCAAACCTGGATGAATGCAAGGATGAATATCAAGGAAAGAAGTTGAAACCAGTTAAAACCAGTCGAGACCAGTTTAAACCGTGTAAAAAAGTTGAAAAGAATCGAGAACAGTTGAAACCAGATGAGACCAGTGGAAACTAGTTAAAATCAGTTAAAACCAGTTGAAACGGTTTACAAAATAGAGCGTTCATTAAAAGACAATGGAAGGGAAGAAGAGAAACTTGTATTATAAAGGAAAGCAAGGGAGAGATGGATAAGTTTGAAAAGAAATGATGAAAGCAATTACTATAAAGAAATGCAAATTGAAAAAAAAAAGATAAATCAAACCTGGATGAATGCAAAGATTAATATCAAGGAAAGAAGTTGAAACCAGTTAAAACCAGTTGAGACCAGTTTAAACCGTGTAAAAAAAGTTGAAAAAAAAATCGAGAACAGTTGAAACCAGATGAGACCAGTGGAAACTAGTTAAAATCAGTTAAAACCAGTTGAAACCAGTCAAAATCAGTTGAAACCAGTTTAGATCAGTCGAAACCTGTTAAAATTACTTGAAACTAGTTAAAACCAGTTGAAACCAGTTGAAAACAGTTAAAACTACTTGAAACCAGTTAGTTAGAAACAGAGACCAGTTGAAAACCAGTGAAAACCTGTTAAAACCAGTTTAGACATTTCAAACAAGTTGAAACCAGTTGAAACCAAATGAAACCACTTGAGATCAGTTGAAACTACGTACTTGAAACCAGTGAAAACCAGTTGAGACTAGTTGAACCCAGTTGAGATACATTGAACCAGTTAAAACGAGTTGAGACCAGTTCAAAGCAGTTGAAACCAGCTAAAACCAGTTGAGACCAGTTGAAACCAGTTGAAACCAGTTAAAACCAGTTGAGAACAGATCAAACCAGTTGAAACTAGTTGAGACCAGTTGAAATGACTTGAGATCAGTTGAAACTAGTCCATACCGGTTGAAACCAGTTCTAACCAGTTGAGACCAGTTCAAAAAAAGTTGAAACCAGTTGAAACCAGTTAAAACCATTTAAAACTAGTCAAGAATAGGTGAAACCAGTTGAGACCATTTGAAACTAGTTAAAACCAGTTGAAACCAGTTGAAACCAGTCAAAATCAGTTGAAACCAGTTTAGATCAATCGAAACCTGTTAAAATTACTTGAAACTAGTTAAAACCAGTGTAAACCAGTTGAAAAAAGTTAAACCTACTTGAAATCAGTTAGTTAGAAACAGAGACCAGTTGAAAACCAGTGAAAACCTGTTAAAACCAGTTTAGACATTTCAAATAAGTTGAAACCAGTTGAAACCAAATGAAACCACTTGAAATCAGTTGAAACTACGTACTTGAAACCAGTGAAAACCAGTTGAGACTAGTTGAACCCAGTTGAGATACATTGAACCAGTTAAAACCAGATAAAACCAGTTGAGACCAGTTCAAAGCAGTTGAAACCAGCTAAAACGAGTTGAGACCAGTTCAAACCAGTTGAAACCAGTTAAAACCAGTTGAGAACAGTTTAAACCGTGTAAAAAAAGTTGAAAAAAAATCGAGAACAGTTGAAACCAGATGAGACCAGTGGAAACTAGTTAAAATCAGTTAAAACCAGTTGAAACCAGTCAAAATCAGTTGAAACCAGTTTAGATCAGTCGAAACCTGTTAAAATTACTTGAAACTAGTTAAAACCAGTTGAAACCAGTTGAAAACAGTTAAAACTACTTGAAACCAGTTAGTTAGAAACAGAGACCAGTTGACAACCAGTGAAAACCTGTTAAAACCAGTTTAGACATTTCAAACAAGTTGAAACCAGTTGAAACCAAATGAAACCACTTGAGATCAGTTGAAACTACGTACTTGAAACCAGTGAAAACCAGTTGAGACTAGTTGAACCCAGTTGAGATACATTGAACCAGTTAAAACGAGTTGAGACCAGTTCAAAGCAGTTGAAACCAGCTAAAACCAGTTGAGACCAGTTCAAACCAGTTGAAACCAGTTAAAACCAGTTGAGAACAGATCAAACCAGTTGAAACTAGTTGAGACCAGTTGAAATGACTTGAGATCAGTTGAAACTAGTCCATACCGGTTGAAACCAGTTCTAACCAGTTGAGACCAGTTCAAAAAAAGTTGAAACCAGTTGAAACCAGTTAAAACCATTTAAAACTAGTCAAGAATAGGTGAAACCAGTTGAGACCATTTGAAACTAGTTAAAACCAGTTGAAACCAGTTGAAACCAGTCAAAATCAGTTGAAACCAGTTTAGATCAATCGAAACCTGTTAAAATTACTTGAAACTAGTTAAAACCAGTGTAAACCAGTTGAAAAAAGTTAAACCTACTTGAAATCAGTTAGTTAGAAACAGAGACCAGTTGAAAACCAGTGAAAACCTGTTAAAACCAGTTTAGACATTTCAAATAAGTTGAAACCAGTTGAAACCAAATGAAACCACTTGAAATCAGTTGAAACTACGTACTTGAAACCAGTGAAAACCAGTTGAGACTAGTTGAACCCAGTTGAGATACATTGAACCAGTTAAAACCAGATAAAACCAGTTGAGACCAGTTCAAAGCAGTTGAAACCAGCTAAAACGAGTTGAGACCAGTTCAAACCAGTTGAAACCAGTTAAAACCAGTTGAGAACGGATCAAACCAGTTGAAACCAGTTGAGACCAGTTGAAATAAGTTGAGATCAGTTCAAACTAGTCCATACCGGTTGAGACCAGTTCTAACCAGTTGAGACCAGTTAAAAAATAGTTGAAACCAGTTGAAACGATTTAAAACCAGTTGAAACTAGTCAAGAACAGTTGAAACCAGTTGAGACCATTTGAAACTAGTTAAAACCAGTTGAAATTAGTTAAAATCAGTTGAAACCAGATGAGATCAGTTGAAACATGTTGAAACTACTTGAAACTAGTTAAAACCACTTGAAACCAGTTAAAACCAGTTGAGAACAGATCAAACCAGTTGAAACCAGTTGAGACCAGTTGAAATAACTTGAGATTAGTTAAAACTAGTCCATACCGGTTGAGACCAGTTCTAACCAGTTGAGACCAGTTCAAAAAAAGTTGAAACCAGTTGAAACGAGTTAAAACCAGTTGAAACTAGTCAAGAACAGTTGAAACCAGTTGAGACCATTTGAAACTAGTTAAAACCAGTTGAAACCAGTTAAAATCAGTTGAAACCAGTTGAGATCAGTTGAAACATGTTGAAACTACTTGAAACTAGTTAAAACCAGTTGAAACCAGTTACAAATAGAGACCAGTTGAAACCAGTTGAAATTGCTTACCCCACCCCCACTTTAAATGTCAGGCCCCTAAGGCCTGGGCCACTATGTGAGTGGTCAGATGAGGTTGCTAACCTCCTAAGCTACACATTTATACCGACCCCAGTGTGGCCCACGCCGTTTCAATGTCTGAAAATAACGAAAATACAAGGATATATAGCATTTTATATATAACGTTTGTAAATGGCAGGAAACACCTACATTGTCACTTTAACTGTCAGGCCCTTTTACAGCCTGGGCCACTATGTGAGTGGTCAGATGAGGTTGCTAACATCCTACGCTACACATTTACAGCGACCCCAATGTGGCCCAGGCCGTTTCAGTGTTTGTTTGAAATAAAGGCAGCATAAGGTTATGTATATATCATTTTATATGCGATCTTTGTAAAAGCTACACAGTTATACCGACGCAAATGTGGCTAGGCCGTTTTAGTATTTCTTTTTTTAAATAAAGGCATTACAAAGTTATGTAGCATTTTATATATGCGACCTTTGTAAATGGCAAGAAGCACCTACATTGCCACTTTAACTGTCAGGCTCCTACAGACTGGGCCACTATGTGAGTGGTGAGATGAGGTTGGTATCATTTTAAGCTACACATTTATACCCACCCCAATATGGCCCAGGCCGTTTCAATGTCTCAAAATAACGAAAATACAAGGATATGTAGCATTTGATATATCATAACGTTTGTAAAGTGCAAGAAATCCTATATTGTCACTTTAACTGTCAGGCCCTTACGGCCTGGGCCACTATGTGAGTGGTCAGATGACGTTGTTAACATCCCAAGCTATATATTTATACCGATTTATACTGGTCATTTATACTGATACATTACATTTCAATACATCGTGTCACTTGATTTCCTAACATACGCTTTCTTGAAGTTCCTGAAGTTTCATAGTTTCTTTTCAACTTCTGAATTCCGTCATTATAAGAAATGACAATTTTGTTTCTTTTGAACAAAATAGCTTTCTAATTAGTTTGACAATATTGACGGGTTTGTTAAAAATCATTTTCAATACATTGCGTCATTAGTAGTAATGACGCAAATATAAGAAACCATAGCACACGCGATTAAATATTAAGAAGAAAAAAGACATTTCATTCCTTCTGCTACTTTCAAATAGTTTGGTACTTGTTTCAAACTGCAAATGATTAGACTATCAAGCATCTTAAATTGGTCATTAATCAGTCACTTGATTTCATAACGTACTCTTTCTTGAAGACCAATGATTTCGCTTACCTTGCACGAAAATTTGACGGGTTTACGTTGCAAACGAACTCCCACCCGTTTGCAATGTAATGTACGATTTAACCAATAACGAACAAAATAGCTTTGGAACCAGATTGACAAAATTGACGGGTTTGTTACAAATCGTTTTCAATACATTGCGTCATACATTAGTAGTAATGTCGCAAAGATAAGAAACCATAGCACACGCCATTAAAGATCAAGAAGAAAAAAAGACATTTTATTCATTCTGCTATTTTCAAATACTTTGGTACTTGTTTCAAATTAAAGTAATTAGACTGTCAAGCATCTTAAATTGCTCAGTTGTCAGTCACTTGATTTCATAATACACTCTTTTTTGAAATTCAAGTTTCTTTTAAACTTCTGAATTCCGTCATAATAAAAAATGAAAGTTTTGTTTCTTTTGAACAAAATAGCTTTGCAATCAGATTGACAAAATTGACGGGTGTGTTACAAATCATTTTCAATACATTGCGTCATTAGTAGTAATGACGCAAAGATAAGACACCATAGCACACGCGATTAAAGATCAACAAGAAAAAAGACATTTTATTCATTCTTCTACTCTCAAGTAGTTTGGTACTCGTTTCAAACTGCAATTAATTAGACTATCAAGCATCTTAAATTGGTCATTTATCAGTCATTTGATTTCATAACATACTCTTTCTTGAAGTTCCTGAAGTTTCTTAAGTTTTTTTTTTTAATTTCTGATTTCCGCCATAACAAGAAATGAAAGTTTTTGTTTCTTTTGAACAAAATAGCTTTGTAATCATATTGACAAAATTGACGAGTTTGTTAGAAATCATTTTCAATACATTGCGTCATTAGTAGTAATGACGCAAAGACAAGCGATTAAAGATTAAGAAGAAAAAGACATTTCATTCCTTCTGCTACTTTCAAATACTTTGGTACTTGTTTCAAACTTCAAATGATTAGACTATCAAGCATCCTAAATTGGTCATTTATCAGTGACTTGGTCTCATTACATACTGTTTCTTGAAAACCAATGATTTCGTTTAACCTTGCAGGAAAATTTGACGGTTTTACGTTGTAAACGAACTCCCACCCGTTTGCAATGTAATGGTACGATTTAACCAATAACGAACAAAATAGCTTTGGAATCAGATTGACAAAATTGACGGGTTTGTTACAAATCATTTTCAATACATTGCGTCATTTGTAGTAATGACGCAAAGACAAGAAACCATAGCACACGAGATTAAAGATCAAGAAGAAAAAAGACATTTCATTCCTTCTGCTGCTTTCAAATACTTTGGTACTTGTTTTAAACTGCCAGTAATTAGACTATCAAGCATCTTAAAACGGTCATTTATCAGTCACTTAATTCCGTAACATACTCTTTCTTGAAGTTCCTGAAGTTTCTTAAAGTTTCTTTTAAACTTTTCAATTCCGTCATAATAAGAAATGAAAGTTTTGTTTCTTTTGAACAAAATAGCTTTGTAATCAGATTGACAAAATTGACAAGACAAGAAACCATAGCACACGAGATTAAAAATCAAGAAGAAAAAAGACATTTCATTCCTTCTGCTGCTTTCAAATACTTTGGTACTTGTTTTAAACTGCCAGTAATTAGACTATCAAGCATCTTAAAACGGTCATTTATCAGTCACTTAATTCCGTAACATACTCTTTCTTGAAGTTCCTGAAGTTTCTTAAAGTTTCTTTTAAACTTTTCAATTCCGTCATAATAAGAAATGAAAGTTTTGTTTCTTTTGAACAAAATAGCTTAGTAATCAGATTGACAAAATTGACGGCTTTGTTACGAATAATTTTCAATACATTGCGTCATTTTCTAATGACGCAAATGACGCAAAAATAAGAAACCATAGGACGCGCAATTAAAGAGTTAGAAGGAAAAAGGAATTTCATTCGTTCTATTACTTTTAAATACTTTGGTACTTGTGGCAAGCTGCGAGTAACTAGACTATTAAGCATCTTAAATTGGTCATTTATCATTCACTTGAATTCATAACATCCTGTTTTTTTGAAAACCAATGATTTCGTTTCCCTTGCACGAAAATTTGACGGTTTTACTTTGGAAATGGTTTCAATCCCGTTGGCAATGTAATGTACGATTTCCCCAATAACAGATTCTTTATTTCGTCGAACCTTCCCCGGATTTCTAGCGAGTAACAAAATTCGACATAACAAATACAAGGAATTTTCTCTCCTTGTACAACACATCGAATATACTGCCCGATGTTTCTTTACTTTGCGTTGTTACTGCCAAATACCCAATTTACTGGGAATTCATGGAAACTTTCAGTATGGACTAATTTGATTTCATCACCGTTATAATGCCGAGACTCATTACACACACTAATTTCTCAACTGGTTTCAACTGGTTTGAACTAGTCTCAACTGGTTTTAACTGGTTTCATCTGGTTTCAACTGAATTGAACTGATCTCAACTGGTTTTAACTGGTTTCATCTAGTTAAACTGGTTTTAACTGGGTTCAACTGGTGTCAACTAGTTTCAACTGATCTCAAGTATTCAAAAAGTTCAACCCACGAAAACAAAAGGTTTACAAAATAGAGCGTTCATTAAAAGACAATGGAAGGGAAGAAGAGAAACTTGTATTATAAAGGAAAGCAAGGGAGAGATGGATAAGTTTGAAAAGAAATGATGAAAGCAATTACTATAAAGAAATGCAAATTGAAAAAAAAGATAAATCAAACCTTAATGAATGCAAAGATTAATATCAAGGAGAGAAGTAGAAACCAGTTAAAACCAGTTGAGACCAGTTTAAACCGTGTAAAAAACTTGAAAAAATCGAGAACAGTTGAAACCAGATGAGACCAGTGGAAACTAGTTAAAATCAGTTAAAACCAGTTGAAACAAGTCAAAATCAGTTGAAACCAGTTTAGATCAGTCGAAACCTGTTAAAATTACTTGAAACTAGTTAAAACCAGTTGAAACCAGTTGAAAACAGTTAAAACTACTTGAAACCAGTTAGTTAGAAACAGAGACCAGTTGAAAACCAGTGAAAACCTGTTAAAACCAGTTTAGACATTTCAAACAAGTTGAAACCAGTTGAAACCAAATGAAACCACTTGAGATCAGTTGAAACTACGTACTTGAAACCAGTGAAAACCAGTTGAGACTAGTTGAACCCAGTTGAGATACATTGAACCAGTTAAAACCAGTTGAGACCAGTTCAAAGCAGTTGAAACCAGCTAAAACCAGTTGAGACCAGTTCAAACCAGTTGAAACCAGTTAAAACCAGTTGAGAACAGATCAAACCAGTTGAAACTAGTTGAGACCAGTTGAAATAACTTGAGATCAGTTGATACTAGACCATACCGGTTGAGACCAGTTCTAACCAGTTGAGACCAGTTCAAAAAAAGTTGAAACCAGTTGAAACGAGTTAAAACCAGTTGAAACTAGTCAAGAATAGTTGAAACCAGTTGAGACCATTTGAAACTAGTTAAAACCAGTTGAAACCAGTTGAAACCAAACCTACTTGAAATCAGTTAGTTAGAAACAGAGACCAGTTGAAAACCAGTGAAAACCTGTTAAAACCAGTTGAAACCAAATGAAACCACTTGAGATCAGTTGAAACTACGTACTTGAAACCAGTGAAAACCAGTTGAGACTATTTGAACCCAGTTGAGACCAGTTCAAACCAGTTGAAACCAGTTAAAACCAGTTGAGAACAGATCACACCAGTTGAAACCAGTTGAGACCAGTTGAAATAACTTGAGATCAGTTGAAAGTAGTCCATACCGGTTGAGACCAGTTCTAACCAGTTGAGACCAGTTCAAAAAAAGTTGAAACCAATTGAAACGAGTTAAAACCAGTTGAAACTAGTCAAGAACATTTGAAACCAGTTGAGACCATTTGAAACTAGTTAAAACCAGTTGAAACCAGTTAAAATCAGTTGAAACCAGTTGAGATCAGTTGAAACATGTTGAAACTACTTGAAACTAGTTAAAACCAGTTGAAACCAGTTACAAATAGAGACCAGTTGAAACCAGTTGAAATTGCTTACCCCACCCCCACTTTAAATGTCAGGCCCCTAAGGCCTGGGCCACTATGTGAGTGGTCAGATGAGGTTGCTAACATCCTAAGCTACACATTTATACCGACCCCAGTGTGGCCCACGCCGTTTCAATGTCTGAAAATAACGAAAATACAAGGATATGTAGCATTTTATATATAACGTTTGTAAATGGCAGGAAACACCTACATTGTCACTTTAACTGTCAGGCCCTTTTACAGCCTGGGCCACTATGTGAGTGGTCAGATGATGTTGCTAACATCCTACGCTACACATTTACAGCGACCCCAATGTGGCCCAGGCCGCTCCAGTGTTTGTTTGAAATAAAGGCAGTATAAGGTTATGTATATATCATTTTATATGCGATCTTTGTAAAAGCTACACAGTTATACGGACGCAAATGTGGCTAGGCCGTTTTAGTATTTCTTTTTTTAAATGAAGGCATTACAAAGTTATGTAACATTTTATATATGCGACCTTTGTAAATGGCAAGAAGCACCTACATTGCCACTTTAACTGTCAGGCTCCTACAGACTGGGCCACTATGTGAGTGGTCAGATGAGGTTGGTATCATTTTAAGCTACACATTTATACCCACCCCAATATGGCCCAGGCCGTTTCAATGTCTCAAAATAACGAAAATACAAGGATATGTAGCATTTGATATATCATAACGTTTGTAAAGTGCAAGAAAACCTATATTGTCACTTTAACTGTCAGGCCCTTACGGCCTGGGCCACTATGTGAGTGGTCAGATGACGTTGTTAACATCCCAAGCTATATATTTATACCGATTTATACTGGTCATTTATACTGATACATTACATTTCAATACATTGTGTCACTTGATTTCCTAACATACGCTTTCTTGAAGTTCCTGAAGTTTCATAGTTTCTTTTCAACTTCTGAATTCCGTCATTATAAGAAATGACAATTTTGTTTCTTTTGAACAAAATAGCTTTCTAATTAGTTTGACAATATTGACGGGTTTGTTAAAAATCATTTTCAATACATTGCGTCATTAGTAGTAATGACGCAAATATAAGAAACCATAGCACACGCGATTAAATATTAAGAAGAAAAAAGACATTTCATTCCTTCTGCTACTTTCAAATAGTTTGGTACTTGTTTCAAACTGCAAATGATTAGACTATCAAGCATCTTAAATTGGTCATTAATCAGTCACTTGATTTCATAACATACTCTTTCTTGAAAACCAATGATTTCGCTTACCTTGCACGAAAATTTGACGGTTTACGTTGCAAACGAACTCCCACCCGTTTGCAATGTAATGTACGATTTAACCAATAACGAACAAAATAGCTTTGGAACCAGATTGACAAAATTGACGGGTTTGTTACAAATCGTTTTCAATACATTGCGTCATACATTAGTAGTAATGTCGCAAAGATAAGAAACCATAGCACACGCCATTAAAGATCAAGAAGAAAAAAAGACATTTTATTAATTCTGCTATTTTCAAATACTTTGGTACTTGTTTCAAATTAAAGTAATTAGACTGTCAAGCATCTTAAATTGCTCAGTTGTCAGTCACTTGATTTCATAATACACTCTTTTTTGAAATTCAAGTTTCTTTTAAACTTCTGAATTCCGTCATAATAAAAAATGAAAGTTTTGCTTCTTTTGAACAAAATAGCTTTGCAATCAGATTGACAAAATTGACGGGTGTGTTACAAATCATTTTCAATACATTGCGTCATTAGTAGTAATGACGCATTGCGTCATTAGTAGTAATGACGCAAAGATAAGACACTATAGCACACGCGATTAAAGATCAACAAGAAAAAAGACATTTTATTCATTCTTCTACTCTCAAGCAGTTTGGTACTCGTTTCAAACTGCAATTAATTAGACTATCAAGCATCTTAAATTGGTCATTTATCAGTCATTTGATTTCATAACATACTCTTTCTTGAAGTTCCTGAAGTTTCTTAAGTTTTTTTTTTTTGATTTCTGATTTCCGCCATAACAAGAAATGAAAGTTTTTGTTTCTTTTGAACAAAATAGCTTTGTAATCATATTGACAAAATTGACGAGTTTGTTAGAAATCATTTTCAATACATTGCGTCATTAGTAGTAATGACGCAAAGACAAGCGATTAAAGATTAAGAAGAAAAAGACATTTCATTCCTTCTGCTACTTTCAAATACTTTGGTACTTGTTTCAAACTTCAAATGATTAGACTATCAAGCATCCTAAATTGGTCATTTATCAGTGACTTGGTCTCATTACATACTGTTTCTTGAAAACCAATGATTTCGCTTAACCTTGCAGGAAAATTTGACGGTTTTACGTTGTAAACGAACTCCCACCCGTTTGCAATGTAATGGTACGATTTAACCAATAACGAACAAAATAGCTTTGGAATCAGATTGACAAAATTGACGGGTTTGTTACAAATCATTTTCAATACATTGCGTCATTTGTAGTAATGACGCAAAGATAAGAAACCATAGCACACGAGATTAAAGATCAAGAAGAAAAAAGACATTTCATTCCTTCTGCTGCTTTCTATTACTTTGGTACTTGTTTTAAACTGCCAGTAATTAGACTATCAAGCATCTTAAAACGGTCATTTATCAGTCACTTAATTCCGTAACATACTCTTTCTTGAAGTTCCTGAAGTTTCTTAAAGTTTCTTTTAAACTTTTCAATTCCGTCATAATAAGAAATTAAAGTTTTGTTTCTTTTGAACAAAATAGCTTTGTAATCAGATTGACAAAATTGACGGCTTTGTTACGAATAATTTTCAATACATTGCGTCATTTTCTAATGACGCAAATGACGCAAAAATAAGAAACCATAGGACGCGCAATTAAAGAGTTAGAAGGAAAAAGGCATTTCATTCGTTCTATTACTTTTAAATACTTTGGTACTTGTGGCAAGCTGCGAGTAACTAGACTATCAAGCATCTTAAATTGGTCATTTATCATTCACTTGAATTCATAACATCCTGTTTTTTTGAAAACCAATGATTTCGTTTCCCTTGCACGAAAATTTGACGGATTTACTTTGAAAATGGTTTCAATCCCGTTGGCAATGTAATGTACGATTTCCCCAATAACAGATTCTTTATTTCGTCGAACCTTCCCCGGATTTCTAGCGAGTAACAAAAATCGACATAACAAGTACAAGGAATTTTCTCTCCTTGTACAACACATCGAATATACTGCCCGATGTTTCTTTACTTTGCGTTGTTACTGCCAAATACCCAATTTACTGGGAATTCAATGAAACTTTCAGTATGGACTAATTTGATTTCATCACCGTTATAGTGCCGAGACTCATTACACACACTAATTTCTCAACTGGTTTCAACTGGTTTGAACTAGTCTCAACTGGTTTTAACTGGTTTCATCTGGTTTCAACTGATTTGAACTGATCTCAACTGGTTTTAACTGGTTTCATCTAGTTAAACTGGTTTTAACTGGGTTCAACTGGTGTCAACTAGTTTCAACTGATCTCAAGTATTCAAAAAGTTCAACCCACAAAAACCAAAAGGTTTACAAAATAGAGCGTTCATTAAAAGACAATGGAAGGGAAGAAGAGAAACTTGTATTATAAAGGAAAGCAAGGGAGAGATGGATAAGTTTGAAAAGAAATGATGAAAGCAATTACTATAAAGAAATGCGAATTGAAAAAAAAAAGATAAATCAAACCTGGATGAATGCAAAGATTAATATCAAGGAAAGAAGTTTAAACCAGTTAAAACCAGTTGAGACCAGTTTAAACCGTGTAAAAAAGTTGAAAAAAATCGAGAATAGTTGAAACCAGATGAGACCAGTGGGAACTAGTTAAAATCAGTTAAAACCAGTTGAAACCAGTCAAAATCAGTTGAAACCAGTTTAGATCAGTCGAAACCTGTTAAAATTACTTGAAACTAGTTAAAACCAGTTGAAACCAGTTGAAAAAAGTTAAAACTACTTGAAACCAGTTAGTTAGAAACAGAGACCAGTTGAAAACCAGTGAAAACCTGTTAAAACCAGTTTAGACATTTCAAACAAGTTGAAACCAGTTGAAACCAAATGAAACCACTTGAGATCAGTTGAAACTACGTACTTGAAACATGTGAAAACCAGTTGAGACTAGTTGAACCCAGTTGAGATACATTGAACCAGTTAAAACGAGTTGAGACCAGTTCAAAGCAGTTGAAACCAGCTAAAACCAGTTGAGACCAGTTCAAACCAGTTGAAACCAGTTGAGACCAGATGAAATAACTTGAAATCAGTTGAAACTAGACCATACCGGTTGAGACCAGTTCTAACCAGTTGAGACCAGTTCAAAAAAAGTTTGAACCAGTTGAAACGAGTTAAAACCAGTTGAAACTAGTCAAGAATAGTTGAAACCAGTTGAGACCATTTGAAACTAGTTAAAACCAGTTGAAACCAGTTGAAACCAGTAAAAATCAGTTGAAACTAGTTTACATCAGTCGAAACCTGTTAAAATTATTTGAAACTAGTTAAAACCAGTTGAAACCAGTTGAAAAAGTTAAACCTATTTGAAATCAGTTAGTTAGAAACAGAGACCAGTTGAAAACCAGTGAAAACCTGTTAAAACCAGTTGAAACCAAATGAAACCACTTGAGATCAGTTGAAACTACGTACTTGAAACCAGTGAAAACCAGTTGAGACTAGTTGAACCCAGTTGAGATACATTGAACCAGTTAAAACCAGTTAAAACCAGTTGAGACCAGTTCAAAGCAGTTGAAACCAGCTAAAACCAGTTGAGACTAGTTCAAACCAGTTGAAACCAGTTAAAACCAGTTGAGAACAGATCAAACCAGTTGAAACCAGTTGAGACCAGTTGAAATAACTTGAGATCAGTTGAAACTAGTCCATACCGGTTGAGACCAGTTCTAACCAGTTTAGACCAGTTCAAAAAAAGTTGAAACCAGTTGAAACGAGTTAAAACCAGTTGAAACTAGTCAAGAACAGTTGAAACCAGTTGAGACCATTTGAAACTAGTTAAATCCAGTTGAAACCAGTTAAAATCAGTTGAAACCAGTTGAGATTAGTTGAAACATGTTGAAACTACTTGAAACTAGTTAAATCCAGTTGAAACCAGTTACAAATAGAGACCAGTTGAAACCAGTTGAAATTGCTTACCCCACCCCCACTTTAAATGTCAGGCCCCTAAGGCCTGGGCCACTATGTGAGTGGTCAGATGAGGTTGCTAACCTCCTAAGCTACACATTTATACCGACCCCAGTGTGGCCCACGCCGTTTCAATGTCTGAAAATAACGAAAATACAAGGATATGTAGCATTTTATATATAACGTTTGTAAATGGCAGGAAACACCTACATTGTCACTTTAACTGCCAGGCCCTTTTACAGCCTGGGCCACTATGTGAGTGGTCAGATGATGTTGCTGACATCCTACGCTACACATTTACAGCGACCCCAATGTGGCCCAGGCCGTTTCAGTGTTTGTTTGAAATAAAGGCAGTATAAGGTTTTGTATATATCATTTTATATGCGATCTTTGTAAAAGCTACACAGTTATACGGACGCAAATGTGGCTAGGCCGTTTTAGTATTTCTTTTTTTAAATGAAGGCATTACAAAGTTATGTAGCATTTTATATATGCGACCTTTGTAAATGGCAAGAAGCACCTACATTGCCACTTTAACTGTCAGGCTCCTACAGACTGGGCCACTATGTGAGTGGTCAGATGAGGTTGGTATCATTTTAAGCTACACATTTATACCCACCCCAATATGGCCCAGGCCGTTTCAATGTCTCAAAATAACGAAAATACAAGAATATGTAGCATTTGATATATCATAACGTTTGTAAAGTGCAAGAAAACCGATATTGTCACTTTAACTGTCAGGCCCTTACGGCATGGGCCACTATGTGAGTGGTCAGATGACGTTGTTAACATCCCAAGCTATATATTTATACCGATTTATACTGGTCATTTATATTGATACATTACATTTCAATACATTGTGTCACTTGATTTCCTAACATACGCTTTCTTGAAGTTCCTGAAGTTTCGTAGTTTCTTTTCAACTTCTGAACTCCGTCATTATAAGAAATGACAATTTTGTTTCTTTTGAACAAAATAGCTTTCCAATTAGTTTGACAAAATTGACAGGTTTGTTACAAATCATTTTCAATACATTGCGTCATTTGTAGTAATGACGCAAAGATAAGAAACCATAGCACACGCGATTAAAGATCAAGAAGAAAAAAGACATTTCATTCCTTCTGCTGCTTTCAAATACTTTGGTACTTGTTTTAAACTGCCAGTAATTAGACTATCAAGCATCTTAAAACGGTCATTTATCAGTCACTTAATTCCGTAACATACTCTTTCTTGAAGTTCCTGAAGTTTCTTAAAGTTTCTTTTAAACTTCTCAATTCCGTCATAATAAGAAATGAAAGTTTTGTTTCTTTTGAACAAAATAGCTTTGTAATCAGATTGACAAAATTGACGGCTTTGTTACGAATAATTTTCAATACATTGCGTCATTTACTAATGACGCAAATGACGCAAATGACGCAAAAATAAGAAACCATAGGACGCGCAATTAAAGAGTTAGAAGGAAAAAGGCATTTCATTCGTTCTATTACTTTTAAATACTTTGGTACTTGTGGCAAGCTGCGAGTAACTAGACTATCAAGCATCTTAAATTGGTCATTTATCATTCACTTGAATTCATAACATCCTGTTTTTTGAAAACCAATGATTTCGTTTCCCTTGCACGAAAATTTGACGGTTTTACTTTGGAAATGGTTTCAATCCCGTTGGCAATGTAATGTACGATTTCCCCAATAACAGATTCTTTATTTCGTCGAACCTTCCCCGGATTTCTAGCGAGTAACAAAAATCGACATAACAAATACAAGGAATTTTCTCTCCTTGTACAACACATCGAATATACTGCCCGATGTTTCTTTACTTTGCGTTGTTACTGCCAAATACCCAATTTACTGGGAATTCAATGAAACTTTCAGTATGGCCTAATTTGATTTCATCACCGTTATAATGCCGAGACTCATTACGCACACTAATTTCTGAACTGGTTTCAACTGGTTTGAACTAGTCTCAACTGGTTTGAACTGGTTTCATCTGGTTCAACTGAATTGAACTGATCTCAACTGGTTTTAACTGGTTTCATCTAGTTAAACTGGTTTTAACTGGGTTCAACTGGTGTCAACTAGTTTCAACTGATCTCAAGTATTCAAAAAGTTCAACCCACAAAAACAAAAGGTTTGCAAAATAGAGCGTTCATTAAAAGACAATGGAAGGGAAGAAGAGAAACTTGTATTATAAAGGAAAGCAAGGGAGAGATGGATAAGTTTGAAAAGAAATGATGAAAGCAATTACTATAAAGAAATGCAAATTGAAAAAAAAAGATAAATCAAACCTGGATGAATGCAAGGATGAATATCAAGGAAAGAAGTTGAAAAAAGTTAAAACCAGTCGAGACCAGTTTAAACCGTGTAAAAAAAGTTGAAAAAAATCGAGAACAGTTGAAACCAGATGAGACCAGTGGAAACTAGTTAAAATCAGTTAAAACCAGTTGAAACCAGTCAAAATCAGTTGAAACCAGTTTAGATCAGTCGAAACCTGTTAAAATTACTTGAAACTAGTTAAAACCAGTTGAAACCAGTTGAAAAAAATTAAAACTACGTGAAACCAGTTAGTTAGAAACAGAGACCAGTTGAAAACCAGTGAAAACCTGTTAAAACCAGTTCAGACATTTCAAACAAGTTGAAACCAGTTGAAACCAAATGAAACCACTTGAGATCAGTTGGAACTACGAACTTGAAACCAGTGAAAACCAGTTGAGACTAGTTGAACCCAGTTGAGATACATTGAACCAGTTAAAACCAGTTCAAACCAGTTGAGACCAGTTCAAAGCAGTTGAAACCAGCTAAAACCAGTTGAGACCAGTTCAAACCAGTTGAAACCAGTTAAAACCAGTTGAGAACAGATCAAACAAGTTGAAACCAGTTGAGACCAGTTGAAATAACTTGAGATCAGTTGAAACTAGTCCATACCGGTTGAGACCAGTTCTAACCAGTTGAGACCAGTTCAAAAAAAGTTGAAACCAGTTGAAACGAGTTAAAACCAGTTGAAACTAGTCAAGAACAGTTGAAACCAGTTGAGACCATTTGAAACTAGTTAAATCCAGTTGAAACCAGTTAAAATCAGTTGAAACCAGTTGAGATCAGTTGAAACATGTTGAAACTACTTGAAACTAGTTAAAACCAGTTGAATCCAGTTACAAATAGAGACCAGTTGAAACCAGTTGAAATTGCTTACCCCACCCCCACTTTAAATGTCAGGCCCCTAAGGCCTGGGCCACTATGTGAGTGGTCAGATGAGGTTGCTAACCTCCTAAGCTACACATTTATACCGACCCCAGTGTGGCCCACGCCGTTTCAATGTCTGAAAATAACGAAAATACAAGGATATGTAGCATTTTATATATAACGTTTGTAAATGGCAGGAAACACCTACATTGTCACTTTAACTGTCAGGCCCTTTTACAGCCTGGGCCACTATGTGAGTGGTCAGATGAGGTTGCTAACATCCTACACTACACATTTACAGCGACCCCAATGTGGTCCAGGCCGTTTCAGCGTTTGTTTGAAATAAAGGCAGTATAAGGTTATGTATATATCATTTTATATGCGATCTTTGTAAAAGCTACACAGTTATACCGACGCAAATGTGGCTAGGCCGTTTTAGTATATCTTTTTTTAAATAAAGGCATTACAAAGTTATGTAGCATTTTATATATGCGACCTTTGTAAATGGCAAGAAGCACCTACATTGCCACTTTAACTGTCAGGCTCCTACAGACTGGGCCACTATGTGAGTGGTCAGATGAGGTTGGTATCATTTTAAGCTACACATTTATACCCACCCCAATATGGCCCAGGCCGTTTCAATGTCTCAAAATAACGAAAATACAAGGATATGTAGCATTTGATATATCATAACGTTTGTAAAGTGCAAGAAAACCTATATTGTCACTTTAACTGTCAGGCCCTTACGGCATGGGCCACTATGTGAGTGGTCAGATGACGTTGTTAACATCCCAAGCTATATATTTATACCGATTTATACTGGTCATTTATATTGATACATTACATTTCAATACATTGTGTCACTTGATTTCCTAACATACGCTTTCTTGAAGTTCTTGAAGTTTCGTAGTTTCTTTTCAACTTCTGAATTCCGTCATTATACGAAATGACAATTTTGTTTCTTTTGAACAAAATAGCTTTCCAATTAGTTTGACAAAATTGACGGGTTTGTTACAAATCATTTTCAATACATTGCGTCATTTGTAGTAATGACGCAAAGATAAGAAACCATAGCACACGAGATTAAAGATCTAGAAGAAAAAAGACATTTCATTCCTTCTGCTACTTTCAAATACTTTGGTACTTGTTTTAAACTGCCAGTAATTAGACTATCAAGCATCTTAAAACGGTCATTTATCAGTCACTTAATTCCGTAACATACTCTTTCTTGAAGTTCCTGAAGTTTCTTAAAGTTTCTTTTAAACTTCTCAATTCCGTCATAATAAGAAATGAAAGTTTTGTTTCTTTTGAACAAAATAGCTTTGTAATCAGATTGACAAAATTGACGGGTTTGTTACGAATAATTTTCAATACATTGTGTCATTTACTTATGACGCAAATGACTCAAATGACGCAAAAATAAGAAACCATAGGACGCGCAATTAAAGAGTTAGAAGGAAAAAGGAATTTCATTCGTTCTATTACTTTTAAATACTTTGGTACTTGTGGCAAGCTGCGAGTAACTAGACTATTAAGCATCTTAAATTGGTCATTTATCATTCACTTGAATTCATAACATCCTGTTTTTTTGAAAACCAATGATTTCGTTTCCCTTGCACGAAAATTTGACGGTTTTACTTTGGAAATGGTTTCAATCCCGTTGGCAATGTAATGTACGATTTCCCCAATAACAGATTCTTTATTTCGTCGAACCTTCCCCGGATTTCTAGCGAGTAACAAAAATCGACATAACAAATACAAGGAATTTTCTCTCCTTGTACAACACATCGAATATACTGCCCGATGTTTCTTTACTTTGCGTTGTTACTGCCAAATACCCAATTTACTGGGAATTCATGGAAACTTTCAGTATGGACTAATTTGATTTCATCACCGTTATAATGCCGAGACTCATTACACACACTAATTTCTCAACTGGTTTCAACTGGTTTGAACTAGTCTCAACTGGTTTTAACTGGTTTCATCTGGTTTCAACTGAATTGAACTGATCTCAACTGGTTTTAACTGGTTTCATCTAGTTAAACTGGTTTTAACTGGGTTCAACTGGTGTCAACTAGTTTCAACTGATCTCAAGTATTCAAAAAGTTCAACCCACGAAAACAAAAGGTTTACAAAATAGAGCGTTCATTAAAAGACAATGGAAGGGAAGAAGAGAAACTTGTATTATAAAGGAAAGCAAGGGAGAGATGGATAAGTTTGAAAAGAAATGATGAAAGCAATTACTATAAAGAAATGCAAATTGAAAAAAAAGATAAATCAAACCTTAATGAATGCAAAGATTAATATCAAGGAGAGAAGTGAAACCAGTTAAAACCAGTTGAGACCAGTTTAAACCGTGTAAAAAACTTGAAAAAATCGAGAACAGTTGAAACCAGATGAGACCAGTGGAAACTAGTTAAAATCAGTTAAAACCAGTTGAAACAAGTCAAAATCAGTTGAAACCAGTTTAGATCAGTCGAAACCTGTTAAAATTACTTGAAACTAGTTAAAACCAGTTGAAACCAGTTGAAAACAGTTAAAACTACTTGAAACCAGTTAGTTAGAAACAGAGACCAGTTGAAAACCAGTGAAAACCTGTTAAAACCAGTTTAGACATTTCAAACAAGTTGAAACCAGTTGAAACCAAATGAAACCACTTGAGATCAGTTGAAACTACGTACTTGAAACCAGTGAAAACCAGTTGAGACTAGTTGAACCCAGTTGAGATACATTGAACCAGTTAAAACCAGTTGAGACCAGTTCAAAGCAGTTGAAACCAGCTAAAACCAGTTGAGACCAGTTCAAACCAGTTGAAACCAGTTAAAACCAGTTGAGAACAGATCAAACCAGTTGAAACCAGTTGAAATAACTTGAGATCAGTTGATACTAGACCATACCGGTTGAGACCAGTTCTAACCAGTTGAGACCAGTTCAAAAAAAGTTGGAACCAGTTGAAACGAGTTAAAACCAGTTGAAACTAGTCAAGAATAGTTGAAACCAGTTGAGACCATTTGAAACTAGTTAAAACCAGTTGAAACCAGTAAAAATCAGTTGAAACCAGTTTAGATCAGTCGAAACCTGTTAAAATTATTTGAAACTAGTTAAAACCAGTTGAAACCAGTTGAAAAAAGTTAATCCTATTTGAAATCAGTTAGTTAGAAACAGAGACCAGTTGAAAACCAGTGAAAACCTGTTAAAACCAGTTGAAACCAAATGAAACCACTTGAGATCAGTTGAAACTACGTACTTGAAACCAGTGAAAACCAGTTGAGATTATTTGAACCCAGTTGAGATACATTGAACCAGTTAAAACCAGTTAAAACCAGTTGAGACCAGTTCAAAGCAGTTTGAAACCAGCTAAAACCAGTTGAGACCAGTTCAAACCAGTTGAAACCAGTTAAAACCAGTTGAGAACAGATCACACCAGTTGAAACCAGTTGAGACCAGTTGAAATAACTTGAGATCAGTTGAAAGTAGTCCATACCGGTTGAGACCAGTTCTAACCAGTTGAGACCAGTTCAAAAAAAGTTGAAACCAATTGAAACGAGTTAAAACCAGTTGAAACTAGTCAAGAACATTTGAAACCAGTTGAGACCATTTGAAACTAGTTAAAACCAGTTGAAACCAGTTAAAATCAGTTGAAACCAGTTGAGATCAGTTGAAACATGTTGAAACTACTTGAAACTAGTTAAAACCAGTTGAAACCAGTTACAAATAGAGACCAGTTGAAACTAGTTGAAATTGCTTACCCCACCCCCACTTTAAATGTCAGGCCCCTAAGGCCTGGGCCACTATGTGAGTGGTCAGATGAGGTTGCTAACATCCTAAGCTACACATTTATACCGACCCCAGTGTGGCCCACGCCGTTTCAATGTCTGAAAATAACGAAAATACAAGGATATGTAGCATTTTATATATAACGTTTGTAAATGGCAGGAAACACCTACATTGTCACTTTAACTGTCAGGCCCTTTTACAGCCTGGGCCACTATGTGAGTGGTCAGATGATGTTGCTAACATCCTACGCTACACATTTACAGCGACCCCAATGTGGCCCAGGCCGCTCCAGTGTTTGTTTGAAATAAAGGCAGTATAAGGTTATGTATATATCATTTTATATGCGATCTTTGTAAAAGCTACACAGTTATACGGACGCAAATGTGGCTAGGCCGTTTTAGTATTTCTTTTTTTAAATGAAGGCATTACAAAGTTATGTAACATTTTATATATGCGACCTTTGTAAATGGCAAGAAGCACCTACATTGCCACTTTAACTGTCAGGCTCCTACAGACTGGGCCACTATGTGAGTGGTCAGATGAGGTTGGTATCATTTTAAGCTACACATTTATACCCACCCCAATATGGCCCAGGCCGTTTCAATGTCTCAAAATAACGAAAATACAAGGATATGTAGCATTTGATATATCATAACGTTTGTAAAGTGCAAGAAAACCTATATTGTCACTTTAACTGTCAGGCCCTTACGGCCTGGGCCACTATGTGAGTGGTCAGATGACGTTGTTAACATCCCAAGCTATATATTTATACCGATTTATACTGGTCATTTATACTGATACATTACATTTCAATACATTGTGTCACTTGATTTCCTAACATACGCTTTCTTGAAGTTCCTGAAGTTTCATAGTTTCTTTTCAACTTCTGAATTCCGTCATTATAAGAAATGACAATTTTGTTTCTTTTGAACAAAATAGCTTTCTAATTAGTTTGACAATATTGACGGGTTTGTTAAAAATCATTTTCAATACATTGCGTCATTAGTAGTAATGACGCAAATATAAGAAACCATAGCACACGCGATTAAATATTAAGAAGAAAAAAGACATTTCATTCCTTCTGCTACTTTCAAATAGTTTGGTACTTGTTTCAAACTGCAAATGATTAGACTATCAAGCATCTTAAATTGGTCATTAATCAGTCACTTGATTTCATAACATACTCTTTCTTGAAAACCAATGATTTCGCTTACCTTGCACGAAAATTTGACGGTTTACGTTGCAAACGAACTCCCACCCGTTTGCAATGTAATGTACGATTTAACCAATAACGAACAAAATAGCTTTGGAACCAGATTGACAAAATTGACGGGTTTGTTACAAATCGTTTTCAATACATTGCGTCATACATTAGTAGTAATGTCGCAAAGATAAGAAACCATAGCACACGCCATTAAAGATCAAGAAGAAAAAAAGACATTTTATTAATTCTGCTATTTTCAAATACTTTGGTACTTGTTTCAAATTAAAGTAATTAGACTGTCAAGCATCTTAAATTGCTCAGTTGTCAGTTACTTGATTTCATAATACACTCTTTTTTGAAATTCAAGTTTCTTTTAAACTTCTGAATTCCGTCATAATAAAAAATGAAAGTTTTGCTTCTTTTGAACAAAATAGCTTTGCAATCAGATTGACAAAATTGACGGGTGTGTTACAAATCATTTTCAATACATTGCGTCATTAGTAGTAATGACGCATTGCGTCATTAGTAGTAATGACGCAAAGATAAGACACTATAGCACACGCGATTAAAGATCAACAAGAAAAAAGACATTTTATTCATTCTTCTACTCTCAAGTAGTTTGGTACTCGTTTCAAACTGCAATTAATTAGACTATCAAGCATCTTAAATTGGTCATTTATCAGTCATTTGATTTCATAACATACTCTTTCTTGAAGTTCCTGAAGTTTCTTAAGTTTTTTTTTTTTGATTTCTGATTTCCGCCATAACAAGAAATGAAAGTTTTTGTTTCTTTTGAACAAAATAGCTTTGTAATCATATTGACAAAATTGACGAGTTTGTTAGAAATCATTTTCAATACATTGCGTCATTAGTAGTAATGACGCAAAGACAAGCGATTAAAGATTAAGAAGAAAAAGACATTTCATTCCTTCTGCTACTTTCAAATACTTTGGTACTTGTTTCAAACTTCAAATGATTAGACTATCAAGCATCCTAAATTGGTCATTTATCAGTGACTTGGTCTCATTACATACTGTTTCTTGAAAACCAATGATTTCGCTTAACCTTGCAGGAAAATTTGACGGTTTTACGTTGTAAACGAACTCCCACCCGTTTGCAATGTAATGGTACGATTTAACCAATAACGAACAAAATAGCTTTGGAATCAGATTGACAAAATTGACGGGTTTGTTACAAATCATTTTCAATACATTGCGTCATTTGTAGTAATGACGCAAAGATAAGAAACCATAGCACACGAGATTAAAGATCAAGAAGAAAAAAGACATTTCATTCCTTCTGCTGCTTTCTATTACTTTGGTACTTGTTTTAAACTGCCAGTAATTAGACTATCAAGCATCTTAAAACGGTCATTTATCAGTCACTTAATTCCGTAACATACTCTTTCTTGAAGTTCCTGAAGTTTCTTAAAGTTTCTTTTAAACTTTTCAATTCCGTCATAATAAGAAATTAAAGTTTTGTTTCTTTTGAACAAAATAGCTTTGTAATCAGATTGACAAAATTGACGGCTTTGTTACGAATAATTTTCAATACATTGCGTCATTTTCTAATGACGCAAATGACGCAAAAATAAGAAACCATAGGACGCGCAATTAAAGAGTTAGAAGGAAAAAGGCATTTCATTCGTTCTATTACTTTTAAATACTTTGGTACTTGTGGCAAGCTGCGAGTAACTAGACTATCAAGCATCTTAAATTGGTCATTTATCATTCACTTGAATTCATAACATCCTGTTTTTTTGAAAACCAATGATTTCGTTTCCCTTGCACGAAAATTTGACGGTTTTACTTTGGAAATGGTTTCAATCCCGTTGGCAATGTAATGTACGATTTCCCCAATAACAGATTCTTTATTTCGTCGAACCTTCCCCGGATTTCTAGCGAGTAACAAAAATCGACATAACAAGTACAAGGAATTTTCTCTCCTTGTACAACACATCGAATATACTGCCCGATGTTTCTTTACTTTGCGTTGTTACTGCCAAATACCCAATTTACTGGGAATTCAATGAAACTTTCAGTATGGACTAATTTGATTTCATCACCGTTATAGTGCCGAGACTCATTACACACACTAATTTCTCAACTGGTTTCAACTGGTTTGAACTAGTCTCAACTGGTTTTAACTGGTTTCATCTGGTTTCAACTGATTTGAACTGATCTCAACTGGTTTTAACTGGTTTCATCTAGTTAAACTGGTTTTAACTGGGTTCAACTGGTGTCAACTAGTTTCAACTGATCTCAAGTATTCAAAAAGTTCAACCCACAAAAACCAAAAGGTTTACAAAATAGAGCGTTCATTAAAAGACAATGGAAGGGAAGAAGAGAAACTTGTATTATAAAGGAAAGCAAGGGAGAGATGGATAAGTTTGAAAAGAAATGATGAAAGCAATTACTATAAAGAAATGCGAATTGAAAAAAAAAAGATAAATCAAACCTGGATGAATGCAAAGATTAATATCAAGGAAAGAAGTTTAAACCAGTTAAAACCAGTTGAGACCAGTTTAAACCGTGTGAAAAAGTTGAAAAAAATCGAGAATAGTTGAAACCAGATGAGACCAGTGGGAACTAGTTAAAATCAGTTAAAACCAGTTGAAACCAGTCAAAATCAGTTGAAACCAGTTTAGATCAGTCGAAACCTGTTAAAATTACTTGAAACTAGTTAAAACCAGTTGAAACCAGTTGAAAAAAGTTAAAACTACTTGAAACCAGTTAGTTAGAAACAGAGACCAGTTGAAAACCAGTGAAAACCTGTTAAAACCAGTTTAGACATTTCAAACAAGTTGAAACCAGTTGAAACCAAATGAAACCACTTGAGATCAGTTGAAACTACGTACTTGAAACATGTGAAAACCAGTTGAGACTAGTTGAACCCAGTTGAGATACATTGAACCAGTTAAAACGAGTTGAGACCAGTTCAAAGCAGTTGAAACCAGCTAAAAACCAGTTGAGACCAGTTCAAAACCAGTTGAAACCAGTTGAGACCAGATGAAATAACTTGAGATCAGTTGAAACTAGACCATACCGGTTGAGACCAGTTCTAACCAGTTGAGACCAGTTCAAAAAAAGTTTGAACCAGTTGAAACGAGTTAAAACCAGTTGAAACTAGTCAAGAATAGTTGAAACCAGTTGAGACCATTTGAAACTAGTTAAAACCAGTTGAAACCAGTTGAAACCAGTAAAAATCAGTTGAAACCAGTTTACATCAGTCGAAACCTGTTAAAATTATTTGAAACTAGTTAAAACCAGTTGAAACCAGTTGAAAAAAGTTAAACCTATTTGAAATCAGTTAGTTAGAAACAGAGACCAGTTGAAAACCAGTGAAAACCTGTTAAAACCAGTTGAAACCAAATGAAACCACTTGAGATCAGTTGAAACTACGTACTTGAAACCAGTGAAAACCAGTTGAGACTAGTTGAACCCAGTTGAGATACATTGAACCAGTTAAAACCAGTTAAAACCAGTTGAGACCAGTTCAAAGCAGTTGAAACCAGCTAAAACCAGTTGAGACCAGTTCAAACCAGTTGAAACCAGTTAAAACCAGTTGAGAACAGATCAAACCAGTTGAAACCAGTTGAGACCAGTTGAAATAACTTGAGATCAGTTGAAACTAGTCCATACCGGTTGAGACCAGTTCTAACCAGTTTAGACCAGTTCAAAAACAGTTGAAACCAGTTGAAACGAGTTAAAACCAGTTGAAACTAGTCAAGAACAGTTGAAACCAGTTGAGACCATTTGAAACTAGTTAAATCCAGTTGAAACCAGTTAAAATCAGTTGAAACCAGTTGAGATCAGTTGAAACATGTTGAAACTACTTGAAACTAGTTAAATCCAGTTGAAACCAGTTACAAATAGAGACCAGTTGAAACCAGTTGAAATTGCTTACCCCACCCCCACTTTAAATGTCAGGCCCCTAAGGCCTGGGCCACTATGTGAGTGGTCAGATGAGGTTGCTAACCTCCTAAGTTACACATTTATACCGACCCCAGTGTGGCCCACGCCGTTTCAATGTCTGAAAATAACGAAAATACAAGGATATGTAGCATTTTATATATAACGTTTGTAAATGGCAGGAAACACCTACATTGTCACTTTAACTGCCAGGCCCTTTTACAGCCTGGGCCACTATGTGAGTGGTCAGATGATGTTGCTAACATCCTACGCTACACATTTACAGCGACCCCAATGTGGCCCAGGCCGTTTCAGTGTTTGTTTGAAATAAAGGCAGTATAAGGTTATGTATATATCATTTTATATGCGATCTTTGTAAAAGCTACACAGTTATACGGACGCAAATGTGGCTAGGCCGTTTTAGTATTTCTTTTTTTAAATGAAGGCATTACAAAGTTATGCAGCATTTTATATATGCGACCTTTGTAAATGGCAAGAAGCACCTACATTGCCACTTTAACTGTCAGGCTCCTACAGACTGGGCCACTATGTGAGTGGTCAGATGAGGTTGGTATCATTTTAAGCTACACATTTATACCCACCCCAATATGGCCCAGGCCGTTTCAATGTCTCAAAATAACGAAAATACAAGGATATGTAGCATTTGATATATCATAACGTTTGTAAAGTGCAAGAAAACCTATATTGTCACTTTAACTGTCAGGCCCTTACGGCCTGGGCCACTATGTGAGTGGTCAGATGACGTTGTTAACATCCCAAGCTATATATTTATACCGATTTATACTGGTCATTTATACTGATACATTACATTTCAATACATTGTGTCACTTGATTTCCTAACATACGCTTTCTTGAAGTTCCTGAAGTTTCATAGTTTCTTTTCAACTTCTGAATTCCGTCATTATAAGAAATGACAATTTTGTTTCTTTTGAACAAAATAGCTTTCTAATTAGTTTGACAATATTGACGGGTTTGTTACAAATCATTTTCAATACATTGCGTCATTAGTAGTAATGACGCAAATATAAGAAACGATAGCACACGCGATTAAATATTAAGAAGAAAAAAGACATTTCATTCCTTCTGCTGCTTTCAAATACTTTGGTACTTGTTTTAAACTGTCAGTAATTAGACTATCAAGCATCTTAAAACGGTCATTTATCAGTCACTTAATTCCGTAACATACTCTTTCTTGAAGTTCCTGAAGTTTCTTAAAGTTTCTTTTAAACTTCTCAATTCCGTCATAATAAGAAATGAAAGTTTTGTTTCTTTTGAACAAAATAGCTTTGTAATCAGATTGACAAAATTGACGGCTTTGTTACGAATAATTTTCAATACATTGCGTCATTTACTAATGACGCAAATGACGCAAATGACGCAAAAATAAGAAACCATAGGACGCGCAATTAAAGAGTTAGAAGGGAAAAGGCATTTCATTCGTTCTATTACTTTTAAATACGTTGGTACTTGTGGCAAGCTGCGAGTAACTAGACTATCAAGCATCTTAAATTGGTCATTTATCATTCACTTGAATTCATAACATCCTGTTTTTTGAAAACCAATGATTTCGTTTCCCTTGCACGAAAATTTGACGGTTTTACTTTGGAAATGGTTTCAATCCCGTTGGCAATGTAATGTACGATTTCCCCAATAACAGATTCTTTATTTCGTCGAACCTTCCCCGGATTTCTAGCGAGTAACAAAAATCGACATAACAAATACAAGGAATTTTCTCTCCTTGTACAACACATCGAATATACTGCCCGATGTTTCTTTACTTTGCGTTGTTACTGCCAAATACCCAATTTACTGGGAATTCAATGAAACTTTCAGTATGGCCTAATTTGATTTCATCACCGTTATAATGCCGAGACTCATTACGCACACTAATTTCTGAACTGGTTTCAACTGGTTTGAACTAGTCTCAACTGGTTTGAACTGGTTTCATCTGGTTCAACTGAATTGAACTGATCTCAACTGGTTTTAACTGGTTTCATCTAGTTAAACTGGTTTTAACTGGGTTCAACTGGTGTCAACTAGTTTCAACTGATCTCAAGTATTCAAAAAGTTCAACCCACAAAAACAAAAGGTTTGCAAAATAGAGCGTTCATTAAAAGACAATGGAAGGGAAGAAGAGAAACTTGTATTATAAAGGAAAGCAAGGGAGAGATGGATAAGTTTGAAAAGAAATGATGAAAGCAATTACTATAAAGAAATGCAAATTGAAAAAAAAAAGATAAATCAAACCTGGATGAATGCAAGGATGAATATCAAGGAAAGAAGTTGAAACCAGTTAAAACCAGTCGAGACCAGTTTAAACCGTGTAAAAAAAGTTGAAAAAAATCGAGAACAGTTGAAACCAGATGAGACCAGTGGAAACTAGTTAAAATCAGTTAAAACCAGTTGAAACCAGTCAAAATCAGTTGAAACCAGTTTAGATCAGTCGAAACCTGTTAAAATTACTTGAAACTAGTTAAAACCAGTTGAAACCAGTTGAAAAAAGTTAAAACTACGTGAAACCAGTTAGTTAGAAACAGAGACCAGTTGAAAACCAGTGAAAACCTGTTAAAACCAGTTTAGACATTTCAAACAAGTTGAAACCAGTTGAAACCAAATGAAACCACTTGAGATCAGTTGGAACTACGAACTTGAAACCAGTGAAAACCAGTTGAGACTAGTTGAACCCAGTTGAGATACATTGAACCAGTTAAAACCAGTTCAAACCAGTTGAGACCAGTTCAAAGCAGTTGAAACCAGCTAAAACCAGTTGAGACCAGTTCAAACCAGTTGAAACCAGTTAAAACCAGTTGAGAACAGATCAAACCAGTTGAAACCAGTTGAGACCAGTTGAAATAACTTGAGATCAGTTGAAACTAGTCCATACCGGTTGAGACCAGTTCTAACCAGTTGAGACCAGTTCAAAAAAAGTTGAAACCAGTTGAAACGAGTTAAAACCAGTTGAAACTAGTCAAGAACAGTTGAAACCAGTTGAGACCATTTGAAACTAGTTAAAACCAGTTGAAACCAGTTAAAATCAGTTGAAACCAGTTGAGATCAGTTGAAACATGTTGAAACTACTTGAAACTAGTTAAAACCAGTTGAATCCAGTTACAAATAGAGACCAGTTGAAACCAGTTGAAATTGGTTACCCCACCCCCACTTTAAATGTCAGGCCCCTAAGGCCTGGGCCACTATGTGAGTGGTCAGATGAGGTTGCTAACCTCCTAAGCTACACATTTATACCGACCCCAGTGTGGCCCACGCCGTTTCAATGTCTGAAAATAACGAAAATACAAGGATATGTAGCATTTTATATATAACGTTTGTAAATGGCAGGAAACACCTACATTGTCACTTTAACTGTCAGGCCCTTTTACAGCCTGGGCCACTATGTGAGTGGTCAGATGAGGTTGCTAACATCCTACGCTACACATTTACAGCGACCCCAATGTGGCCCAGGCCGTTTCAGCGTTTGTTTGAAATAAAGGCAGTATAAGGTTATGTATATATCATTTTATATGCGATCTTTGTAAAAGCTACACAGTTATACCGACGCAAATGTGGCTAGGCCGTTTTAGTATATCTTTTTTTAAATAAAGGCATTACAAAGTTATGTAGCATTTTATATATGCGACCTTTGTAAATGGCAAGAAGCACCTACATTGCCACTTTAACTGTCAGGCTCCTACAGACTGGGCCACTATGTGAGTGGTCAGATGAGGTTGGTATCATTTTAAGCTACACATTTATACCCACCCCAATATGGCCCAGGCCGTTTCAATGTCTCAAAATAACGAAAATACAAGGATATGTAGCATTTGATATATCATAACGTTTGTAAAGTGCAAGAAAACCTATATTGTCACTTTAACTGTCAGGCCCTTACGGCCTGGGCCACTATGTGAGTGGTCAGATGACGTTGTTAACATCCCAAGCTATATATTTATACCGATTTATACTGGTCATTTATATTGATACATTACATTTCAATACATTGTGTCACTTGATTTCCTAACATACGCTTTCTTGAAGTTCTTGAAGTTTCGTAGTTTCTTTTCAACTTCTGAATTCCGTCATTATACGAAATGACAATTTTGTTTCTTTTGAACAAAATAGCTTTCCAATTAGTTTGACAAAATTGACGGGTTTGTTACAAATCATTTTCAATACATTGCGTCATTTGTAGTAATGACGCAAAGATAAGAAACCATAGCACACGAGATTAAAGATCTAGAAGAAAAAAGACATTTCATTCCTTCTGCTACTTTCAAATACTTTGGTACTTGTTTTAAACTGCCAGTAATTAGACTATCAAGCATCTTAAAACGGTCATTTATCAGTCACTTAATTCCGTAACATACTCTTTCTTGAAGTTCCTGAAGTTTCTTAAAGTTTCTTTTAAACTTCTCAATTCCGTCATAATAAGAAATGAAAGTTTTGTTTCTTTTGAACAAAATAGCTTTGTAATCAGATTGACAAAATTGACGGCTTTGTTACGAATAATTTTCAATACATTGTGTCATTTACTTATGACGCAAATGACTCAAATGACGCAAAAATAAGAAACCATAGGACGCGCAATTAAAGAGTTAGAAGGAAAAAGGCATTTCATTCGTTCTATTACTTTTAAATACTTTGGTACTTGTGGTAAGCTGCGAGTAACTAGACTATCAAGCATCTTAAATTGGTCATTTATCATTCACTTGAATTCATAACATCGTTTTTCGTTTTCGTTTTCGATTTCGTTTCCCTTGCACGAAAATTTGACGGTTTTACTTTGGAAATGGTTTCAATCCCGTTGGCAATGTAATGTACGATTTCCCCAATAACAGATTCTTTATTTCGTCGAACCTTCCCCGGATTTCTAGCGAGTAACAAAAATCGACATAACAAATACAAGGAATTTTCTCTCCTTGTACAACACATCGAATATACTGCCCGATGTTTCTTTACTTTGCGTTGTTACTGCCAAATACCCAATTTACTGGGAATTCAATGAAACTTTCAGTATGGACTAATTTGATTTCATCACCGTTATAATGCCGAGACTCATTACACACACTAATTTCTGAACTGGTTTCAACTGGTTTGAACTAGTCTCAACTGGTTTGAACTGGTTTCATCTGGTTTCAACTGAATTGAACTGATCTCAACTGGTTTTAACTGGTTTCATCTAGTTAAACTGGTTTTAACTGGGTTCAACTGGTGTCAACTAGTTTCAACTGATCTCAAGTATTCAAAAAGTTCAACCCACAAAAACAAAAGGTTTACAAAATAGAGCGTTCATTAAAAGACAATGGAAGGGGAGAAGAGAAACTTGTATTATAAAGGAAAGCAAGGGAGAGATGGATAAGTTTGAAAAGAAATGATGAAAGCAATTACTATAAAGAAATGCAAATTGAAAAAAAAATATAAATCAAACCTGGATGAATGCAAGGATGAATATCAAGGAAAGAAGTTGAAACCAGTTAAAACCAGTCGAGACCAGTTTAAACCGTGTAAAAAAGTTGAAAAGAATCGAGAACAGTTGAAACCAGATGAGACCAGTGGAAACTAGTTAAAATCAGTTAAAACCAGTTGAAACGGTTTACAAAATAGAGCGTTCATTAAAAGACAATGGAAGGGAAGAAGAGAAACTTGTATTATAAAGGAAAGCAAGGGAGAGATGGATAAGTTTGAAAAGAAATGATGAAAGCAATTACTATAAAGAAATGCAAATTGAAAAAAAAAAGATAAATCAAACCTGGATGAATGCAAAGATTAATATCAAGGAAAAAAGTTGAAACCAGTTAAAACCAGTTGAGACCAGTTTAAACCGTGTAAAAAAAGTTGAAAAAAAAATCGAGAACAGTTGAAACCAGATGAGACCAGTGGAAACTAGTTAAAATCAGTTAAAACCAGTTGAAACCAGTCAAAATCAGTTGAAACCAGTTTAGATCAGTCGAAACCTGTTAAAATTACTTGAAACTAGTTAAAACCAGTTGAAACCAGTTGAAAAAAGTTAAAACTACGTGAAACCAGTTAGTTAGAAACAGAGACCAGTTGAAAACCAGTGAAAACCTGTTAAAACCAGTTTAGACATTTCAAACAAGTTGAAACCAGTTGAAACCAAATGAAACCACTTGAGATCAGTTGAAACTACGTACTTGAAACCAGTGAAAACCAGTTGAGACTAGTTGAACCCAGTTGAGATACATTGAACCAGTTAAAACCAGTTCAAACCAGTTGAGACCAGTTCAAAGCAGTTGAAACCAGCTAAAACCAGTTGAGACCAGTTCAAACCAGTTGAAACCAGTTAAAACCAGTTGAGAACAGATCAAACCAGTTGAAACTAGTTGAGACCAGTTGAAATGACTTGAGATCAGTTGAAACTAGTCCATACCGGTTGAAACCAGTTCTAACCAGTTGAGACCAGTTCAAAAAAAGTTGAAACCAGTTGAAACCAGTTGAAACCAGTCAAAATCAGTTGAAACCAGTTTAGATCAATCGAAACCTGTTAAAATTACTTGAAACTAGTTAAAACCAGTGTAAACCAGTTGAAAAAAGTTAAACCTACTTGAAATCAGTTAGTTAGAAACAGAGACCAGTTGAAAACCAGTGAAAACCTGTTAAAACCAGTTTAGACATTTCAAATAAGTTGAAACCAGTTGAAACCAAATGAAACCACTTGAAATCAGTTGAAACTACGTACTTGAAACCAGTGAAAACCAGTTGAGACTAGTTGAACCCAGTTGAGATACATTGAACCAGTTAAAACCAGATAAAACCAGTTGAGACCAGTTCAAAGCAGTTGAAACCAGCTAAAACGAGTTGAGACCAGTTCAAACCAGTTGAAACCAGTTAAAACCAGTTGAGAACGGATCAAACCAGTTGAAACCAGTTGAGACCAGTTGAAATAAGTTGAGATCAGTTCAAACTAGTCCATACCGGTTGAGACCAGTTCTAACCAGTTGAGACCAGTTAAAAAAAAGTTGAAACCAGTTGAAACGATTTAAAACCAGTTGAAACTAGTCAAGAACAGTTGAAACCAGTTGAGACCATTTGAAACTAGTTAAAACCAGTTGAAATTAGTTAAAATCAGTTGAAACCAGATGAGATCAGTTGAAACATGTTGAAACTACTTGAAACTAGTTAAAACCACTTGAAACCAGTTAAAACCAGTTGAGAACAGATCAAACCAGTTGAAACCAGTTGAGACCAGTTGAAATAACTTGAGATTAGTTAAAACTAGTCCATACCGGTTGAGACCAGTTCTAACCAGTTGAGACCAGTTCAAAAAAAGTTGAAACCAGTTGAAACGAGTTAAAACCAGTTGAAACTAGTCAAGAACAGTTGAAACCAGTTGAGACCATTTGAAACTAGTTAAAACCAGTTGAAACCAGTTAAAATCAGTTGAAACCAGTTGAGATCAGTTGAAACATGTTGAAACTACTTGAAACTAGTTAAAACCAGTTGAAACCAGTTACAAATAGAGACCAGTTGAAACCAGTTGATATTGCTTACCCCACCCCCACTTTAAATGTCAGGCCCCTAAGGCCTGGGCCACTATGTGAGTGGTCAGATGAGGTTGCTAACCTCCTAAGCTACACATTTATACCGACCCCAGTGTGGCCCACGCCGTTTCAATGTCTGAAAATAACGAAAATACAAGGATATATAGCATTTTATATATAACGTTTGTAAATGGCAGGAAACACCTACATTGTCACTTTAACTGTCAGGCCCTTTTACAGCCTGGGCCACTATGTGAGTGGTCAGATGAGGTTGCTAACATCCTACGCTACACATTTACAGCGACCCCAATGTGGCCCAGGCCGTTTCAGTGTTTGTTTGAAATAAAGGCAGCATAAGGTTATGTATATATCATTTTATATGCGATCTTTGTAAAAGCTACACAGTTATACCGACGCAAATGTGGCTAGGCCGTTTTAGTATTTCTTTTTTTAAATAAAGGCATTACAAAGTTATGTAGCATTTTATATATGCGACCTTTGTAAATGGCAAGAAGCACCTACATTGCCACTTTAACTGTCAGGCTCCTACAGACTGGGCCACTATGTGAGTGGTGAGATGAGGTTGGTATCATTTTAAGCTACACATTTATACCCACCCCAATATGGCCCAGGCCGTTTCAATGTCTCAAAATAACGAAAATACAAGGATATGTAGCATTTGATATATCATAACGTTTGTAAAGTGCAAGAAATCCTATATTGTCACTTTAACTGTCAGGCCCTTACGGCCTGGGCCACTATGTGAGTGGTCAGATGACGTTGTTAACATCCCAAGCTATATATTTATACCGATTTATACTGGTCATTTATACTGATACATTACATTTCAATACATCGTGTCACTTGATTTCCTAACATACGCTTTCTTGAAGTTCCTGAAGTTTCATAGTTTCTTTTCAACTTCTGAATTCCGTCATTATAAGAAATGACAATTTTGTTTCTTTTGAACAAAATAGCTTTCTAATTAGTTTGACAATATTGACGGGTTTGTTAAAAATCATTTTCAATACATTGCGTCATTAGTAGTAATGACGCAAATATAAGAAACCATAGCACACGCGATTAAATATTAAGAAGAAAAAAGACATTTCATTCCTTCTGCTACTTTCAAATAGTTTGGTACTTGTTTCAAACTGCAAATGATTAGACTATCAAGCATCTTAAATTGGTCATTAATCAGTCACTTGATTTCATAACGTACTCTTTCTTGAAGACCAATGATTTCGCTTACCTTGCACGAAAATTTGACGGGTTTACGTTGCAAACGAACTCCCACCCGTTTGCAATGTAATGTACGATTTAACCAATAACGAACAAAATAGCTTTGGAACCAGATTGACAAAATTGACGGGTTTGTTACAAATCGTTTTCAATACATTGCGTCATACATTAGTAGTAATGTCGCAAAGATAAGAAACCATAGCACACGCCATTAAAGATCAAGAAGAAAAAAAGACATTTTATTCATTCTGCTATTTTCAAATACTTTGGTACTTGTTTCAAATTAAAGTAATTAGACTGTCAAGCATCTTAAATTGCTCAGTTGTCAGTCACTTGATTTCATAATACACTCTTTTTTGAAATTCAAGTTTCTTTTAAACTTCTGAATTCCGTCATAATAAAAAATGAAAGTTTTGTTTCTTTTGAACAAAATAGCTTTGCAATCAGATTGACAAAATTGACGGGTGTGTTACAAATCATTTTCAATACATTGCGTCATTAGTAGTAATGACGCAAAGATAAGACACCATAGCACACGCGATTAAAGATCAACAAGAAAAAAGACATTTTATTCATTCTTCTACTCTCAAGTAGTTTGGTACTCGTTTCAAACTGCAATTAATTAGACTATCAAGCATCTTAAATTGGTCATTTATCAGTCATTTGATTTCATAACATACTCTTTCTTGAAGTTCCTGAAGTTTCTTAAGTTTTTTTTTTAATTTCTGATTTCCGCCATAACAAGAAATGAAAGTTTTTGTTTCTTTTGAACAAAATAGCTTTGTAATCATATTGACAAAATTGACGAGTTTGTTAGAAATCATTTTCAATACATTGCGTCATTAGTAGTAATGACGCAAAGACAAGCGATTAAAGATTAAGAAGAAAAAGACATTTCATTCCTTCTGCTACTTTCAAATACTTTGGTACTTGTTTCAAACTTCAAATGATTAGACTATCAAGCATCCTAAATTGGTCATTTATCAGTGACTTGGTCTCATTACATACTGTTTCTTGAAAACCAATGATTTCGTTTAACCTTGCAGGAAAATTTGACGGTTTTACGTTGTAAACGAACTCCCACCCGTTTGCAATGTAATGGTACGATTTAACCAATAACGAACAAAATAGCTTTGGAATCAGATTGACAAAATTGACGGGTTTGTTACAAATCATTTTCAATACATTGCGTCATTTGTAGTAATGACGCAAAGACAAGAAACCATAGCACACGAGATTAAAGATCAAGAAGAAAAAAGACATTTCATTCCTTCTGCTGCTTTCAAATACTTTGGTACTTGTTTTAAACTGCCAGTAATTAGACTATCAAGCATCTTAAAACGGTCATTTATCAGTCACTTAATTCCGTAACATACTCTTTCTTGAAGTTCCTGAAGTCTCTTAAAGTTTCTTTTAAACTTTTCAATTCCGTCATAATAAGAAATGAAAGTTTTGTTTCTTTTGAACAAAATAGCTTAGTAATCAGATTGACAAAATTGACAAGACAAGAAACCATAGCACACGAGATTAAAGATCAAGAAGAAAAAAGACATTTCATTCCTTCTGCTGCTTTCAAATACTTTGGTACTTGTTTTAAACTGCCAGTAATTAGACTATCAAGCATCTTAAAACGGTCATTTATCAGTCACTTAATTCCGTAACATACTCTTTCTTGAAGTTCCTGAAGTTTCTTAAAGTTTCTTTTAAACTTTTCAATTCCGTCATAATAAGAAATGAAAGTTTTGTTTCTTTTGAACAAAATAGCTTAGTAATCAGATTGACAAAATTGACGGCTTTGTTACGAATAATTTTCAATACATTGCGTCATTTTCTAATGACGCAAATGACGCAAAAATAAGAAACCATAGGACGCGCAATTAAAGAGTTAGAAGGAAAAAGGAATTTCATTCGTTCTATTACTTTTAAATACTTTGGTACTTGTGGCAAGCTGCGAGTAACTAGACTATCAAGCATCTTAAATTGGTCATTTATCATTCACTTGAATTCATAACATCCTGTTTTTTTGAAAACCAATGATTTCGTTTCCCTTGCACGAAAATTTGACGGTTTTACTTTGGAAATGGTTTCAATCCCGTTGGCAATGTAATGTACGATTTCCCCAATAACAGATTCTTTATTTCGTCGAACCTTCCCCGGATTTCTAGCGAGTAACAAAATTCGACATAACAAATACAAGGAATTTTCTCTCCTTGTACAACACATCGAATATACTGCCCGATGTTTCTTTACTTTGCGTTGTTACTGCCAAATACCCAATTTACTGGGAATTCATGGAAACTTTCAGTATGGACTAATTTGATTTCATCACCGTTATAATGCCGAGACTCATTACACACACTAATCTCTCAACTGGTTTCAACTGGTTTGAACTAGTCTCAACTGGTTTTAACTGGTTTCATCTGGTTTCAACTGAATTGAACTGATCTCAACTGGTTTTAACTGGTTTCATCTAGTTAAACTGGTTTTAACTGGGTTCAACTGGTGTCAACTAGTTTCAACTGATCTCAAGTATTCAAAAAGTTCAACCCACGAAAACAAAAGGTTTACAAAATAGAGCGTTCATTAAAAGACAATGGAAGGGAAGAAGAGAAACTTGTATTATAAAGGAAAGCAAGGGAGAGATGGATAAGTTTGAAAAGAAATGATGAAAGCAATTACTATAAAGAAATGCAAATTGAAAAAAAAGATAAATCAAACCTTAATGAATGCAAAGATTAATATCAAGGAGAGAAGTAGAAACCAGTTAAAACCAGTTGAGACCAGTTTAAACCGTGTAAAAAACTTGAAAAAATCGAGAACAGTTGAAACCAGATGAGACCAGTGGAAACTAGTTAAAATCAGTTAAAACCAGTTGAAACAAGTCAAAATCAGTTGAAACCAGTTTAGATCAGTCGAAACCTGTTAAAATTACTTGAAACTAGTTAAAACCAGTTGAAACCAGTTGAAAACAGTTAAAACTACTTGAAACCAGTTAGTTAGAAACAGAGACCAGTTGAAAACCAGTGAAAACCTGTTAAAACCAGTTTAGACATTTCAAACAAGTTGAAACCAGTTGAAACCAAATGAAACCACTTGAGATCAGTTGAAACTACGTACTTGAAACCAGTGAAAACCAGTTGAGACTAGTTGAACCCAGTTGAGATACATTGAACCAGTTAAAACCAGTTGAGACCAGTTCAAAGCAGTTGAAACCAGCTAAAACCAGTTGAGACCAGTTCAAACCAGTTGAAACCAGTTAAAACCAGTTGAGAACAGATCAAACCAGTTGAAACCAGTTGAGACCAGTTGAAATAACTTGAGATCAGTTGATACTAGACCATACCGGTTGAGACCAGTTCTAACCAGTTGAGACCAGTTCAAAAAAAGTTGGAACCAGTTGAAACGAGTTAAAACCAGTTGAAACTAGTCAAGAATAGTTGAAACCAGTTGAGACCATTTGAAACTAGTTAAAACCAGTTGAAACCAGTTGAAACCAGTAAAAATCAGTTGAAACCAGTTTAGATCAGTCGAAACCTGTTAAAATTATTTGAAACTAGTTAAAACCAGTTGAAACCAGTTGAAAAAAGTTAATCCTATTTGAAATCAGTTAGTTAGAAACAGAGACCAGTTGAAAACCAGTGAAAACCTGTTAAAACCAGTTGAAACCAAATGAAACCACTTGAGATCAGTTGAAACTACGTACTTGAAACCAGTGAAAACCAGTTGAGACTATTTGAACCCAGTTGAGATACATTGAACCAGTTAAAACCAGTTAAAACCAGTTGAGACCAGTTCAAAGCAGTTTGAAACCAGCTAAAACCAGTTGAGACCAGTTCAAACCAGTTGAAACCAGTTAAAACCAGTTGAGAACAGATCACACCAGTTGAAACCAGTTGAGACCAGTTGAAATAACTTGAGATCAGTTGAAAGTAGTCCATACCGGTTGAGACCAGTTCTAACCAGTTGAGACCAGTTCAAAAAAAGTTGAAACCAATTGAAACGAGTTAAAACCAGTTGAAACTAGTCAAGAACATTTGAAACCAGTTGAGACCATTTGAAACTAGTTAAAACCAGTTGAAACCAGTTAAAATCAGTTGAAACCAGTTGAGATCAGTTGAAACATGTTGAAACTACTTGAAACTAGTTAAAACCAGTTGAAACCAGTTACAAATAGAGACCAGTTGAAACCAGTTGAAATTGCTTACCCCACCCCCACTTTAAATGTCAGGCCCCTAAGGCCTGGGCCACTATGTGAGTGGTCAGATGAGGTTGCTAACATCCTAAGCTACACATTTATACCGACCCCAGTGTGGCCCACGCCGTTTCAATGTCTGAAAATAACGAAAATACAAGGATATGTAGCATTTTATATATAACGTTTGTAAATGGCAGGAAACACCTACATTGTCACTTTAACTGTCAGGCCCTTTTACAGCCTGGGCCACTATGTGAGTGGTCAGATGATGTTGCTAACATCCTACGCTACACATTTACAGCGACCCCAATGTGGCCCAGGCCGTTTCAGTGTTTGTTTGAAATAAAGGCAGTATAAGGTTATGTATATATCATTTTATATGCGATCTTTGTAAAAGCTACACAGTTATACGGACGCAAATGTGGCTAGGCCGTTTTAGTATTTCTTTTTTTAAATGAAGGCATTACAAAGTTATGTAACATTTTATATATGCGACCTTTGTAAATGGCAAGAAGCACCTACATTGCCACTTTAACTGTCAGGCTCCTACAGACTGGGCCACTATGTGAGTGGTCAGATGAGGTTGGTATCATTTTAAGCTACACATTTATACCCACCCCAATATGGCCCAGGCCGTTTCAATGTCTCAAAATAACGAAAATACAAGGATATGTAGCATTTGATATATCATAACGTTTGTAAAGTGCAAGAAAACCTATATTGTCACTTTAACTGTCAGGCCCTTACGGCCTGGGCCACTATGTGAGTGGTCAGATGACGTTGTTAACATCCCAAGCTATATATTTATACCGATTTATACTGGTCATTTATACTGATACATTACATTTCAATACATTGTGTCACTTGATTTCCTAACATACGCTTTCTTGAAGTTCCTGAAGTTTCATAGTTTCTTTTCAACTTCTGAATTCCGTCATTATAAGAAATGACAATTTTGTTTCTTTTGAACAAAATAGCTTTCTAATTAGTTTGACAATATTGACGGGTTTGTTAAAAATCATTTTCAATACATTGCGTCATTAGTAGTAATGACGCAAATATAAGAAACCATAGCACACGCGATTAAAGATCAAGAAGAAAAAAGACATTTTATTAATTCTGCTACTTTCAAATAGTTTGGTACTTGTTTCAAACTGCAAAGTAATTAGACTGTCAAGCATCTTAAATTGCTCATTAATCAGTCACTTGATTTCATAACATACTCTTTCTTGAAAACCAATGATTTCGCTTACCTTGCACGAAAATTTGACGGTTTACGTTGCAAACGAACTCCCACCCGTTTGCAATGTAATGTACGATTTAACCAATAACGAACAAAATAGCTTTGGAACCAGATTGACAAAATTGACGGGTTTGTTAGCAAATCGTTTTCAATACATTGCGTCATACATTAGTAGTAATGTCGCAAAGATAAGAAACCATAGCACACGCCATTAAAGATCAAGAAGAAAAAAAGACATTTTATTAATTCTGCTATTTTCAAATACTTTGGTACTTGTTTCAAATTAAAGTAATTAGACTGTCAAGCATCTTAAATTGCTCAGTTGTCAGTCACTTGATTTCATAATACACTCTTTTTTGAAATTCAAGTTTCTTTTAAACTTCTGAATTCCGTCATAATAAAAATGAAAGTTTTGCTTCTTTTGAACAAAATAGCTTTGCAATCAGATTGACAAAATTGACGGGTGTGTTACAAATCATTTTCAATACATTGCGTCATTAGTAGTAATGACGCAAAGATAAGACACCATAGCACACGCGATTAAAGATCAACAAGAAAAAAGACATTTTATTCATTCTTCTACTCTCAAGTAGTTTGGTACTCGTTTCAAACTGCAATTAATTAGACTATCAAGCATCTTAAATTGGTCATTTATCAGTCATTTGATTTCATAACATACTCTTTCTTGAAGTTCCTGAAGTTTCTTAAGTTTTTTTTTTTTGATTTCTGATTTCCGCCATAACAAGAAATGAAAGTTTTTGTTTCTTTTGAACAAAATAGCTTTGTAATCATATTGACAAAATTGACGAGTTTGTTAGAAATCATTTTCAATACATTGCGTCATTAGTAGTAATGACGCAAAGACAAGCGATTAAAGATTAAGAAGAAAAAGACATTTCATTCCTTCTGCTACTTTCAAATACTTTGGTACTTGTTTCAAACTTCAAATGATTAGACTATCAAGCATCCTAAATTGGTCATTTATCAGTGACTTGGTCTCATTACATACTGTTTCTTGAAAACCAATGATTTCGCTTAACCTTGCAGGAAAATTTGACGGTTTTACGTTGTAAACGAACTCCCACCCGTTTGCAATGTAATGGTACGATTTAACCAATAACGAACAAAATAGCTTTGGAATCAGATTGACAAAATTGACGGGTTTGTTACAAATCATTTTCAATACATTGCGTCATTTGTAGTAATGACGCAAAGATAAGAAACCATAGCACACGAGATTAAAGATCAAGAAGAAAAAAAGACATTTCATTCCTTCTGCTGCTTTCTATTACTTTGGTACTTGTTTTAAACTGCCAGTAATTAGACTATCAAGCATCTTAAAACGGTCATTTATCAGTCACTTAATTCCGTAACATACTCTTTCTTGAAGTTCCTGAAGTTTCTTAAAGTTTCTTTTAAACTTTTCAATTCCGTCATAATAAGAAATGAAAGTTTTGTTTCTTTTGAACAAAATAGCTTTGTAATCAGATTGACAAAATTGACGGCTTTGTTACGAATAATTTTCAATACATTGCGTCATTTTCTGACGCAAATGACGCAAAAATAAGAAACCATAGGACGCGCAATTAAAGAGTTAGAAGGAAAAAGGCATTTCATTCGTTCTATTACTTTTAAATACTTTGGTACTTGTGGCAAGCTGCGAGTAACTAGACTATCAAGCATCTTAAATTGGTCATTTATCATTCACTTGAATTCATAACATCCTGTTTTTTTGAAAACCAATGATTTCGTTTCCCTTGCACGAAAATTTGACGGTTTTACTTTGGAAATGGTTTCAATCCCGTTGGCAATGTAATGTACGATTTCCCCAATAACAGATTCTTTATTTCGTCGAACCTTCCCCGGATTTCTAGCGAGTAACAAAAATCGACATAACAAGTACAAGGAATTTTCTCTCCTTGTACAACACATCGAATATACTGCCCGATGTTTCTTTACTTTGCGTTGTTACTGCCAAATACCCAATTTACTGGGAATTCATGGAAACTTTCAGTATGGACTAATTTGATTTCATCACCGTTATAGTGCCGAGACTCATTACACACACTAATTTCTCAACTGGTTTCAACTGGTTTGAACTAGTCTCAACTGGTTTTAACTGGTTTCATCTGGTTCATCAACTGATTTGAACTGATCTCAACTGGTTTTAACTGGTTTCATCTAGTTAAACTGGTTTTAACTGGGTTCAACTGGTGTCAACTAGTTTCAACTGATCTCAAGTATTCAAAAAGTTCAACCCACAAAAACCAAAAGGTTTACAAAATAGAGCGTTCATTAAAAGACAATGGAAGGGAAGAAGAGAAACTTGTATTATAAAGGAAAGCAAGGGAGAGATGGATAAGTTTGAAAAGAAATGATGAAAGCAATTACTATAAAGAAATGCGAATTGAAAAAAAAAGATAAATCAAACCTGGATGAATGCAAAGATTAATATCAAGGAAAGAAGTTTAAACCAGTTAAAACCAGTTGAGACCAGTTTAAACCGTGTAAAAAAGTTGAAAAAAATCGAGAATAGTTGAAACCAGATGAGACCAGTGGGAACTAGTTAAAATCAGTTAAAACCAGTTGAAACCAGTCAAAATCAGTTGAAACCAGTTTAGATCAGTCGAAACCTGTTAAAATTACTTGAAACTAGTTAAAACCAGTTGAAACCAGTTGAAAAAAGTTAAAACTACTTGAAACCAGTTAGTTAGAAACAGAGACCAGTTGAAAACCAGTGAAAACCTGTTAAAACCAGTTTAGACATTTCAAACAAGTTGAAACCAGTTGAAACCAAATGAAACCACTTGAGATCAGTTGAAACTACGTACTTGAAACATGTGAAAACCAGTTGAGACTAGTTGAACCCAGTTGAGATACATTGAACCAGTTAAAACGAGTTGAGACCAGTTCAAAGCAGTTGAAACCAGCTAAAACCAGTTGAGACCAGTTCAAACCAGTTGAAACCAGTTGAGACCAGATGAAATAACTTGAGATCAGTTGAAACTAGACCATACCGGTTGAGACCAGTTCTAACCAGTTGAGACCAGTTCAAAAAAAGTTTGAACCAGTCGAAACGAGTTAAAACCAGTTGAAACTAGTCAAGAATAGTTGAAACCAGTTGAGACCATTTGAAACTAGTTAAAACCAGTTGAAACCAGTTGAAACCAGTAAAAATCAGTTGAAACCAGTTTAGATCAGTCGAAACCTGTTAAAATTATTTGAAACTAGTTAAAACCAGTTGAAACCAGTTGAAAAAAGTTAAACCTATTTGAAATCAGTTAGTTAGAAACAGAGGCCAGTTGAAAACCAGTGAAAACCTGTTAAAACCAGTTGAAACCAAATGAAACCACTTGAGATCAGTTGAAACTACGTACTTGAAACCAGTGAAAACCAGTTGAGACTAGTTGAACCCAGTTGAGATACATTGAACCAGTTAAAAACCAGTTAAAACCAGTTGAGACCAGTTCAAAGCAGTTGAAACCAGCTAAAACCAGTTGAGACCAGTTCAAACCAGTTGAAACCAGTTAAAACCAGTTGAGAACAGATCAAACCAGTTGAAACCAGTTGAGACCAGTTGAAATAACTTGAGATCAGTTGAAACTAGTCCATACCGGTTGAGACCAGTTCTAACCAGTTTAGACCAGTTCAAAAAAAGTTGAAACCAGTTGAAACGAGTTAAAACCAGTTGAAACTAGTCAAGAACAGTTGAAACCAGTTGAGACCATTTGAAACTAGTTAAATCCAGTTGAAACCAGTTAAAATCAGTTGAAACCAGTTGAGATCAGTTGAAACATGTTGAAACTACTTGAAACTAGTTAAATCCAGTTGAAACCAGTTACAAATAGAGACCAGTTGAAACCAGTTGAAATTGCTTACCCCACCCCCACTTTAAATGTCAGGCCCCTAAGGCCTGGGCCACTATGTGAGTGGTCAGATGAGGTTGCTAACCTCCTAAGCTACACATTTATACCGACCCCAGTGTGGCCCACGCCGTTTCAATGTCTGAAAATAACGAAAATACAAGGATATGTAGCATTTTATATATAACGTTTGTAAATGGCAGGAAACACCTACATTGTCACTTTAACTGTCAGGCCCTTTTACAGCCTGGGCCACTATGTGAGTGGTCAGATGATGTTGCTGACATCCTACGCTACACATTTACAGCGACCCCAATGTGGCCCAGGCCGTTTCAGTGTTTGTTTGAAATAAAGGCAGTATAAGGTTTTGTATATATCATTTTATATGCGATCTTTGTAAAAGCTACACAGTTATACGGACGCAAATGTGGCTAGGCCGTTTTAGTATTTCTTGTTTAAATGAAGGCATTACAAAGTTATGTAGCATTTTATATATGCGACCTTTGTAAATGGCAAGAAGCACCTACATTGCCACTTTAACTGTCAGGCTCCTACAGACTGGGCCACTATGTGAGTGGGTCAGATGAGGTTGGTATCATTTTAAGCTACACATTTATATCCACCCCAATATGGCCCAGGCCGTTTCAATGTCTCAAAATAACGAAAATACAAGAATATGTAGCATTTGATATATCATAACGTTTGTAAAGTGCAAGAAAACCGATATTGTCACTTTAAACTGTCAGGCCCTTACGGCATGGGCCACTATGTGAGTGGTCAGATGACGTTGTTAACATCCCAAGCTATATATTTATACCGATTTATACTGGTCATTTATATTGATACATTACATTTCAATACATTGTGTCACTTGATTTCCTAACATACGCTTTCTTGAAGTTCCTGAAGTTTCGTAGTTTCTTTTCAACTTCTGAACTCCGTCATTATAAGAAATGACAATTTTGTTTCTTTTGAACAAAATAGCTTTCCCAATTAGTTTGACAAAATTGACGGGTTTGTTACAAATCATTTTCAATACATTCCGTCATTTGTAGTAATGACGCAAAGATAAGAAACCATAGCACACGCGATTAAAGATCAAGAAGAAAAAAGACATTTCATTCCTTCTGCTGCTTTCAAATACTTTGGTACTTGTTTTAAACTGCCAGTAATTAGACTATCAAGCATCTTAAAACGGTCATTTATCAGTCACTTAATTCCGTAACATACTCTTTCTTGAAGTTCCTGAAGTTTCTTAAAGTTTCTTTTAAACTTCTCAATTCCGTCATAATAAGAAATGAAAGTTTTGTTTCTTTTCAACAAAATAGCTTTGTAATCAGATTGACAAAATTGACGGCTTTGTTACGAATAATTTTCAATACATTGCGTCATTTACTAATGACGCAAATGACGCAAATGACGCAAAAATAAGAAACCATAGGACGCGCAATTAAAGAGTTAGAAGGAAAAAGGCATTCCATTCGTTCTATTACTTTTAAATACTTTGGTACTTGTGGCAAGCTGCGAGTAACTAGACTATCAAGCATCTTAAATTGGTCATTTATCATTCACTTGAATTCATAACATCCTGTTTTTTTTGAAAACCAATGATTTCGTTTCCCTTGCACGAAAATTTGACGGTTTTACTTTGGAAATGGTTTCAATCCCGTTGGCAATGTAATGTACGATTTCCCCAATAACAGATTCTTTATTTCGTCGAACCTTCCCCGGATTTCTAGCGAGTAACAAAAATCGACATAACAAATACAAGGAATTTTCTCTCCTTGTACAACACATCGAATATACTGCCCGATGTTTCTTTACTTTGCGTTGTTACTGCCAAATACCCAATTTACTGGGAATTCAATGAAACTTTCAGTATGGCCTAATTTGATTTCATCACCGTTATAATGCCGAGACTCATTACGCACACTAATTTCTGAACTGGTTTCAACTGGTTTGAACTAGTCTCAACTGGTTTGAACTGGTTTCATCTGGTTCAACTGAATTGAACTGATCTCAACTGGTTTTAACTGGTTTCATCTAGTTAAACTGGTTTTAACTGGGTTCAACTGGTGTCAACTAGTTTCAACTGATCTCAAGTATTCAAAAAGTTCAACCCACAAAAACAAAAGGTTTGCAAAATAGAGCGTTCATTAAAAGACAATGGAAGGGAAGAAGAGAAACTTGTATTATAAAGGAAAGCAAGGGAGAGATGGATAAGTCTGAAAAGAAATGATGAAAGCAATTACTATAAAGAAATGCAAATTGAAAAAAAAAGATAAATCAAACCTGGATGAATGCAAGGATGAATATCAAGGAAAGAAGTTGAAACCAGTTAAAACCAGTCGAGACCAGTTTAAACCGTGTAAAAAAAGTTGAAAAAAATCGAGAACAGTTGAAACCAGATGAGACCAGTGGAAACTAGTTAAAATCAGTTAAAACCAGTTGAAACCAGTCAAAATCAGTTGAAACCAGTTTAGATCAGTCGAAACCTGTTAAAATTACTTGAAACTAGTTAAAACCAGTTGAAACCAGTTGAAAAAAGTTAAAACTACGTGAAACCAGTTAGTTAGAAACAGAGACCAGTTGAAAACCAGTGAAAACCTGTTAAAACCAGTTTAGACATTTCAAACAAGTTGAAACCAGTTGAAACCAAATGAAACCACTTGAGATCAGTTGGAACTACGAACTTGAAACCAGTGAAAACCAGTTGAGACTAGTTGAACCCAGTTGAGATACATTGAACCAGTTAAAACCAGTTCAAACCAGTTGAGACCAGTTCAAAGCAGTTGAAACCAGCTAAAACCAGTTGAGACCAGTTCAAACCAGTTGAAACCAGTTAAAACCAGTTGAGAACAGATCAAACAAGTTGAAACCAGTTGAGACCAGTTGAAATAACTTGAGATCAGTTGAAACTAGTCCATACCGGTTGAGACCAGTTCTAACCAGTTGAGACCAGTTCAAAAAAAGTTGAAACCAGTTGAAACGAGTTAAAACCAGTTGAAACTAGTCAAGAACAGTTGAAACCAGTTGAGACCATTTGAAACTAGTTAAATCCAGTTGAAACCAGTTAAAATCAGTTGAAACCAGTTGAGATCAGTTGAAACATGTTGAAACTACTTGAAACTAGTTAAAACCAGTTGAATCCAGTTACAAATAGAGACCAGTTGAAACCAGTTGAAATTGCTTACCCCACCCCCACTTTAAATGTCAGGCCCCTAAGGCCTGGGCCACTATGTGAGTGGTCAGATGAGGTTGCTAACCTCCTAAGCTACACATTTATACCGACCCCAGTGTGGCCCACGCCGTTTCAATGTCTGAAAATAACGAAAATACAAGGATATGTAGCATTTTATATATAACGTTTGTAAATGGCAGGAAACACCTACATTGTCACTTTAACTGTCAGGCCCTTTTACAGCCTGGGCCACTATGTGAGTGGTCAGATGAGGTTGCTAACATCCTACACTACACATTTACAGCGACCCCAATGTGGCCCAGGCCGTTTCAGCGTTTGTTTGAAATAAAGGCAGTATAAGGTTATGTATATATCATTTTATATGCGATCTTTGTAAAAGCTACACAGTTATACCGACGCAAATGTGGCTAGGCCGTTTTAGTATATCTTTTTTTAAATAAAGGCATTACAAGTTATGTAGCATTTTATATATGCGACCTTTGTAAATGGCAAGAAGCACCTACATTGCCACTTTAACTGTCAGGCTCCTACAGACTGGGCCACTATGTGAGTGTTCAGATGAGTTGGTATCATTTTAAGCTACACATTTATACCCACCCCAATATGGCCCAGGCCGTTTCAATGTCTCAAAATAACGAAAAGACAAGGATATGTAGCATTTGATATATAACGTTTGTAAAGTGCAAGAAAACCTATATTGTCACTTTAACTGTCAGGCCCTTACGGCCTGGGCCACTATGTGAGTGGTCAGATGACGTTGTTAACATCCCAAGCTATATATTTATACCGATTTATACTGGTCATTTATATTGATACATTACATTTCAATACATTGTGTCACTTGATTTCCTAACATACGCTTTCTTGAAGTTCTTGAAGTTTCGTAGTTTCTTTTCAACTTCTGAATTCCGTCATTATACGAAATGACAATTTTGTTTCTTTGAACAAAATAGCTTTCCAATTAGTTTGACAAAATTGACGGGTTTGTTACAAATCATTTTCAATACATTGCGTCATTTGTAGTAATGACGCAAAGATAAGAAACCATAGCACACGAGATTAAAGATCTAGAAGAAAAAGACATTTCATTCCTTCTGCTACTTTCAAATACTTTGGTACTTGTTTTAAACTGCCAGTAATTAGACTATCAAGCATCTTAAAACGGTCATTTATCAGTCACTTAATTCCGTAACATACTCTTTCTTGAAGTTCCTGAAGTTTCTTAAAGTTTCTTTTAAACTTCTCAATTCCGTCATAATAAGAAATGAAAGTTTGTTTCTTTTGAACAAAATAGCTTTGTAATCAGATTGACAAAATTGACGGCTTTGTTACGAATAATTTTCAATACATTGTGTCATTTACTTATGACGCAAATGACTCAAATGACGCAAAAATAAGAAACCATAGGACGCGCAATTAAAGAGTTAGAAGGAAAAAGGCATTTCATTCGTTCTATTACTTTTAAATACTTTGGTACTTGTGGTAAGCTGCGAGTAACTAGACTATCAAGCATCTTAAATTGGTCATTTATCATTCACTTGAATTCATAACATCGTTTTTCGTTTTCGTTTTCGATTTCGTTTCCCTTGCACGAAAATTTGACGGTTTTACTTTGGAAATGGTTTCAATCCCGTTGGCAATGTAATGTACGATTTCCCCAATAACAGATTCTTTATTTCGTCGAACCTTCCCCGGATTTCTAGCGAGTAACAAAAATCGACATAACAAATACAAGGAATTTTCTCTCCTTGTACAACACATCGAATATACAGCCCGATGTTTCTTTACTTTGCGTTGTTACTGCCAAATACCAATTTACTGGGAATTCAATGAAACTTTCAGTATGGACTAATTTGATTTCATCACCGTTATAATGCCGAGACTCATTACACACACTAATTTCTGAACTGTTTCAAACTGGTTTGAACTAGTCTCAACTGGTTTGAACTGGTTTCATCTGGTTTCAACTGAATTGAACTGATCTCAACTGGTTTTAACTGGTTTCATCTAGTTAAACTGGTTTTAACTGGGTTCAACTGGTGTCAACTAGTTTCAACTGATCTCAAGTATTCAAAAAGTTCAACCCACAAAAACAAAAGGTTTACAAAATAGAGCGTTCATTAAAAGACAATGGAAGGGGAGAAGAGAAACTTGTATTATAAAGGAAAGCAAGGGAGAGATGGATAAGTTGAAAAGAAATGATGAAAGCAATTACTATAAAGAAATGCAAATTGAAAAAAAAATATAAATCAAACCTGGATGAATGCAAGGATGAATATCAAGGAAAGAAGTTGAAACCAGTTAAAACCAGTCGAGACCAGTTAAACCGTGTAAAAAAGTTGAAAAGAATCGAGAACAGTTGAAACCAGATGAGACCAGTGGAAACTAGTTAAAATCAGTTAAAACCAGTTGAAACGGTTTACAAAATAGAGCGTTCATTAAAAGACAATGGAAGGGAAGAAGAGAAACTTGTATTATAAAGGAAAGCAAGGGAGAGATGGATAAGTTTGAAAAGAAATGATGAAAGCAATTACTATAAAGAAATGCAAATTGAAAAAAAAAAGATAAATCAAACCTGGATGAATGCAAAGATTAATATCAAGGAAAGAAGTTGAAACCAGTTAAAACCAGTTGAGACCAGTTTAAACCGTGTAAAAAAAGTTGAAAAAAAAATCGAGAACAGTTGAAACCAGATGAGACCAGTGGAAACTAGTTAAAATCAGTTAAAACCAGTTGAAACCAGTCAAAATCAGTTGAAACCAGTTTAGATCAGTCGAAACCTGTTAAAATTACTTGAAACTAGTTAAAACCAGTTGAAACCAGTTGAAAACAGTTAAAACTACTTGAAACCAGTTAGTTAGAAACAGAGACCAGTTGAAAACCAGTGAAAACCTGTTAAAACCAGTTTAGACATTTCAAACAAGTTGAAACCAGTTGAAACCAAATGAAACCACTTGAGATCAGTTGAAACTACGTACTTGAAACATGTGAAAACCAGTTGAGACTAGTTGAACCCAGTTGAGATACATTGAACCAGTTAAAACGAGTTGAGACCAGTTCAAAGCAGTTGAAACCAGCTAAAACCAGTTGAGACCAGTTCAAACCAGTTGAAACCAGTTAAAACCAGTTGAGAACAGATCAAACCAGTTGAAACTAGTTGAGACCAGTTGAAATGACTTGAGATCAGTTGAAACTAGTCCATACCGGTTGAAACCAGTTCTAACCAGTTGAGACCAGTTCAAAAAAAGTTGAAACCAGTTGAAACCAGTTAAAACCATTTAAAACTAGTCAAGAATAGGTGAAACCAGTTGAGACCATTTGAAACTAGTTAAAACCAGTTGAAACCAGTTGAAACCAGTCAAAATCAGTTGAAACCAGTTTAGATCAATCGAAACCTGTTAAAATTACTTGAAACTAGTTAAAACCAGTGTAAACCAGTTGAAAAAAGTTAAACCTACTTGAAATCAGTTAGTTAGAAACAGAGACCAGTTGAAAACCAGTGAAAACCTGTTAAAACCAGTTTAGACATTTCAAATAAGTTGAAACCAGTTGAAACCAAATGAAACCACTTGAAATCAGTTGAAACTACGTACTTGAAACCAGTGAAAACCAGTTGAGACTAGTTGAACCCAGTTGAGATACATTGAACCAGTTAAAACCAGATAAAACCAGTTGAGACCAGTTCAAAGCAGTTGAAACCAGCTAAAACGAGTTGAGACCAGTTCAAACCAGTTGAAACCAGTTAAAACCAGTTGAGAACGGATCAAACCAGTTGAAACCAGTTGAGACCAGTTGAAATAAGTTGAGATCAGTTCAAACTAGTCCATACCGGTTGAGACCAGTTCTAACCAGTTGAGACCAGTTAAAAAATAGTTGAAACCAGTTGAAACGATTTAAAACCAGTTGAAACTAGTCAAGAACAGTTGAAACCAGTTGAGACCATTTGAAACTAGTTAAAACCAGTTGAAATTAGTTAAAATCAGTTGAAACCAGATGAGATCAGTTGAAACATGTTGAAACTACTTGAAACTAGTTAAAACCACTTGAAACCAGTTAAAACCAGTTGAGAACAGATCAAACCAGTTGAAACCAGTTGAGACCAGTTGAAATAACTTGAGATTAGTTAAAACTAGTCCATACCGGTTGAGACCAGTTCTAACCAGTTGAGACCAGTTCAAAAAAAGTTGAAACCAGTTGAAACGAGTTAAAACCAGTTGAAACTAGTCAAGAACAGTTGAAACCAGTTGAGACCATTTGAAACTAGTTAAAACCAGTTGAAACCAGTTAAAATCAGTTGAAACCAGTTGAGATCAGTTGAAACATGTTGAAACTACTTGAAACTAGTTAAAACCAGTTGAAACCAGTTACAAATAGAGACCAGTTGAAACCAGTTGAAATTGCTTACCCCACCCCCACTTTAAATGTCAGGCCCCTAAGGCCTGGGCCACTATGTGAGTGGTCAGATGAGGTTGCTAACCTCCTAAGCTACACATTTATACCGACCCCAGTGTGGCCCACGCCGTTTCAATGTCTGAAAATAACGAAAATACAAGGATATATAGCATTTTATATATAACGTTTGTAAATGGCAGGAAACACCTACATTGTCACTTTAACTGTCAGGCCCTTTTACAGCCTGGGCCACTATGTGAGTGGTCAGATGAGGTTGCTAACATCCTACGCTACACATTTACAGCGACCCCAATGTGGCCCAGGCCGTTTCAGTGTTTGTTTGAAATAAAGGCAGCATAAGGTTATGTATATATCATTTTATATGCGATCTTTGTAAAAGCTACACAGTTATACCGACGCAAATGTGGCTAGGCCGTTTTAGTATTTCTTTTTTTAAATAAAGGCATTACAAAGTTATGTAGCATTTTATATATGCGACCTTTGTAAATGGCAAGAAGCACCTACATTGCCACTTTAACTGTCAGGCTCCTACAGACTGGGCCACTATGTGAGTGGTGAGATGAGGTTGGTATCATTTTAAGCTACACATTTATACCCACCCCAATATGGCCCAGGCCGTTTCAATGTCTCAAAATAACGAAAATACAAGGATATGTAGCATTTGATATATCATAACGTTTGTAAAGTGCAAGAAATCCTATATTGTCACTTTAACTGTCAGGCCCTTACGGCCTGGGCCACTATGTGAGTGGTCAGATGACGTTGTTAACATCCCAAGCTATATATTTATACCGATTTATACTGGTCATTTATACTGATACATTACATTTCAATACATCGTGTCACTTGATTTCCTAACATACGCTTTCTTGAAGTTCCTGAAGTTTCATAGTTTCTTTTCAACTTCTGAATTCCGTCATTATAAGAAATGACAATTTTGTTTCTTTTGAACAAAATAGCTTTCTAATTAGTTTGACAATATTGACGGGTTTGTTAAAAATCATTTTCAATACATTGCGTCATTAGTAGTAATGACGCAAATATAAGAAACCATAGCACACGCGATTAAATATTAAGAAGAAAAAAGACATTTCATTCCTTCTGCTACTTTCAAATAGTTTGGTACTTGTTTCAAACTGCAAATGATTAGACTATCAAGCATCTTAAATTGGTCATTAATCAGTCACTTGATTTCATAACGTACTCTTTCTTGAAGACCAATGATTTCGCTTACCTTGCACGAAAATTTGACGGGTTTACGTTGCAAACGAACTCCCACCCGTTTGCAATGTAATGTACGATTTAACCAATAACGAACAAAATAGCTTTGGAACCAGATTGACAAAATTGACGGGTTTGTTACAAATCGTTTTCAATACATTGCGTCATACATTAGTAGTAATGTCGCAAAGATAAGAAACCATAGCACACGCCATTAAAGATCAAGAAGAAAAAAAGACATTTTATTCATTCTGCTATTTTCAAATACTTTGGTACTTGTTTCAAATTAAAGTAATTAGACTGTCAAGCATCTTAAATTGCTCAGTTGTCAGTCACTTGATTTCATAATACACTCTTTTTTGAAATTCAAGTTTCTTTTAAACTTCTGAATTCCGTCATAATAAAAAATGAAAGTTTTGTTTCTTTTGAACAAAATAGCTTTGCAATCAGATTGACAAAATTGACGGGTGTGTTACAAATCATTTTCAATACATTGCGTCATTAGTAGTAATGACGCAAAGATAAGACACCATAGCACACGCGATTAAAGATCAACAAGAAAAAAGACATTTTATTCATTCTTCTACTCTCAAGTAGTTTGGTACTCGTTTCAAACTGCAATTAATTAGACTATCAAGCATCTTAAATTGGTCATTTATCAGTCATTTGATTTCATAACATACTCTTTCTTGAAGTTCCTGAAGTTTCTTAAGTTTTTTTTTTTAATTTCTGATTTCCGCCATAACAAGAAATGAAAGTTTTTGTTTCTTTTGAACAAAATAGCTTTGTAATCATATTGACAAAATTGACGAGTTTGTTAGAAATCATTTTCAATACATTGCGTCATTAGTAGTAATGACGCAAAGACAAGCGATTAAAGATTAAGAAGAAAAAGACATTTCATTCCTTCTGCTACTTTCAAATACTTTGGTACTTGTTTCAAACTTCAAATGATTAGACTATCAAGCATCCTAAATTGGTCATTTATCAGTGACTTGGTCTCATTACATACTGTTTCTTGAAAACCAATGATTTCGTTTAACCTTGCAGGAAAATTTGACGGTTTTACGTTGTAAACGAACTCCCACCCGTTTGCAATGTAATGGTACGATTTAACCAATAACGAACAAAATAGCTTTGGAATCAGATTGACAAAATTGACGGGTTTGTTACAAATCATTTTCAATACATTGCGTCATTTGTAGTAATGACGCAAAGACAAGAAACCATAGCACACGAGATTAAAGATCAAGAAGAAAAAAGACATTTCATTCCTTCTGCTGCTTTCAAATACTTTGGTACTTGTTTTAAACTGCCAGTAATTAGACTATCAAGCATCTTAAAACGGTCATTTATCAGTCACTTAATTCCGTAACATACTCTTTCTTGAAGTTCCTGAAGTTTCTTAAAGTTTCTTTTAAACTTTTCAATTCCGTCATAATAAGAAATGAAAGTTTTGTTTCTTTTGAACAAAATAGCTTTGTAATCAGATTGACAAAATTGACAAGACAAGAAACCATAGCACACGAGATTAAAGATCAAGAAGAAAAAAGACATTTCATTCCTTCTGCTGCTTTCAAATACTTTGGTACTTGTTTTAAACTGCCAGTAATTAGACTATCAAGCATCTTAAAACGGTCATTTATCAGTCACTTAATTCCGTAACATACTCTTTCTTGAAGTTCCTGAAGTTTCTTAAAGTTTCTTTTAAACTTTTCAATTCCGTCATAATAAGAAATGAAAGTTTTGTTTCTTTTGAACAAAATAGCTTAGTAATCAGATTGACAAAATTGACGGCTTTGTTACGAATAATTTTCAATACATTGCGTCATTTTCTAATGACGCAAATGACGCAAAAATAAGAAACCATAGGACGCGCAATTAAAGAGTTAGAAGGAAAAAGGAATTTCATTCGTTCTATTACTTTTAAATACTTTGGTACTTGTGGCAAGCTGCGAGTAACTAGACTATTAAGCATCTTAAATTGGTCATTTATCATTCACTTGAATTCATAACATCCTGTTTTTTTGAAAACCAATGATTTCGTTTCCCTTGCACGAAAATTTGACGGTTTTACTTTGGAAATGGTTTCAATCCCGTTGGCAATGTAATGTACGATTTCCCCAATAACAGATTCTTTATTTCGTCGAACCTTCCCCGGATTTCTAGCGAGTAACAAAATTCGACATAACAAATACAAGGAATTTTCTCTCCTTGTACAACACATCGAATATACTGCCCGATGTTTCTTTACTTTGCGTTGTTACTGCCAAATACCCAATTTACTGGGAATTCATGGAAACTTTCAGTATGGACTAATTTGATTTCATCACCGTTATAATGCCGAGACTCATTACACACACTAATTTCTCAACTGGTTTCAACTGGTTTGAACTAGTCTCAACTGGTTTTAACTGGTTTCATCTGGTTTCAACTGAATTGAACTGATCTCAACTGGTTTTAACTGGTTTCATCTAGTTAAACTGGTTTTAACTGGGTTCAACTGGTGTCAACTAGTTTCAACTGATCTCAAGTATTCAAAAAGTTCAACCCACGAAAACAAAAGGTTTACAAAATAGAGCGTTCATTAAAAGACAATGGAAGGGAAGAAGAGAAACTTGTATTATAAAGGAAAGCAAGGGAGAGATGGATAAGTTTGAAAAGAAATGATGAAAGCAATTACTATAAAGAAATGCAAATTGAAAAAAAAGATAAATCAAACCTTAATGAATGCAAAGATTAATATCAAGGAGAGAAGTAGAAACCAGTTAAAACCAGTTGAGACCAGTTTAAACCGTGTAAAAAACTTGAAAAAATCGAGAACAGTTGAAACCAGATGAGACCAGTGGAAACTAGTTAAAATCAGTTAAAACCAGTTGAAACAAGTCAAAATCAGTTGAAACCAGTTTAGATCAGTCGAAACCTGTTAAAATTACTTGAAACTAGTTAAAACCAGTTGAAACCAGTTGAAAACAGTTAAAACTACTTGAAACCAGTTAGTTAGAAACAGAGACCAGTTGAAAACCAGTGAAAACCTGTTAAAACCAGTTTAGACATTTCAAACAAGTTGAAACCAGTTGAAACCAAATGAAACCACTTGAGATCAGTTGAAACTACGTACTTGAAACCAGTGAAAACCAGTTGAGACTAGTTGAACCCAGTTGAGATACATTGAACCAGTTAAAACCAGTTGAGACCAGTTCAAAGCAGTTGAAACCAGCTAAAACCAGTTGAGACCAGTTCAAACCAGTTGAAACCAGTTAAAACCAGTTGAGAACAGATCAAACCAGTTGAAACCAGTTGAGACCAGTTGAAATAACTTGAGATCAGTTGATACTAGACCATACCGGTTGAGACCAGTTCTAACCAGTTGAGACCAGTTCAAAAAAAGTTGGAACCAGTTGAAACGAGTTAAAACCAGTTGAAACTAGTCAAGAATAGTTGAAACCAGTTGAGACCATTTGAAACTAGTTAAAACCAGTTGAAACCAGTTGAAACCAGTAAAAATCAGTTGAAACCAGTTTAGATCAGTCGAAACCTGTTAAAATTATTTGAAACTAGTTAAAACCAGTTGAAACCAGTTGAAAAAAGTTAATCCTATTTGAAATCAGTTAGTTAGAAACAGAGACCAGTTGAAAACCAGTGAAAACCTGTTAAAACCAGTTGAAACCAAATGAAACCACTTGAGATCAGTTGAAACTACGTACTTGAAACCAGTGAAAACCAGTTGAGACTATTTGAACCCAGTTGAGATACATTGAACCAGTTAAAACCAGTTAAAACCAGTTGAGACCAGTTCAAAGCAGTTTGAAACCAGCTAAAACCAGTTGAGACCAGTTCAAACCAGTTGAAACCAGTTAAAACCAGTTGAGAACAGATCACACCAGTTGAAACCAGTTGAGACCAGTTGAAATAACTTGAGATCAGTTGAAAGTAGTCCATACCGGTTGAGACCAGTTCTAACCAGTTGAGACCAGTTCAAAAAAAGTTGAAACCAATTGAAACGAGTTAAAACCAGTTGAAACTAGTCAAGAACATTTGAAACCAGTTGAGACCATTTGAAACTAGTTAAAACCAGTTGAAACCAGTTAAAATCAGTTGAAACCAGTTGAGATCAGTTGAAACATGTTGAAACTACTTGAAACTAGTTAAAACCAGTTGAAACCAGTTACAAATAGAGACCAGTTGAAACCAGTTGAAATTGCTTACCCCACCCCCACTTTAAATGTCAGGCCCCTAAGGCCTGGGCCACTATGTGAGTGGTCAGATGAGGTTGCTAACATCCTAAGCTACACATTTATACCGACCCCAGTGTGGCCCACGCCGTTTCAATGTCTGAAAATAACGAAAATACAAGGATATGTAGCATTTTATATATAACGTTTGTAAATGGCAGGAAACACCTACATTGTCACTTTAACTGTCAGGCCCTTTTACAGCCTGGGCCACTATGTGAGTGGTCAGATGATGTTGCTAACATCCTACGCTACACATTTACAGCGACCCCAATGTGGCCCAGGCCGTTTCAGTGTTTGTTTGAAATAAAGGCAGTATAAGGTTATGTATATATCATTTTATATGCGATCTTTGTAAAAGCTACACAGTTATACGGACGCAAATGTGGCTAGGCCGTTTTAGTATTTCTTTTTTTAAATGAAGGCATTACAAAGTTATGTAACATTTTATATATGCGACCTTTGTAAATGGCAAGAAGCACCTACATTGCCACTTTAACTGTCAGGCTCCTACAGACTGGGCCACTATGTGAGTGGTCAGATGAGGTTGGTATCATTTTAAGCTACACATTTATACCCACCCCAATATGGCCCAGGCCGTTTCAATGTCTCAAAATAACGAAAATACAAGGATATGTAGCATTTGATATATCATAACGTTTGTAAAGTGCAAGAAAACCTATATTGTCACTTTAACTGTCAGGCCCTTACGGCCTGGGCCACTATGTGAGTGGTCAGATGACGTTGTTAACATCCCAAGCTATATATTTATACCGATTTATACTGGTCATTTATACTGATACATTACATTTCAATACATTGTGTCACTTGATTTCCTAACATACGCTTTCTTGAAGTTCCTGAAGTTTCATAGTTTCTTTTCAACTTCTGAATTCCGTCATTATAAGAAATGACAATTTTGTTTCTTTTGAACAAAATAGCTTTCTAATTAGTTTGACAATATTGACGGGTTTGTTAAAAATCATTTTCAATACATTGCGTCATTAGTAGTAATGACGCAAATATAAGAAACCATAGCACACGCGATTAAATATTAAGAAGAAAAAAGACATTTCATTCCTTCTGCTACTTTCAAATAGTTTGGTACTTGTTTCAAACTGCAAATGATTAGACTATCAAGCATCTTAAATTGGTCATTAATCAGTCACTTGATTTCATAACATACTCTTTCTTGAAAACCAATGATTTCGCTTACCTTGCACGAAAATTTGACGGTTTACGTTGCAAACGAACTCCCACCCGTTTGCAATGTAATGTACGATTTAACCAATAACGAACAAAATAGCTTTGGAACCAGATTGACAAAATTGACGGGTTTGTTACAAATCGTTTTCAATACATTGCGTCATACATTAGTAGTAATGTCGCAAAGATAAGAAACCATAGCACACGCCATTAAAGATCAAGAAGAAAAAAAGACATTTTATTAATTCTGCTATTTTCAAATACTTTGGTACTTGTTTCAAATTAAAGTAATTAGACTGTCAAGCATCTTAAATTGCTCAGTTGTCAGTCACTTGATTTCATAATACACTCTTTTTTGAAATTCAAGTTTCTTTTAAACTTCTGAATTCCGTCATAATAAAAAATGAAAGTTTTGCTTCTTTTGAACAAAATAGCTTTGCAATCAGATTGACAAAATTGACGGGTGTGTTACAAATCATTTTCAATACATTGCGTCATTAGTAGTAATGACGCATTGCGTCATTAGTAGTAATGACGCAAAGATAAGACACCATAGCACACGCGATTAAAGATCAACAAGAAAAAAGACATTTTATTCATTCTTCTACTCTCAAGTAGTTTGGTACTCGTTTCAAACTGCAATTAATTAGACTATCAAGCATCTTAAATTGGTCATTTATCAGTCATTTGATTTCATAACATACTCTTTCTTGAAGTTCCTGAAGTTTCTTAAGTTTTTTTTTTGATTTCTGATTTCCGCCATAACAAGAAATGAAAGTTTTTGTTTCTTTTGAACAAAATAGCTTTGTAATCATATTGACAAAATTGACGAGTTTGTTAGAAATCATTTTCAATACATTGCGTCATTAGTAGTAATGACGCAAAGACAAGCGATTAAAGATTAAGAAGAAAAAGACATTTCATTCCTTCTGCTACTTTCAAATACTTTGGTACTTGTTTCAAACTTCAAATGATTAGACTATCAAGCATCCTAAATTGGTCATTTATCAGTGACTTGGTCTCATTACATACTGTTTCTTGAAAACCAATGATTTCGCTTAACCTTGCAGGAAAATTTGACGGTTTTACGTTGTAAACGAACTCCTACCCGTTTGCAATGTAATGGTACGATTTAACCAATAACGAACAAAATAGCTTTGGAATCAGATTGACAAAATTGACGGGTTTGTTACAAATCATTTTCAATACATTGCGTCATTTGTAGTAATGACGCAAAGATAAGAAACCATAGCACACGAGATTAAAGATCAAGAAGAAAAAAGACATTTCATTCCTTCTGCTGCTTTCTATTACTTTGGTACTTGTTTTAAACTGCCAGTAATTAGACTATCAAGCATCTTAAAACGGTCATTTATCAGTCACTTAATTCCGTAACATACTCTTTCTTGAAGTTCCTGAAGTTTCTTAAAGTTTCTTTTAAACTTTTCAATTCCGTCATAATAAGAAATGAAAGTTTTGTTTCTTTTGAACAAAATAGCTTTGTAATCAGATTGACAAAATTGACGGCTTTGTTACGAATAATTTTCAATACATTGCGTCATTTTCTAATGACGCAAATGACGCAAAAATAAGAAACCATAGGACGCGCAATTAAAGAGTTAGAAGGAAAAAGGCATTTCATTCGTTCTATTACTTTTAAATACTTTGGTACTTGTGGCAAGCTGCGAGTAACTAGACTATCAAGCATCTTAAATTGGTCATTTATCATTCACTTGAATTCATAACATCCTGTTTTTTTGAAAACCAATGATTTCGTTTCCCTTGCACGAAAATTTGACGGTTTTACTTTGGAAATGGTTTCAATCCCGTTGGCAATGTAATGTACGATTTCCCCAATAACAGATTCTTTATTTCGTCGAACCTTCCCCGGATTTCTAGCGAGTAACAAAAATCGACATAACAAGTACAAGGAATTTTCTCTCCTTGTACAACACATCGAATATACTGCCCGATGTTTCTTTACTTTGCGTTGTTACTGCCAAATACCCAATTTACTGGGAATTCATGGAAACTTTCAGTATGGACTAATTTGATTTCATCACCGTTATAGTGCCGAGACTCATTACACACACTAATTTCTCAACTGGTTTCAACTGGTTTGAACTAGTCTCAACTGGTTTTAACTGGTTTCATCTGGTTTCAACTGATTTGAACTGATCTCAACTGGTTTTAACTGGTTTCATCTAGTTAAACTGGTTTTAACTGGGTTCAACTGGTGTCAACTAGTTTCAACTGATCTCAAGTATTCAAAAAGTTCAACCCACAAAAACCAAAAGGTTTACAAAATAGAGCGTTCATTAAAAGACAATGGAAGGGAAGAAGAGAAACTTGTATTATAAAAGAAAGCAAGGGAGAGATGGATAAGTTTGAAAAGAAATGATGAAAGCAATTACTATAAAGAAATGCGAATTGAAAAAAAAAAGATAAATCAAACCTGGATGAATGCAAAGATTAATATCAAGGAAAGAAGTTTAAACCAGTTAAAACCAGTTGAGACCAGTTTAAACCGTGTAAAAAAGTTGAAAAAAATCGAGAATAGTTGAAACCAGATGAGACCAGTGGGAACTAGTTAAAATCAGTTAAAACCAGTTGAAACCAGTCAAAATCAGTTGAAACCAGTTTAGATCAGTCGAAACCTGTTAAAATTACTTGAAACTAGTTAAAACCAGTTGAAACCAGTTGAAAAAAGTTAAAACTACTTGAAACCAGTTAGTTAGAAACAGAGACCAGTTGAAAACCAGTGAAAACCTGTTAAAACCAGTTTAGACATTTCAAACAAGTTGAAACCAGTTGAAACCAAATGAAACCACTTGAGATCAGTTGAAACTACGTACTTGAAACATGTGAAAACCAGTTGAGACTAGTTGAACCCAGTTGAGATACATTGAACCAGTTAAAACGAGTTGAGACCAGTTCAAAGCAGTTGAAACCAGCTAAAACCAGTTGAGACCAGTTCAAACCAGTTGAAACCAGTTGAGACCAGATGAAATAACTTGAGATCAGTTGAAACTAGACCATACCGGTTGAGACCAGTTCTAACCAGTTGAGACCAGTTCAAAAAAGTTTGAACCAGTTGAAACGAGTTAAAACCAGTTGAAACTAGTCAAGAATAGTTGAAACCAGTTGAGCCATTTGAAACTAGTTAAAACCAGTTGAAACCAGTTGAAACCAGTAAAAATCAGTTGAAACCAGTTTAGATCAGTCGAAACCTGTTAAAATTATTTGAAACTAGTTAAAACCAGTTGAAACCAGTTGAAAAAAGTTAAACCTATTTGAAATCAGTTAGTTAGAAACAGAGACCAGTTGAAAACCAGTGAAAACCTGTTAAAACCAGTTGAAACCAAATGAAACCACTTGAGATCAGTTGAAACTACGTACTTGAAACCAGTGAAAACCAGTTGAGACTAGTTGAACCCAGTTGAGATACATTGAACCAGTTAAAACCAGTTAAAACCAGTTGAGACCAGTTCAAAGCAGTTGAAACCAGCTAAAAACCAGTTGAGACCAGTTCAAACCAGTTGAAACCAGTTAAAACCAGTTGAGAACAGATCAAATCAGTTGAAACCAGTTGAGACCAGTTGAAATAACTTGAGATCAGTTGAAACTAGTCCATACCGGTTGAGACCAGTTCTAACCAGTTTAGACCAGTTCAAAAAGAGTTGAAACCAGTTGAAACGAGTTAAAACCAGTTGAAACTAGTCAAGAACAGTTGAAACCAGTTGAGACCATTTTGAAACTAGTTAAAACCAGTTGAAACCAGTTAAAATCAGTTGAAACCAGTTGAGATCAGTTGAAACATGTTGAAACTACTTGAAACTAGTTAAATCCAGTTGAAACCAGTTACAAATAGAGACCAGTTGAAACCAGTTGAAATTGCTTACCCCACCCCACTTTAAATGTCAGGCCCCTAAGGCCTGGGCCACTATGTGAGTGGTCAGATGAGGTTGCTAACCTCCTAAGCTACACATTTATACCGACCCCAGTGTGGCCCACGCCGTTTCAATGTCTGAAAATAACGAAAATACAAGGATATGTAGCATTTTATATATAACGTTTGTAAATGGCAGGAAACACCTACATTGTCACTTTAACTGTCAGGCCCTTTTACAGCCTGGGCCACTATGTGAGTGGTCAGATGATGTTGCTAACATCCTACGCTACACATTTACAGCGACCCCAATGTGGCCCAGGCCGTTTCAGTGTTTGTTTGAAATAAAGGCAGTATAAGGTTATGTATATATCATTTTATATGCGATCTTTGTAAAAGCTACACAGTTATACGGACGCAAATGTGGCTAGGCCGTTTTAGTATTTCTTTTTTTAAATGAAGGCATTACAAAGTTATGTAGCATTTTATATATGCGACCTTTGTAAATGGCAAGAAGCACCTACATTGCCACTTTAACTGTCAGGCTCCTACAGACTGGGCCACTATGTGAGTGGTGAGATGAGGTTGGTATCATTTTAAGCTACACATTTATACCCACCCCAATATGGCCCAGGCCGTTTCAATGTCTCAAAATAACGAAAATACAAGAATATGTAGCATTTGATATATCATAACGTTTGTAAAGTGCAAGAAAACCGATATTGTCACTTTAACTGTCAGGCCCTTACGGCATGGGCCACTATGTGAGTGGTCAGATGACGTTGTTAACATCCCAAGCTATATATTTATACCGATTTATACTGGTCATTTATATTGATACATTACATTTCAATACATTGTGTCACTTGATTTCCTAACATACGCTTTCTTGAAGTTCCTGAAGTTTCGTAGTTTCTTTTCAACTTCTGAATTCCGTCATTATAAGAAATGACAATTTTGTTTCTTTTGAACAAAATAGCTTTCTAATTAGTTTGACAATATTGACGGGTTTGTTAAAAATCATTTTCAATACATTGCGTCATTAGTAGTAATGACGCAAATATAAGAAACCATAGCACACGCGATTAAAATATTAAGAAGAAAAAAGACATTTCATTCCTTCTGCTACTTTCAAATAGTTTGGTACTTGTTTCAAACTGCAAATGATTAGACCATCAAGCATCTTAAATTGGTCATTAATCAGTCACTTGATTTCATAACATACTCTTTCTTGAAAACCAATGATTTCGCTTACCTTGCACGAAAATTTGACGGTTTACGTTGCAAACGAACTCCCACCCGTTTGCAATGTAATGTACGATTTAACCAATAACGAACAAAATAGCTTTGGAACCAGATTGACAAAATTGACGGGTTTGTTACAAATCGTTTTCAATACATTGCGTCATACATTAGTAGTAATGTCGTAAAGATAAGAAACCATAGCACACGCCATTAAAGATCAAGAAGAAAAAAAGACATTTTATTAATTCTGCTATTTTCAAATACTTTGGTACTTGTTTCAAATTAAAGTAATTAGACTGTCAAGCATCTTAAATTGCTCAGTTGTCAGTCACTTGATTTCATAATACACTCTTTTTTGAAATTCAAGTTTCTTTTAAACTTCTGAATTCCGTCATAATAAAAAATGAAAGTTTTGCTTCTTTTGAACAAAATAGCTTTGCAATCAGATTGACAAAATTGACGGGTGTGTTACAAATCATTTTCAATACATTGCGTCATTAGTAGTAATGACGCATTGCGTCATTAGTAGTAATGACGCAAAGATAAGACACCATAGCACACGCGATTAAAGATCAACAAGAAAAAAGACATTTTATTCATTCTTCTACTCTCAAGTAGTTTGGTACTCGTTTCAAACTGCAATTAATTAGACTATCAAGCATCTTAAATTGGTCATTTATCAGTCATTTGATTTCATAACATACTCTTTCTTGAAGTTCCTGAAGTTTCTTAAGTTTTTTTTTTAATTTCTGATTTCCGCCATAACAAGAAATGAAAGTTTTTGTTTCTTTTGAACAAAATAGCTTTGTAATCATATTGACAAAATTGACGAGTTTGTTAGAAATCATTTTCAATACATTGCGTCATTAGTAGTAATGACGCAAAGACAAGCGATTAAAGATTAAGAAGAAAAAGACATTTCATTCCTTCTGCTACTTTCAAATACTTTGGTACTTGTTTCAAACTTCAAATGATTAGACTATCAAGCATCCTAAATTGGTCATTTATCAGTGACTTGGTCTCATTACATACTGTTTCTTGAAAACCAATGATTTCGTTTAACCTTGCAGGAAAATTTGACGGTTTTACGTTGTAAACGAACTCCCACCCGTTTGCAATGTAATGGTACGATTTAACCAATAACGAACAAAATAGCTTTGGAATCAGATTGACAAAATTGACGGGTTTGTTACAAATCATTTTCAATACATTGCGTCATTTGTAGTAATGACGCAAAGACAAGAAACCATAGCACACGAGATTAAAGATCAAGAAGAAAAAAGACATTTCATTCCTTCTGCTGCTTTCAAATACTTTGGTACTTGTTTTAAACTGCCAGTAATTAGACTATCAAGCATCTTAAAACGGTCATTTATCAGTCACTTAATTCCGTAACATACTCTTTCTTGAAGTTCCTGAAGTTTCTTAAAGTTTCTTTTAAACTTTTCAATTCCGTCATAATAAGAAATGAAAGTTTTGTTTCTTTTGAACAAAATAGCTTAGTAATCAGATTGACAAAATTGACGGCTTTGTTACGATTTTCAATACATTGCGTCATTTTCTAATGACGCAAATGACGCAAAAATAAGAAACCATAGGACGCGCAATTAAAGAGTTAGAAGGAAAAAGGAATTTCATTCGTTCTATTACTTTTAAATACTTTGGTACTTGTGGCAAGCTGCGAGTAACTAGACTATCAAGCATCTTAAATTGGTCATTTATCATTCACTTGAATTCATAACATCCTGTTTTTTTGAAAACCAATGATTTCGTTTCCCTTGCACGAAAATTTGACGGTTTTACTTTGGAAATGGTTTCAATCCCGTTGGCAATGTAATGTACGATTTCCCCAATAACAGATTCTTTATTTCGTCGAACCTTCCCCGGATTTCTAGCGAGTAACAAAATTCGACATACAAGGAATTTTCTCTCCTTGTACAACACATCGAATATACTGCCCGATGTTTCTTTACTTTGCGTTGTTACTGCCAAATACCCAATTTACTGGGAATTCATGGAAACTTTCAGTATGGACTAATTTGATTTCATCACCGTTATAATGCCGAGACTCATTACACACACTAATCTCTCAACTGGTTTCAACTGGTTTGAACTAGTCTCAACTGGTTTTAACTGGTTTCATCTGGTTTCAACTGAATTGAACTGATCTCAACTGGTTTTAACTGGTTTCATCTAGTTAAACTGGTTTTAACTGGGTTCAACTGGTGTCAACTAGTTTCAACTGATCTCAAGTATTCAAAAAGTTCAACCCACGAAAACAAAAGGTTTACAAAATAGAGCGTTCATTAAAAGACAATGGAAGGGAAGAAGAGAAACTTGTATTATAAAGGAAAGCAAGGGAGAGATGGATAAGTTTGAAAAGAAATGATGAAAGCAATTACTATAAAGAAATGCAAATTGAAAAAAAAGATAAATCAAACCTTAATGAATGCAAAGATTAATATCAAGGAGAGAAGTAGAAACCAGTTAAAACCAGTTGAGACCAGTTTAAACCGTGTAAAAAACTTGAAAAAATCGAGAACAGTTGAAACCAGATGAGACCAGTGGAAACTAGTTAAAATCAGTTAAAACCAGTTGAAACAAGTCAAAATCAGTTGAAACCAGTTTAGATCAGTCGAAACCTGTTAAAATTACTTGAAACTAGTTAAAACCAGTTGAAACCAGTTGAAAACAGTTAAAACTACTTGAAACCAGTTAGTTAGAAACAGAGACCAGTTGAAAACCAGTGAAAACCTGTTAAAACCAGTTTAGACATTTCAAACAAGTTGAAACCAGTTGAAACCAAATGAAACCACTTGAGATCAGTTGAAACTACGTACTTGAAACCAGTGAAAACCAGTTGAGACTAGTTGAACCCAGTTGAGATACATTGAACCAGTTAAAACCAGTTGAGACCAGTTCAAAGCAGTTGAAACCAGCTAAAACCAGTTGAGACCAGTTCAAACCAGTTGAAACCAGTTAAAACCAGTTGAGAACAGATCAAACCAGTTGAAACCAGTTGAGACCAGTTGAAATAACTTGAGATCAGTTGATACTAGACCATACCGGTTGAGACCAGTTCTAACCAGTTGAGACCAGTTCAAAAAAAGTTGGAACCAGTTGAAACGAGTTAAAACCAGTTGAAACTAGTCAAGAATAGTTGAAACCAGTTGAGACCATTTGAAACTAGTTAAAACCAGTTGAAACCAGTTGAAACCAGTAAAAATCAGTTGAAACCAGTTTAGATCAGTCGAAACCTGTTAAAATTATTTGAAACTAGTTAAAACCAGTTGAAACCAGTTGAAAAAAGTTAATCCTATTTGAAATCAGTTAGTTAGAAACAGAGACCAGTTGAAAACCAGTGAAAACCTGTTAAAACCAGTTGAAACCAAATGAAACCACTTGAGATCAGTTGAAACTACGTACTTGAAACCAGTGAAAACCAGTTGAGACTATTTGAACCCAGTTGAGATACATTGAACCAGTTAAAACCAGTTAAAACCAGTTGAGACCAGTTCAAAGCAGTTTGAAACCAGCTAAAACCAGTTGAGACCAGTTCAAACCAGTTGAAACCAGTTAAAACCAGTTGAGAACAGATCACACCAGTTGAAACCAGTTGAGACCAGTTGAAATAACTTGAGATCAGTTGAAAGTAGTCCATACCGGTTGAGACCAGTTCTAACCAGTTGAGACCAGTTCAAAAAAAGTTGAAACCAATTGAAACGAGTTAAAACCAGTTGAAACTAGTCAAGAACATTTGAAACCAGTTGAGACCATTTGAAACTAGTTAAAACCAGTTGAAACCAGTTAAAATCAGTTGAAACCAGTTGAGATCAGTTGAAACATGTTGAAACTACTTGAAACTAGTTAAAACCAGTTGAAACCAGTTACAAATAGAGACCAGTTGAAACCAGTTGAAATTGCTTACCCCACCCCCACTTTAAATGTCAGGCCCCTAAGGCCTGGGCCACTATGTGAGTGGTCAGATGAGGTTGCTAACATCCTAAGCTACACATTTATACCGACCCCAGTGTGGCCCACGCCGTTTCAATGTCTGAAAATAACGAAAATACAAGGATATGTAGCATTTTATATATAACGTTTGTAAATGGCAGGAAACACCTACATTGTCACTTTAACTGTCAGGCCCTTTTACAGCCTGGGCCACTATGTGAGTGGTCAGATGATGTTGCTAACATCCTACGCTACACATTTACAGCGACCCCAATGTGGCCCAGGCCGTTTCAGTGTTTGTTTGAAATAAAGGCAGTATAAGGTTATGTATATATCATTTTATATGCGATCTTTGTAAAAGCTACACAGTTATACGGACGCAAATGTGGCTAGGCCGTTTTAGTATTTCTTTTTTTAAATGAAGGCATTACAAAGTTATGTAACATTTTATATATGCGACCTTTGTAAATGGCAAGAAGCACCTACATTGCCACTTTAACTGTCAGGCTCCTACAGACTGGGCCACTATGTGAGTGGTCAGATGAGGTTGGTATCATTTTAAGCTACACATTTATACCCACCCCAATATGGCCCAGGCCGTTTCAATGTCTCAAAATAACGAAAATACAAGGATATGTAGCATTTGATATATCATAACGTTTGTAAAGTGCAAGAAAACCTATATTGTCACTTTAACTGTCAGGCCCTTACGGCCTGGGCCACTATGTGAGTGGTCAGATGACGTTGTTAACATCCCAAGCTATATATTTATACCGATTTATACTGGTCATTTATACTGATACATTACATTTCAATACATTGTGTCACTTGATTTCCTAACATACGCTTTCTTGAAGTTCCTGAAGTTTCATAGTTTCTTTTCAACTTCTGAATTCCGTCATTATAAGAAATGACAATTTTGTTTCTTTTGAACAAAATAGCTTTCTAATTAGTTTGACAATATTGACGGGTTTGTTAAAAATCATTTTCAATACATTGCGTCATTAGTAGTAATGACGCAAATATAAGAAACCATAGCACACGCGATTAAATATTAAGAAGAAAAAAGACATTTCATTCCTTCTGCTACTTTCAAATAGTTTGGTACTTGTTTCAAACTGCAAATGATTAGACTATCAAGCATCTTAAATTGGTCATTAATCAGTCACTTGATTTCATAACATACTCTTTCTTGAAAACCAATGATTTCGCTTACCTTGCACGAAAATTTGACGGTTTACGTTGCAAACGAACTCCCACCCGTTTGCAATGTAATGTACGATTTAACCAATAACGAACAAAATAGCTTTGGAACCAGATTGACAAAATTGACGGGTTTGTTACAAATCGTTTTCAATACATTGCGTCATACATTAGTAGTAATGTCGCAAAGATAAGAAACCATAGCACACGCCATTAAAGATCAAGAAGAAAAAAAGACATTTTATTAATTCTGCTATTTTCAAATACTTTGGTACTTGTTTCAAATTAAAGTAATTAGACTGTCAAGCATCTTAAATTGCTCAGTTGTCAGTCACTTGATTTCATAATACACTCTTTTTTGAAATTCAAGTTTCTTTTAAACTTCTGAATTCCGTCATAATAAAAAATGAAAGTTTTGCTTCTTTTGAACAAAATAGCTTTGCAATCAGATTGACAAAATTGACGGGTGTGTTACAAATCATTTTCAATACATTGCGTCATTAGTAGTAATGACGCATTGCGTCATTAGTAGTAATGACGCAAAGATAAGACACCATAGCACACGCGATTAAAGATCAACAAGAAAAAAGACATTTTATTCATTCTTCTACTCTCAAGTAGTTTGGTACTCGTTTCAAACTGCAATTAATTAGACTATCAAGCATCTTAAATTGGTCATTTATCAGTCATTTGATTTCATAACATACTCTTTCTTGAAGTTCCTGAAGTTTCTTAAGTTTTTTTTTTGATTTCTGATTTCCGCCATAACAAGAAATGAAAGTTTTTGTTTCTTTTGAACAAAATAGCTTTGTAATCATATTGACAAAATTGACGAGTTTGTTAGAAATCATTTTCAATACATTGCGTCATTAGTAGTAATGACGCAAAGACAAGCGATTAAAGATTAAGAAGAAAAAGACATTTCATTCCTTCTGCTACTTTCAAATACTTTGGTACTTGTTTCAAACTTCAAATGATTAGACTATCAAGCATCCTAAATTGGTCATTTATCAGTGACTTGGTCTCATTACATACTGTTTCTTGAAAACCAATGATTTCGCTTAACCTTGCAGGAAAATTTGACGGTTTTACGTTGTAAACGAACTCCTACCCGTTTGCAATGTAATGGTACGATTTAACCAATAACGAACAAAATAGCTTTGGAATCAGATTGACAAAATTGACGGGTTTGTTACAAATCATTTTCAATACATTGCGTCATTTGTAGTAATGACGCAAAGATAAGAAACCATAGCACACGAGATTAAAGATCAAGAAGAAAAAAGACATTTCATTCCTTCTGCTGCTTTCTATTACTTTGGTACTTGTTTTAAACTGCCAGTAATTAGACTATCAAGCATCTTAAAACGGTCATTTATCAGTCACTTAATTCCGTAACATACTCTTTCTTGAAGTTCCTGAAGTTTCTTAAAGTTTCTTTTAAACTTTTCAATTCCGTCATAATAAGAAATGAAAGTTTTGTTTCTTTTGAACAAAATAGCTTTGTAATCAGATTGACAAAATTGACGGCTTTGTTACGAATAATTTTCAATACATTGCGTCATTTTCTAATGACGCAAATGACGCAAAAATAAGAAACCATAGGACGCGCAATTAAAGAGTTAGAAGGAAAAAGGCATTTCATTCGTTCTATTACTTTTAAATACTTTGGTACTTGTGGCAAGCTGCGAGTAACTAGACTATCAAGCATCTTAAATTGGTCATTTATCATTCACTTGAATTCATAACATCCTGTTTTTTTGAAAACCAATGATTTCGTTTCCCTTGCACGAAAATTTGACGGTTTTACTTTGGAAATGGTTTCAATCCCGTTGGCAATGTAATGTACGATTTCCCCAATAACAGATTCTTTATTTCGTCGAACCTTCCCCGGATTTCTAGCGAGTAACAAAAATCGACATAACAAGTACAAGGAATTTTCTCTCCTTGTACAACACATCGAATATACTGCCCGATGTTTCTTTACTTTGCGTTGTTACTGCCAAATACCCAATTTACTGGGAATTCATGGAAACTTTCAGTATGGACTAATTTGATTTCATCACCGTTATAGTGCCGAGACTCATTACACACACTAATTTCTCAACTGGTTTCAACTGGTTTGAACTAGTCTCAACTGGTTTTAACTGGTTTCATCTGGTTTCAACTGATTTGAACTGATCTCAACTGGTTTTAACTGGTTTCATCTAGTTAAACTGGTTTTAACTGGGTTCAACTGGTGTCAACTAGTTTCAACTGATCTCAAGTATTCAAAAAGTTCAACCCACAAAAACCAAAAGGTTTACAAAATAGAGCGTTCATTAAAAGACAATGGAAGGGAAGAAGAGAAACTTGTATTATAAAAGAAAGCAAGGGAGAGATGGATAAGTTTGAAAAGAAATGATGAAAGCAATTACTATAAAGAAATGCGAATTGAAAAAAAAAAGATAAATCAAACCTGGATGAATGCAAAGATTAATATCAAGGAAAGAAGTTTAAACCAGTTAAAACCAGTTGAGACCAGTTTAAACCGTGTAAAAAAGTTGAAAAAAATCGAGAATAGTTGAAACCAGATGAGACCAGTGGGAACTAGTTAAAATCAGTTAAAACCAGTTGAAACCAGTCAAAATCAGTTGAAACCAGTTTAGATCAGTCGAAACCTGTTAAAATTACTTGAAACTAGTTAAAACCAGTTGAAACCAGTTGAAAAAAGTTAAAACTACTTGAAACCAGTTAGTTAGAAACAGAGACCAGTTGAAAACCAGTGAAAACCTGTTAAAACCAGTTTAGACATTTCAAACAAGTTGAAACCAGTTGAAACCAAATGAAACCACTTGAGATCAGTTGAAACTACGTACTTGAAACATGTGAAAACCAGTTGAGACTAGTTGAACCCAGTTGAGATACATTGAACCAGTTAAAACGAGTTGAGACCAGTTCAAAGCAGTTGAAACCAGCTAAAACCAGTTGAGACCAGTTCAAACCAGTTGAAACCAGTTGAGACCAGATGAAATAACTTGAGATCAGTTGAAACTAGACCATACCGGTTGAGACCAGTTCTAACCAGTTGAGACCAGTTCAAAAAAAGTTTGAACCAGTTGAAACGAGTTAAAACCAGTTGAAACTAGTCAAGAATAGTTGAAACCAGTTGAGACCATTTGAAACTAGTTAAAACCAGTTGAAACCAGTTGAAACCAGTAAAAATCAGTTGAAACCAGTTTAGATCAGTCGAAACCTGTTAAAATTATTTGAAACTAGTTAAAACCAGTTGAAACCAGTTGAAAAAAGTTAAACCTATTTGAAATCAGTTAGTTAGAAACAGAGACCAGTTGAAAACCAGTGAAAACCTGTTAAAACCAGTTGAAACCAAATGAAACCACTTGAGATCAGTTGAAACTACGTACTTGAAACCAGTGAAAACCAGTTGAGACTAGTTGAACCCAGTTGAGATACATTGAACCAGTTAAAACCAGTTAAAACCAGTTGAGACCAGTTCAAAGCAGTTGAAACCAGCTAAAACCAGTTGAGACCAGTTCAAACCAGTTGAAACCAGTTAAAACCAGTTGAGAACAGATCAAATCAGTTGAAACCAGTTGAGACCAGTTGAAATAACTTGAGATCAGTTGAAACTAGTCCATACCGGTTGAGACCAGTTCTAACCAGTTTAGACCAGTTCAAAAAGAGTTGAAACCAGTTGAAACGAGTTAAAACCAGTTGAAACTAGTCAAGAACAGTTGAAACCAGTTGAGACCATTTGAAACTAGTTAAAACCAGTTGAAACCAGTTAAAATCAGTTGAAACCAGTTGAGATCAGTTGAAACATGTTGAAACTACTTGAAACTAGTTAAATCCAGTTGAAACCAGTTACAAATAGAGACCAGTTGAAACCAGTTGAAATTGCTTACCCCACCCCCACTTTAAATGTCAGGCCCCTAAGGCCTGGGCCACTATGTGAGTGGTCAGATGAGGTTGCTAACCTCCTAAGCTACACATTTATACCGACCCCAGTGTGGCCCACGCCGTTTCAATGTCTGAAAATAACGAAAATACAAGGATATGTAGCATTTTATATATAACGTTTGTAAATGGCAGGAAACACCTACATTGTCACTTTAACTGTCAGGCCCTTTTACAGCCTGGGCCACTATGTGAGTGGTCAGATGATGTTGCTGACATCCTACGCTACACATTTACAGCGACCCCAATGTGGCCCAGGCCGTTTCAGTGTTTGTTTGAAATAAAGGCAGTATAAGGTTTTGTATATATCATTTTATATGCGATCTTTGTAAAAGCTACACAGTTATACGGACGCAAATGTGGCTAGGCCGTTTTAGTATTTCTTTTTTTAAATGAAGGCATTACAAAGTTATGTAGCATTTTATATATGCGACCTTTGTAAATGGCAAGAAGCACCTACATTGCCACTTTAACTGTCAGGCTCCTACAGACTGGGCCACTATGTGAGTGGTCAGATGAGGTTGGTATCATTTTAAGCTACACATTTATACCCACCCCAATATGGCCCAGGCCGTTTCAATGTCTCAAAATAACGAAAATACAAGAATATGTAGCATTTGATATATCATAACGTTTGTAAAGTGCAAGAAAACCGATATTGTCACTTTAACTGTCAGGCCCTTACGGCATGGGCCACTATGTGAGTGGTCAGATGACGTTGTTAACATCCCAAGCTATATATTTATACCGATTTATACTGGTCATTTATATTGATACATTACATTTCAATACATTGTGTCACTTGATTTCCTAACATACGCTTTCTTGAAGTTCCTGAAGTTTCGTAGTTTCTTTTCAACTTCTGAATTCCGTCATTATAAGAAATGACAATTTTGTTTCTTTTGAACAAAATAGCTTTCTAATTAGTTTGACAATATTGACGGGTTTGTTAAAAATCATTTTCAATACATTGCGTCATTAGTAGTAATGACGCAAATATAAGAAACCATAGCACACGCGATTAAATATTAAGAAGAAAAAAGACATTTCATTCCTTCTGCTACTTTCAAATAGTTTGGTACTTGTTTCAAACTGCAAATGATTAGACTATCAAGCATCTTAAATTGGTCATTAATCAGTCACTTGATTTCATAACATACTCTTTCTTGAAAACCAATGATTTCGCTTACCTTGCACGAAAATTTGACGGTTTACGTTGCAAACGAACTCCCACCCGTTTGCAATGTAATGTACGATTTAACCAATAACGAACAAAATAGCTTTGGAACCAGATTGACAAAATTGACGGGTTTGTTACAAATCGTTTTCAATACATTGCGTCATACATTAGTAGTAATGTCGTAAAGATAAGAAACCATAGCACACGCCATTAAAGATCAAGAAGAAAAAAAGACATTTTATTAATTCTGCTATTTTCAAATACTTTGGTACTTGTTTCAAATTAAAGTAATTAGACTGTCAAGCATCTTAAATTGCTCAGTTGTCAGTCACTTGATTTCATAATACACTCTTTTTTGAAATTCAAGTTTCTTTTAAACTTCTGAATTCCGTCATAATAAAAAATGAAAGTTTTGCTTCTTTTGAACAAAATAGCTTTGCAATCAGATTGACAAAATTGACGGGTGTGTTACAAATCATTTTCAATACATTGCGTCATTAGTAGTAATGACGCATTGCGTCATTAGTAGTAATGACGCAAAGATAAGACACCATAGCACACGCGATTAAAGATCAACAAGAAAAAAGACATTTTATTCATTCTTCTACTCTCAAGTAGTTTGGTACTCGTTTCAAACTGCAATTAATTAGACTATCAAGCATCTTAAATTGGTCATTTATCAGTCATTTGATTTCATAACATACTCTTTCTTGAAGTTCCTGAAGTTTCTTAAGTTTTTTTTTTAATTTCTGATTTCCGCCATAACAAGAAATGAAAGTTTTTGTTTCTTTTGAACAAAATAGCTTTGTAATCATATTGACAAAATTGACGAGTTTGTTAGAAATCATTTTCAATACATTGCGTCATTAGTAGTAATGACGCAAAGACAAGCGATTAAAGATTAAGAAGAAAAAGACATTTCATTCCTTCTGCTACTTTCAAATACTTTGGTACTTGTTTCAAACTTCAAATGATTAGACTATCAAGCATCCTAAATTGGTCATTTATCAGTGACTTGGTCTCATTACATACTGTTTCTTGAAAACCAATGATTTCGTTTAACCTTGCAGGAAAATTTGACGGTTTTACGTTGTAAACGAACTCCCACCCGTTTGCAATGTAATGGTACGATTTAACCAATAACGAACAAAATAGCTTTGGAATCAGATTGACAAAATTGACGGGTTTGTTACAAATCATTTTCAATACATTGCGTCATTTGTAGTAATGACGCAAAGACAAGAAACCATAGCACACGAGATTAAAGATCAAGAAGAAAAAAGACATTTCATTCCTTCTGCTGCTTTCAAATACTTTGGTACTTGTTTTAAACTGCCAGTAATTAGACTATCAAGCATCTTAAAACGGTCATTTATCAGTCACTTAATTCCGTAACATACTCTTTCTTGAAGTTCCTGAAGTTTCTTAAAGTTTCTTTTAAACTTTTCAATTCCGTCATAATAAGAAATGAAAGACAAGAAACCATAGCACACGAGATTAAAGATCAAGAAGAAAAAAGACATTTCATTCCTTCTGCTGCTTTCAAATACTTTGGTACTTGTTTTAAACTGCCAGTAATTAGACTATCAAGCATCTTAAAACGGTCATTTATCAGTCACTTAATTCCGTAACATACTCTTTCTTGAAGTTCCTGAAGTTTCTTAAAGTTTCTTTTAAACTTTTCAATTCCGTCATAATAAGAAATGAAAGTTTTGTTTCTTTTGAACAAAATAGCTTAGTAATCAGATTGACAAAATTGACGGCTTTGTTACGAATAATTTTCAATACATTGCGTCATTTTCTAATGACGCAAATGACGCAAAAATAAGAAACCATAGGACGCGCAATTAAAGAGTTAGAAGGAAAAAGGAATTTCATTCGTTCTATTACTTTTAAATACTTTGGTACTTGTGGCAAGCTGCGAGTAACTAGACTATCAAGCATCTTAAATTGGTCATTTATCATTCACTTGAATTCATAACATCCTGTTTTTTTGAAAACCAATGATTTCGTTTCCCTTGCACGAAAATTTGACGGTTTTACTTTGGAAATGGTTTCAATCCCGTTGGCAATGTAATGTACGATTTCCCCAATAACAGATTCTTTATTTCGTCGAACCTTCCCCGGATTTCTAGCGAGTAACAAAATTCGACATACAAGGAATTTTCTCTCCTTGTACAACACATCGAATATACTGCCCGATGTTTCTTTACTTTGCGTTGTTACTGCCAAATACCCAATTTACTGGGAATTCATGGAAACTTTCAGTATGGACTAATTTGATTTCATCACCGTTATAATGCCGAGACTCATTACACACACTAATCTCTCAACTGGTTTCAACTGGTTTGAACTAGTCTCAACTGGTTTTAACTGGTTTCATCTGGTTTCAACTGAATTGAACTGATCTCAACTGGTTTTAACTGGTTTCATCTAGTTAAACTGGTTTTAACTGGGTTCAACTGGTGTCAACTAGTTTCAACTGATCTCAAGTATTCAAAAAGTTCAACCCACGAAAACAAAAGGTTTACAAAATAGAGCGTTCATTAAAAGACAATGGAAGGGAAGAAGAGAAACTTGTATTATAAAGGAAAGCAAGGGAGAGATGGATAAGTTTGAAAAGAAATGATGAAAGCAATTACTATAAAGAAATGCAAATTGAAAAAAAAGATAAATCAAACCTTAATGAATGCAAAGATTAATATCAAGGAGAGAAGTAGAAACCAGTTAAAACCAGTTGAGACCAGTTTAAACCGTGTAAAAAACTTGAAAAAATCGAGAACAGTTGAAACCAGATGAGACCAGTGGAAACTAGTTAAAATCAGTTAAAACCAGTTGAAACAAGTCAAAATCAGTTGAAACCAGTTTAGATCAGTCGAAACCTGTTAAAATTACTTGAAACTAGTTAAAACCAGTTGAAACCAGTTGAAAACAGTTAAAACTACTTGAAACCAGTTAGTTAGAAACAGAGACCAGTTGAAAACCAGTGAAAACCTGTTAAAACCAGTTTAGACATTTCAAACAAGTTGAAACCAGTTGAAACCAAATGAAACCACTTGAGATCAGTTGAAACTACGTACTTGAAACCAGTGAAAACCAGTTGAGACTAGTTGAACCCAGTTGAGATACATTGAACCAGTTAAAACCAGTTGAGACCAGTTCAAAGCAGTTGAAACCAGCTAAAACCAGTTGAGACCAGTTCAAACCAGTTGAAACCAGTTAAAACCAGTTGAGAACAGATCAAACCAGTTGAAACCAGTTGAGACCAGTTGAAATAACTTGAGATCAGTTGATACTAGACCATACCGGTTGAGACCAGTTCTAACCAGTTGAGACCAGTTCAAAAAAAGTTGGAACCAGTTGAAACGAGTTAAAACCAGTTGAAACTAGTCAAGAATAGTTGAAACCAGTTGAGACCATTTGAAACTAGTTAAAACCAGTTGAAACCAGTTGAAACCAGTAAAAATCAGTTGAAACCAGTTTAGATCAGTCGAAACCTGTTAAAATTATTTGAAACTAGTTAAAACCAGTTGAAACCAGTTGAAAAAAGTTAATCCTATTTGAAATCAGTTAGTTAGAAACAGAGACCAGTTGAAAACCAGTGAAAACCTGTTAAAACCAGTTGAAACCAAATGAAACCACTTGAGATCAGTTGAAACTACGTACTTGAAACCAGTGAAAACCAGTTGAGACTATTTGAACCCAGTTGAGATACATTGAACCAGTTAAAACCAGTTAAAACCAGTTGAGACCAGTTCAAAGCAGTTTGAAACCAGCTAAAACCAGTTGAGACCAGTTCAAACCAGTTGAAACCAGTTAAAACCAGTTGAGAACAGATCACACCAGTTGAAACCAGTTGAGACCAGTTGAAATAACTTGAGATCAGTTGAAAGTAGTCCATACCGGTTGAGACCAGTTCTAACCAGTTGAGACCAGTTCAAAAAAAGTTGAAACCAATTGAAACGAGTTAAAACCAGTTGAAACTAGTCAAGAACATTTGAAACCAGTTGAGACCATTTGAAACTAGTTAAAACCAGTTGAAACCAGTTAAAATCAGTTGAAACCAGTTGAGATCAGTTGAAACATGTTGAAACTACTTGAAACTAGTTAAAACCAGTTGAAACCAGTTACAAATAGAGACCAGTTGAAACCAGTTGAAATTGCTTACCCCACCCCCACTTTAAATGTCAGGCCCGTAAGGCCTGGGCCACTATGTGAGTGGTCAGATGAGGTTGCTAACATCCTAAGCTACACATTTATACCGACCCCAGTGTGGCCCACGCCGTTTCAATGTCTGAAAATAACGAAAATACAAGGATATGTAGCATTTTATATATAACGTTTGTAAATGGCAGGAAACACCTACATTGTCACTTTAACTGTCAGGCCCTTTTACAGCCTGGGCCACTATGTGAGTGGTCAGATGATGTTGCTGACATCCTACGCTACACATTTACAGCGACCCCAATGTGGCCCAGGCCGTTTCAGTGTTTGTTTGAAATAAAGGCAGTATAAGGTTATGTATATATCATTTTATATGCGATCTTTGTAAAAGCTACACAGTTATACGGACGCAAATGTGGCTAGGCCGTTTTAGTATTTCTTTTTTTAAATGAAGGCATTACAAAGTTATGTAACATTTTATATATGCGACCTTTGTAAATGGCAAGAAGCACCTACATTGCCACTTTAACTGTCAGGCTCCTACAGACTGGGCCACTATGTGAGTGGTCAGATGAGGTTGGTATCATTTTAAGCTACACATTTATACCCACCCCAATATGGCCCAGGCCGTTTCAATGTCTCAAAATAACGAAAATACAAGGATATGTAGCATTTGATATATCATAACGTTTGTAAAGTGCAAGAAAACCGATATTGTCACTTTAACTGTCAGGCCCTTACGGCCTGGGCCACTATGTGAGTGGTCAGATGACGTTGTTAACATCCCAAGCTATATATTTATACCGATTTATACTGGTCATTTATACTGATACATTACATTTCAATACATTGTGTCACTTGATTTCCTAACATACGCTTTCTTGAAGTTCCTGAAGTTTCATAGTTTCTTTTCAACTTCTGAATTCCGTCATTATAAGAAATGACAATTTTGTTTCTTTTGAACAAAATAGCTTTCTAATTAGTTTGACAATATTGACGGGTTTGTTAAAAATCATTTTCAATACATTGCGTCATTAGTAGTAATGACGCAAATATAAGAAACCATAGCACACGCGATTAAATATTAAGAAGAAAAAAGACATTTCATTCCTTCTGCTACTTTCAAATAGTTTGGTACTTGTTTCAAACTGCAAATGATTAGACTATCAAGCATCTTAAATTGGTCATTAATCAGTCACTTGATTTCATAACATACTCTTTCTTGAAAACCAATGATTTCGCTTACCTTGCACGAAAATTTGAACGTTGCAAACGAACTCCCACCCGTTTGCAATGTAATGTACGATTTAACCAATAACGAACAAAATAGCTTTGGAACCAGATTGACAAAATTGACGGGTTTGTTACAAATCGTTTTCAATACATTGCGTCATACATTAGTAGTAATGTCGCAAAGATAAGAAACCATAGCACACGCCATTAAAGATCAAGAAGAAAAAAAGACATTTTATTAATTCTGCTATTTTCAAATACTTTGGTACTTGTTTCAAATTAAAGTAATTAGACTGTCAAGCATCTTAAATTGCTCAGTTGTCAGTCACTTGATTTCATAATACACTCTTTTTTGAAATTCAAGTTTCTTTTAAACTTCTGAATTCCGTCATAATAAAAAATGAAAGTTTTGCTTCTTTTGAACAAAATAGCTTTGCAATCAGATTGACAAAATTGACGGGTGTGTTACAAATCATTTTCAATACATTGCGTCATTAGTAGTAATGACGCAAAGATAAGACACCATAGCACACGCGATTAAAGATCAACAAGAAAAAAGACATTTTATTCATTCTTCTACTCTCAAGTAGTTTGGTACTCGTTTCAAACTGCAATTAATTAGACTATCAAGCATCTTAAATTGGTCATTTATCAGTCATTTGATTTCATAACATACTCTTTCTTGAAGTTCCTGAAGTTTCTTAAGTTTTTTTTTTTTGATTTCTGATTTCCGCCATAACAAGAAATGAAAGTTTTTGTTTCTTTTGAACAAAATAGCTTTGTAATCATATTGACAAAATTGACGAGTTTGTTAGAAATCATTTTCAATACATTGCGTCATTAGTAGTAATGACGCAAAGACAAGCGATTAAAGATTAAGAACAAAAAGACATTTCATTCCTTCTGCTACTTTCAAATACTTTGGTACTTGTTTCAAACTTCAAATGATTAGACTATCAAGCATCCTAAATTGGTCATTTATCAGTGACTTGGTCTCATTACATACTGTTTCTTGAAAACCAATGATTTCGCTTAACCTTGCAGGAAAATTTGACGGTTTTACGTTGTAAACGAACTCCCACCCGTTTGCAATGTAATGGTACGATTTAACCAATAACGAACAAAATAGCTTTGGAATCAGATTGACAAAATTGACGGGTTTGTTACAAATCATTTTCAATACATTGCGTCATTTGTAGTAATGACGCAAAGATAAGAAACCATAGCACACGAGATTAAAGATCAAGAAGAAAAAAGACATTTCATTCCTTCTGCTGCTTTCTATTACTTTGGTACTTGTTTTAAACTGCCAGTAATTAGACTATCAAGCATCTTAAAACGGTCATTTATCAGTCACTTAATTCCGTAACATACTCTTTCTTGAAGTTCCTGAAGTTTCTTAAAGTTTCTTTTAAACTTTTCAATTCCGTCATAATAAGAAATGAAAGTTTTGTTTCTTTTGAACAAAATAGCTTTGTAATCAGATTGACAAAATTGACGGCTTTGTTACGAATAATTTTCAATACATTGCGTCATTTTCTAATGACGCAAAAATAAGAAACCATAGGACGCGCAATTAAAGAGTTAGAAGGAAAAAGGCATTTCATTCGTTCTATTACTTTTAAATACTTTGGTACTTGTGGCAAGCTGCGAGTAACTAGACTATCAAGCATCTTAAATTGGTCATTTATCATTCACTTGAATTCATAACATCCTGTTTTTTTGAAAACCAATGATTTCGTTTCCCTTGCACGAAAATTTGACGGTTTTACTTTGGAAATGGTTTCAATCCCGTTGGCAATGTAATGTACGATTTCCCCAATAACAGATTCTTTATTTCGTCGAACCTTCCCCGGATTTCTAGCGAGTAACAAAAATCGACATAACAAGTACAAGGAATTTTCTCTCCTTGTACAACACATCGAATATACTGCCCGATGTTTCTTTACTTTGCGTTGTTACTGCCAAATACCCAATTTACTGGGAATTCATGGAAACTTTCAGTATGGACTAATTTGATTTCATCACCGTTATAGTGCCGAGACTCATTACACACACTAATTTCTCAACTGGTTTCAACTGGTTTGAACTAGTCTCAACTGGTTTTAACTGGTTTCATCTGGTTTCAACTGATTTGAACTGATCTCAACTGGTTTTAACTGGTTTCATCTAGTTAAACTGGTTTTAACTGGGTTCAACTGGTGTCAACTAGTTTCAACTGATCTCAAGTATTCAAAAAGTTCAACCCACAAAAACCAAAAGGTTTACAAAATAGAGCGTTCATTAAAAGACAATGGAAGGGAAGAAGAGAAACTTGTATTATAAAGGAAAGCAAGGGAGAGATGGATAAGTTTGAAAAGAAATGATGAAAGCAATTACTATAAAGAAATGCGAATTGAAAAAAAAAGATAAATCAAACCTGGATGAATGCAAAGATTAATATCAAGGAAAGAAGTTTAAACCAGTTAAAACCAGTTGAGACCAGTTTAAACCGTGTAAAAAAGTTGAAAAAAATCGAGAATAGTTGAAACCAGATGAGACCAGTGGGAACTAGTTAAAATCAGTTAAAACCAGTTGAAACCAGTCAAAATCAGTTGAAACCAGTTTAGATCAGTCGAAACCTGTTAAAATTACTTGAAACTAGTTAAAACCAGTTGAAACCAGTTGAAAAAAGTTAAAACTACTTGAAACCAGTTAGTTAGAAACAGAGACCAGTTGAAAACCAGTGAAAACCTGTTAAAACCAGTTTAGACATTTCAAACAAGTTGAAACCAGTTGAAACCAAATGAAACCACTTGAGATCAGTTGAAACTACGTACTTGAAACATGTGAAAACCAGTTGAGACTAGTTGAACCCAGTTGAGATACATTGAACCAGTTAAAACGAGTTGAGACCAGTTCAAAGCAGTTGAAACCAGCTAAAACCAGTTGAGACCAGTTCAAACCAGTTGAAACCAGTTGAGACCAGATGAAATAACTTGAGATCAGTTGAAACTAGACCATACCGGTTGAGACCAGTTCTAACCAGTTGAGACCAGTTCAAAAAAAGTTTGAACCAGTCGAAACGAGTTAAAACCAGTTGAAACTAGTCAAGAATAGTTGAAACCAGTTGAGACCATTTGAAACTAGTTAAAACCAGTTGAAACCAGTTGAAACCAGTAAAAATCAGTTGAAACCAGTTTAGATCAGTCGAAACCTGTTAAAATTATTTGAAACTAGTTAAAACCAGTTGAAACCAGTTGAAAAAAGTTAAACCTATTTGAAATCAGTTAGTTAGAAACAGAGGCCAGTTGAAAACCAGTGAAAACCTGTTAAAACCAGTTGAAACCAAATGAAACCACTTGAGATCAGTTGAAACTACGTACTTGAAACCAGTGAAAACCAGTTGAGACTAGTTGAACCCAGTTGAGATACATTGAACCAGTTAAAACCAGTTAAAACCAGTTGAGACCAGTTCAAAGCAGTTGAAACCAGCTAAAACCAGTTGAGACCAGTTCAAACCAGTTGAAACCAGTTAAAACCAGTTGAGAACAGATCAAACCAGTTGAAACCAGTTGAGACCAGTTGAAATAACTTGAGATCAGTTGAAACTAGTCCATACCGGTTGAGACCAGTTCTAACCAGTTTAGACCAGTTCAAAAAAAGTTGAAACCAGTTGAAACGAGTTAAAACCAGTTGAAACTAGTCAAGAACAGTTGAAACCAGTTGAGACCATTTGAAACTAGTTAAAACCAGTTGAAACCAGTTAAAATCAGTTGAAACCAGTTGAGATCAGTTGAAACATGTTGAAACTACTTGAAACTAGTTAAATCCAGTTGAAACCAGTTACAAATAGAGACCAGTTGAAACCAGTTGAAATTGCTTACCCCACCCCCACTTTAAATGTCAGGCCCCTAAGGCCTGGGCCACTATGTGAGTGGTCAGATGAGGTTGCTAACCTCCTAAGCTACACATTTATACCGACCCCAGTGTGGCCCACGCCGTTTCAATGTCTGAAAATAACGAAAATACAAGGATATGTAGCATTTTATATATAACGTTTGTAAATGGCAGGAAACACCTACATTGTCACTTTAACTGTCAGGCCCTTTTACAGCCTGGGCCACTATGTGAGTGGTCAGATGATGTTGCTGACATCCTACGCTACACATTTACAGCGACCCCAATGTGGCCCAGGCCGTTTCAGTGTTTGTTTGAAATAAAGGCAGTATAAGGTTTTGTATATATCATTTTATATGCGATCTTTGTAAAAGCTACACAGTTATACGGACGCAAATGTGGCTAGGCCGTTTTAGTATTTCTTGTTTAAATGAAGGCATTACAAAGTTATGTAGCATTTTATATATGCGACCTTTGTAAATGGCAAGAAGCACCTACATTGCCACTTTAACTGTCAGGCTCCTACAGACTGGGCCACTATGTGAGTGGTCAGATGAGGTTGGTATCATTTTAAGCTACACATTTATATCCACCCCAATATGGCCCAGGCCGTTTCAATGTCTCAAAATAACGAAAATACAAGAATATGTAGCATTTGATATATCATAACGTTTGTAAAGTGCAAGAAAACCGATATTGTCACTTTAACTGTCAGGCCCTTACGGCATGGGCCACTATGTGAGTGGTCAGATGACGTTGTTAACATCCCAAGCTATATATTTATACCGATTTATACTGGTCATTTATATTGATACATTACATTTCAATACATTGTGTCACTTGATTTCCTAACATACGCTTTCTTGAAGTTCCTGAAGTTTCGTAGTTTCTTTTCAACTTCTGAACTCCGTCATTATAAGAAATGACAATTTTGTTTCTTTTGAACAAAATAGCTTTCCAATTAGTTTGACAAAATTGACGGGTTTGTTACAAATCATTTTCAATACATTCCGTCATTTGTAGTAATGACGCAAAGATAAGAAACCATAGCACACGCGATTAAAGATCAAGAAGAAAAAAGACATTTCATTCCTTCTGCTGCTTTCAAATACTTTGGTACTTGTTTTAAACTGCCAGTAATTAGACTATCAAGCATCTTAAAACGGTCATTTATCAGTCACTTAATTCCGTAACATACTCTTTCTTGAAGTTCCTGAAGTTTCTTAAAGTTTCTTTTAAACTTCTCAATTCCGTCATAATAAGAAATGAAAGTTTTGTTTCTTTTCAACAAAATAGCTTTGTAATCAGATTGACAAAATTGACGGCTTTGTTACGAATAATTTTCAATACATTGCGTCATTTACTAATGACGCAAATGACGCAAATGACGCAAAAATAAGAAACCATAGGACGCGCAATTAAAGAGTTAGAAGGAAAAAGGCATTTCATTCGTTCTATTACTTTTAAATACTTTGGTACTTGTGGCAAGCTGCGAGTAACTAGACTATCAAGCATCTTAAATTGGTCATTTATCATTCACTTGAATTCATAACATCCTGTTTTTTTTGAAAACCAATGATTTCGTTTCCCTTGCACGAAAATTTGACGGTTTTACTTTGGAAATGGTTTCAATCCCGTTGGCAATGTAATGTACGATTTCCCCAATAACAGATTCTTTATTTCGTCGAACCTTCCCCGGATTTCTAGCGAGTAACTAAAATTGACATAACAAATACAAGGAATTTTCTCTCCTTGTACAACACATCGAATATACTGCCCGATGTTTCTTTACTTTGCGTTGTTACTGCCAAATACCCCATTTACTGGGAATTCAATGAAACTTTCAGTATGGACTAATTTGATTTCATCACCGTTATAATGCCGAGACTCATTACACACACTAATTTCTCAACTGGTTTCAACTGGTTTGAACTAGTCTCAACTGGTTTGAACTGGTTTCATCTGGTTTCAACTGAATTGAACTGATCTCAACTGGTTTTAACTGGTTTCATCTAGTTAAACTGGTTTTAACTGGGTTCAACTGGTGTCAACTAGTTTCAACTGATCTCAAGTATTCAAAAAGTTCAACCCACAAAAACAAAAGGTTTACAAAATAGATCGTTCATTAAAAGACAATGGAAGGGAAGAAGAGAAACTTGTATTATAAAGGAAAGCAAGGGAGAGATGGATAAGTTTGAAAAGAAATGATGAAAGCAATTACTATAATGAAATGCAAATTGAAAAAAAAGATAAATCAAACCTGGATGAATGCAAGAATGAATATCAAGGAAAGAAGTTGAAGCCAGTTAAAACCAGTTGAGACCAGTTTAAACCGTGTAAAAAAAGTTGAAAAAAATCGAGAACAGTTGAAACCAGATGAGACCAGTGGAAACTAGTTAAAATCAGTTAAAACCAGTTGAAACCAGTCAAAATCAGTTGAAACCAGTTTAGATCAGTCGAAACCTGTTAAAATTACTTGAAACTAGTTAAAACCAGTTAAAACCAGTTGAAAAAAATTAAAACTACTTGAAACCAGTTAGTTAGAAACAGAGACCAGTTGAAAACCAGTGAAAACCTGTTAAAACCAGTTTAGACATTTCAAACAAGTTGAAACCAGTTGAAACCAAATGAAACCACTTGAGATCAGTTGAAACTACGTACTTGAAACCAGTGAAAACCAGTTGGGACTAGTTGAACCCAGTTGAGATACATTGAACCAGTAAAAACGAGTTGAGACCAGTTCAAAGCAGTTGAAACCAGCTAAAAACAGTTGAGACCAGTTCAAACCAGTTGAAACCAGTTAAAACCAGTTGAGAACAGATCAAATCAGTTGAAACCAGTTGAGACCAGTTGAAATAACTTGAGATCAGTTGAAACTAGTCCATACCGGTTGAGACCAGTTCTAACCAGTTGAGACCAGTTCAAAAAAGTTGAAACCAGTTGAAACGAGTTAAAACCAGTTGAAACTAGTCAAGAACAGTTGAAACCAGTTGAGACCATTTGAAACTAGTTAAAACCAGTTGAAACCAGTTAAAATCAGTTGAAACCAGTTGAGATCAGTTGAAACATGTTGAAACTACTTGAAACTAGTTAAAACCAGTTGAAACCAGTTACAAATAGAGACCAGTTGAAACCAGTTGAAATTGCTTACCCACCCCCACTTTAAATGTCAGGCCCCTAAGGCCTGGGCCACTATGTGAGTGGTCAGATGAGGTTGCTAACCTCCTAAGCTACACATTTATACCGACCCCAGTGTGGCCCACGCCGTTTCAATGTCTGAAAATAACGAAAATACAAGGATATGTAGCATTTTATATATAACGTTTGTAAATTGCAGGAAACACCTACATTGTCACTTTAACTGTCAGGCCCTTTTACAGCCTGGGCCACTATGTGAGTGGTCAGATGAGGTTGCTAACATCCTACGCTACACATTTACAGCGACCCCATAATGTGGCCCAGGCCGTTTCAGTGTTTGTTTGAAATAAAGGCAGTATAAGGTTATGTATATATCATTTTATATGCGATCTTTGTAAAAGCTACACAGTTATACCGACGCAAATGTGGCTAGGCCGTTTTAGTATTTCTTTTTTTAAATAAAGGCATTACAAAGTTATGTAGCATTTTATATATGCGACCTTTGTAAATAGCAAGAAGCACCTACATTGCCACTTTAACTGTCAGGCTCCTACAGACTGGGCCACTATGTGAGTGGTCAGATGAGGTTGGTATCATTTTAAGCTACACATTTATACCCACCCCAATATGGCCCAGGCCGTTTCAATGTCTCAAAATAACGAAAATACAAGGATATGTAGCATTTGATATATCATAACGTTTGTAAAGTGCAAGAAAACCTATATTGTCACTTTAACTGTCAGGCCCTTACGGCCTGGGCCACTATGTGAGCGGTCAGATGACGTTGTTAACATCCCAAGCTATATATTTATACCGATTTATATTGGTCATTTATACTGATACATTACATTTCAATACATTGTGTCACTTGATTTCCTAACATACGCTTTCTTGAAGTTCCTGAAGTTTCATAGTTTCTTTTCAACTTCTGAATTCCGTCATTATAAGAAATGACAGTTTTGTTTCTTTTGAACAAAATAGCTTTCTAATTAGTTTGACAATATTGACGGGTTTGTTAAAAATCATTTTCAATACATTGCGTCATTAGTAGTAATGATGCAAATATAAGAAACCATAGCACACGCGATTAAATATTAAGAAGAAAAAAGACATTTCATTCCTTCTGCTACTTTCAAATAGTTTGGTACTTGTTTCAAACTGCAAATGATTAGACTATCAAGCATCTTAAATCGGTCATTAATCAGTCACTTGATTTCATAACATACTCTTTCTTGAAAACCAATGATTTCGCTTACCTTGCACGAAACTTTGACGGTTTTACGTTGCAAACGAACTCCCACCCGTTTGCAATGTAATGTACGATTTAACCAATAACGAACAAAATAGCTCAGGAACCACATTGACAAAATTGACGGGTTTGTTACAAATCGTTTTCAATACATTGCGTCATACATTAGAAGTAATGTCGCAAAGATAAGAAACCATAGCACACGCCATTAAAGATCAAGAAGAAAAAAAGACATTTTATTCATTCTGCTATTTTCAAATACTTTGGTACTTGTTTCAAATTAAAGTAATTAGACTGTCAAGCATCTTAAATTGCTCAGTTGTCAGTCACTTGATTTCATAATACACTCTTTTTTGAAATTCAAGTTTCTTTTAAACTTCTGAATTCCGTCATAATAAAAAATGAAAGTTTTGTTTCTTTTGAACAAAATAGCTTTGCAATCAGATTGACAAAATTGACGGGTGTGTTACAAATCATTTTCAATACATTGCGTCATTAGTAGTAATGACGCAAAGATAAGACACCATAGCACACGCGATTAAAGATCACAAGAAAAAAGACATTTTATTCATTCTTCTACTCTCAAGTAGTTTGGTACTCGTTTCAAACTGCAATTAATTAGACTATCAAGCATCTTAAATTGGTCATTTATCAGTCATTTGATTTCATAACATACTCTTTCTTGAAGTTCCTGAAGTTTCTTAAGTTTTTTTTTAAATTTCTGATTTCCGCCATAACAAGAAATGAAAGTTTTTGTTTCTTTTGAACAAAATAGCTTTGTAATCATATTGACAAAATTGACGAGTTTGTTAGAAATCATTTTCAATACATTGCGTCATTAGTAGTAATGACGCAAAGACAAGCGATTAAAGATTAAGAAGAAAAAGACATTTCATTCCTTCTGCTACTTTCAAATACTTTGGTACTTGTTTCAAACTTCAAATGATTAGACTATCAAGCATCCTAAATTGGTCATTTATCAGTGACTTGGTCTCATTACATACTGTTTCTTGAAAACCAATGATTTCGTTTAACCTTGCAGGAAAATTTCACGGTTTTACGTTGTAAACGAACTCCCGCCCGTTTGCAATGTAATGGTACGATTTAACCAATAACGAACAAAATAGCTTTGGAATCAGATTGACAAAATTGACGGGTTTGTTACAAATCATTTTCAATACATTGCGTCATTTGTAGTAATGACGCAAAGATAAGAAACCATAGCACACGAGATTAAAGATCAAGAAGAAAAAAGACATTTCATTCCTTCTGCTGCTTTCAAATACTTTGGTACTTGTTTTAAACTGCCAGTAATTAGACTATCAAGCATCTTAAAACGGTTATTTATCAGTCACTTAATTCCGTAACATACTCTTTCTTGAAGTTCCTGAAGTTTCTTAAAGTTTCTTTTAAACTTCTCAATTCCGTCATAATAAGAAATGAAAGTTTTGTTTCTTTTCAACAAAATAGCTTTGTAATCAGATTGACAAAATTGACGGCTTTGTTACGAATAATTTTCAATACATTGCGTCATTTTCTAATGACGCAAATGACGCAAACGACGCAAAAATAAGAAACCATAGGACGCGCAATTAAAGAGTTAGAAGGAAAAAGGCATTTCATTCGTTCTATTACTTTTAAATACTTTGGTACTTGTGGCAAGCTGCGAGTAACTAGACTATCAAGCATCTTAAATTGGTCATTTATCATTCACTTGAATTCATAACATCCTGTTTTTTTGAAAACCAATGATTTCGTTTCCCTTGCACGAAAATTTGCCGGTTTTACTTTGGAAATGGTTTCAATCCCGTTGGCAATGTAATGTACGATTTCCCCAATAACAGATTCTTTATTTCGTCGAACCTTCCCCGGATTTCTAGCGAGTAACAAAAATCGACATAACAAATACAAGGAATTTTCTCTCCTTGTACAACACATCGAATATACTGCCCGATGTTTCTTTACTTTGCGTTGTTACTGCCAAATACCCCATTTACTGGGAATTCATGGAAACTTTCAGTATGGACTAATTTGATTTCATCACCGTTATAATGCCGAGACTCATTACGCACACTAATTTCTCAACTGGTTTCAACTGGTTTGAACTAGTCTCAACTGGTTTGAACTGGTTTCATCTGGTTTCAACTGAATTGAACTGATCTCAGCTGGTTTTAACTGGTTTCATCTAGTTAAACTGGTTTTAACTGGGTTCAACTGGTGTCAACTAGTTTCAACTGATCTCAAGTATTCAAAAAGTTCAACCCACGAAAACAAAAGGTTTACAAAATAGAGCGTTCATTAAAAGACAATGGAAGGGAAGAAGAGAATCTTGTATTATAAAGGAAAGCAAGGGAGAGATGGATGAGTTTGAAAAGAAATGATGAAAGCAATTACTATAAAGAAATGCAAATTGAAAAAAAAAGATAAATCAAACCTGGATGAATGCAAGGATGAATATCAAGGAAAGAAGTTGAAACCAGTTAAAAGCAGTCGAGACCAGTTTAAACCGTGTAAAAAAAGTTGAAAAAAATCGAGAACAGTTGAAACCAGATGAGACCAGTGGAAACTAGTTAAAATCAGTTAAAACCAGTTGAAACCAGTCAAAATCAGTTGAAACCAGTTTAGATCAGTCGAAACCTGTTAAAATTACTTGAAACTAGTTAAAACCAGTTGAAACCAGTTGATAAAAGTTAAAACTACTTGAAACCAGTTAGTTAGAAACAGAGACCAGTTGAAAACCAGTGAAAACCTGTTAAAACCAGTTTAGACATTTCAAACAAGTTGAAACCAGTTGAAACCAAATGAAACCACTTGAGATCAGTTTAAACTACGTACTTGAAACCAGTGAAAACCAGTTGAGACTAGTTGAACCCAGTTGAGATACATTGAACCAGTTAAAACCAGTTAAAACCAGTTGAGACCAGTTCAAAGCAGTTGAAACCAGCTAAAACCAGTTGAGACCAGTTCAAACCAGTTGAAACCAGTTAAAACCAGTTGAGAACAGATCAAACCAGTTGAAACCAGTTGAGACCAGTTGAAATAACTTGAGATCAGTTGAAACTAGTCCATACCGGTTGAGACCAGTTCTAACCAGTTTAGACCAGTTCAAAAAAAGTTGAAACCAGTTGAAACGAGTTAAAACCAGTTGAAACTAGTCAAGAACAGTTGAAACCAGTTGAGACCATTTGAAACTAGTTAAAACCAGTTGAGATCAGTTGAGATCAGTTGAAACATGTTGAAACTACTTGAAACTAGTTAAAACCAGTTGAAACCAGTTACAAATAGAGACCAGTTGAAACCAGTTGAAATTGCTTACCCCACCCCCACTTTAAATGTCAGGCCCCTAAGGCCTGGGCCACTATGTGAGTGGTCAGATGAGGTTGCTAACCTCCTAAGCTACACATTTATACCGACCCCAGTGTGGCCCACGCCGTTTCGATGTCTGAAAATAACGAAAATACAAGGATATGTAGCATTTTATATATAACGTTTGTAAATGGCAGGAAACACCTACATTGTCACTTTAACTGTCAGGCCCTTTTACAGCCTGGGCCACTATGTGAGTGGTCAGATGAGGTTGCTAACCTCCTAAGCTACACATTTATACCGACCCCAGTGTGGCCCACGCCGTTTCGATGTCTGAAAATAACGAAAATACAAGGATATGTAGCATTTTATATATAACGTTTGTAAATGGCAGGAAACACCTACATTGTCACTTTAACTGTCAGGCCCTTTTACAGCCTGGGCCACTATGTGAGTGGTCAGATGAGGTTGCTAACATCCTACGCTACACATTTACAGCGACCCCAATGTGGCCCAGGCCGTTTCAGTGTTTGTTTGAAATAAAGGCAGTATAAGGTTATGTATATATCATTTTATATGCGATCTTTGTAAAAGCTACACAATTATACCGACGCAAATAGGCTAGGCCGTTTTAGTATTTCTTTTTTTAAATAAAGGCATTACAAAGTTATGTAGCATTTTATATATGCGACCTTTGTAAATGGCAAGAAGCACCTACATTGCCACTTTAACTGTCAGGCTCCTACAGACTGGGCCACTATGTGAGTGGTCAGATGAGGTTGGTATCATTTTAAGCTACACATTTATACAAACCCCAATATGGCCCAGGCCGTTTCAATGTCTCAAAATAACGAAAATACAAGGATATGTAGCATTTGATATATCATAACGTTTGTAAAGTGCAAGAAAACCTATATTGTCACTTTAACTGTCAGGCCCTTACGGCCTGGGCCACATTACTGAGAGCACCTCACATCCCTGGCATCGCCACGAATTTTGTCCAACGCAGCACCTCGTATTTTATGACCACTCGAGCTGTTTCTACTGAGCGATAAAATACGAGGTGATGCAAAGGTGACGTGCAAATGCGGCGATTCCGGAAGTCAGGTATTTTAAGTCACAGATTTGGGTCACGCGCGCACTGCCTGTTAATACGATCCGAACCCTGCCTGCTTTGCTACACATGCGTCGGCTATTTTTTGATTAGCCATTTCTCTTCGTCTTCCCATCCAATATACTCCGAACTAACATACTGGTATCCTGCCACTGACTGATGAGAAATCTTTGGAGATCGAGGGTCCAGTTGAGATTTTCTCAAGGCTACGACATACCGTGGTACTCTCGCGATTCGAGACAATATAAAATGAAATAACGCGGTGTAAAATCAAGTAAGTGATGAGGGCTTAGGAATGCAAGAAGTCAGGCTGTTAATTACGCGAACAATAGGCGATGAATGCCACAATTCACATGTAACGTAACGTATAGGGCCTATAACACATACACAAGCGAGTTGGTACCAACAAAGCATGATGCGAACACGGTCGCTGTGTGTACACACGTATTTTGTACACATGTGTGCGATGAACCGATTGAAAAGCGCGGGGAGAAATTCTAGACGTCCGATATACACCACGATTTTCGCTACCCGGTGTGTTTCTACTGAGAATCGTCCTTCGCGTCACCACGCATCGACCACCTCAATAGATGGACGACGGAGCACCTCGCATCAGCCGGCATCGGCCACTACCAGATCTGTTTCTACTGAGGAAAAATTCGAGGTGTCACCACGCATCGGCCGGTATCGGCCGCCATCGGCCGGTATCACCACACATCGGCTGGCATCACCTCGAATTTTCGTCGCTCAGTAGAAACACGCTCAACGACGCGGGCGCGTAATTTCAACTTTGACAGGCCCGTATGACGTCATATTGAGTCGGATTGACTTGAAACTTGGTAGAAATATTCCTTGACATTTCAGGCATCCGATAAGTGTATAAAAACGGGAATTTTTCATTGCATATGAGCTGTGCATGCGTATATGTGCGCGCGCGTACGCGTCCGTCCAATTTTTTCAATTTTTCAAAAAATGCTCCAAATGGTCTGAAACGTGTGCAAAAAAAAAAAATTGAGCTCGATTTGAGCATACAAATATTTCAACGCGCGCGTACGCGCACGTTTTAAGATAAAGATGAATTTTGAGAATACGAGTAGAATGCGCTTGACTTGAAATATATATGACGTAAATTTCATTGAAAAATTCCATTCCATTAATGAGATATGATTGAGAATGTGTTTTCATATAATGACGTCATAGTGACGTCACGGTCGACTGATCACTTTGATTTTAGTTCGATTGCCGTCTTTGGGAGACGATACATATATGGTATAAGTTTGAAATTGATAGAAAGAGGAATTTCTGAGCTAATCGATGCACAACTTTTGGGGAGAAATAACAAAGAATCAGTACAGATACAGAAGGTGATCCGAAGGATACTCGGATCACCTAAAAAAAAGAACACAGACAGTGAAAGTTTCACTTCCTCGTGGTCCGATTTGTCGCTAGCAATAAAGCGGAACTCTGGGAGCCTCGCCCTCCAGAACTCTGGGGAGGGAACTGAAATATAACAGATGGGAGTTCGCCTCTTCTTGCACTCTGTTCCATCCTGTCGGCTTTTCAGCGGGATGTTGACCGCCTGTCCCGCCGGAACTCCGGGGAGCTAACGTTGAAAGCGCCTTCGTTTCGGAGGCACAACACTTAAGCCCCAACTTCTCTTCTGGCCACTCCGGTGCCCTAATTGTGCCCGATTCAGCTTCAACGCTCCCACACGACCACAGACAGGCATCCACACACAACGCACGCAGACGCACACGCGGACACACACACACACATACACACACACACACTCACACACAGAGCAAGAACAACAAGAACAAAAACAGCTGACAGACAGAGGTTTATCTCCTCGTGCTCCGATTCGTCGCTAACAATCCAGTGGAAATCTGGGAGCCTCAACAGCCAAAGTCGATTATCGGGCACTATTACGGAAGCGGAGTGGCCAGAAGAGAAGCTGGCGCTTGACGTCGAAAGAACAATGGAACGTTGCAACGTTAAAATCCCTGGAGTTCCGGCGGGATAGACGGTCAACGTCCCGCTGAAAAGCCGACGGGGTGGAGCAGAGTGCACGTAGATGCGAATTCCTATCTGTTATATTTCAGTTCCCTCCCCGGAGTGCTGTACATAGGGCGAGGCTCCCAGATCTCCGCTGGATTGCTAGCGACGAATCGGACGACGAGGAGCGAATGTTGAAGTCAAATCGGGCACCAATTCGCCACCGGAGTGGCCAGAAAAGAAACATGACTTAAAGTTCAGGGCTCCCGAAAAGACAGCAGTGTTGGACAGGAAGCTCCCCCAGAGTTTCGTTGGGCGAAGCAGCAAGCGTTCCACTGGAAAGCCCACGCCTTTAAAACAGCCAACGAGAAGGCGAAGGGAAGGCGTCGGTGCTTGGCATGCCTGTGGCGTGTCCCTTAGCGATCAATTGGTCAGGTCAGGACTCGAAAACCTTTCCTGCTGCTGAAAGAAAAAAAAAATGAGTGATAATAGACGGCAGGGAGAAAAACAAAAGCAAAACAACCACCAAAAAAAGGTCCAGCTTTGGCTGTTGGCACAGGAGAAAGAGGTGGAGGTGGTCGAAGCAGGTTGCTTGTCCGGTCCGGCGGGGCCAGAAACGCACTTTGGTTCGACGGCCTGCAGCTGCCGAAGTGACGGCAGTGCTCGCCCCTCTGCTCCCCCGGAGTTCCGGCAGGGGCGACTGTCGTGTGCCGCCTGTCAGGTGACTATCGCCTCCTGGTTTGATGCAGCATGTTTGCGACCGTGCAGCCGGTCTCGGGACGCAAATGGCCTTCTCTTGGGCTGGTTGTTTTGAGTCCCAACGATCCAAGTCCGAATGCGAAACGGCCTTTTTAAATTGTTTAGCCATTGGAACACGTGCTTAAACAGAACTACGAGGGGAGGGGTTCTCGTAATGCCGGGCCTATTATAGGGGAAGCCGTTTCGGTGAACGATATTTGGCTTTGAATGCCGACTGAACGGGAGATCAAATAGCTAATTCTAGTGGAAAGTGGAAGTTCACAGCACCGAAATGGAACCGGGAGCACACTTCCGGTGGTAGAGAATTGGAACGCAAGTCTATGGTCATTCCAAATGCAAAGCGAGGCCCTCCGAATCATTTGACCCTTAATAATGTGCAATGTGAGAGATTTGGAGCAGAGGGGTTCTTGGAACGCCGCGACATATATGAGGGAGTCGGTCAAACGGAGCGTTTGTCAGACAAGATGAAGAGTGCTATTGAGAAAAGACTCCCCTATTCTGCGAGCATCTCTCACATGCGAAACCAAGGCGCAAAGTCCGCGCACGGGCACGTCAGACGCCATATTAGCGACGTATTTCATAAATATATATAAATATGTCACATAAATGCCCAAAATGGCCTATTTTGGGATATCGTCGGAAATATTTGTATTTTATTTGATAGAGGCATATCGCTTATAGATGTAGCCTTTTATAACCTATTGGCCAGTTTCATTTTGGTATATTTGACATAATATAACTCACATCAGTTGATAACCCAGGTTTGACCCTGGCCAATAGGCTATAAATGCCCAAAAGAGTCCATTATGGAATATATTCGGAAATATGTATATTTTTCATAATAGAGGCATATCGGTCATATATGTCGCTGTTATCCCCTATTGCCCAGTTTCATACTTGTAAATTTGACATCATAAAACTCACATCTGTTGATAACCCAGGTTTGACCCTTGCCAATAGGGGATAAATGCCCGAAAGGGCCCATTTTGTGATATTCATGAAAATATGGATATTCTTTGTAATTGACTTATGTGTCTTTGTAGAAAAAAGCTGTTTTCCTTTATTGGCCAGGTTTATATAAGTATAATTGTCATTAAATAAATAATAACTGTTGATAACTAAGGTTCGATCCGGGCCATTAGGGGATAAATTCCCGAATGTGCCCATTTTGTGATATACATGAAAACATCGATATTTTTTTTTTTTTGTAATTGAGTTAGTGTTTAATGCTTCCAGGTTAGCGTCCCTTGTCAGTGACGGAGCATTAATCTGCACATTACTTGAATATGAGACCGTTCTGAAGCAAATCATTTTCACACAACAATAGATATACAATGAACTCTTGAATGAATCCCATAAGGATTGGAACAATCATCTCCCAGCATTTCCACTGATTCCCACTGATCAGTTACTAGCCTTCCCCTTTAACCCTTGCCAATAGGGGATAAATGCCCGAAAGTGCACATTTTGTGATATATATGAAAATATCGATATTCTTTGTAATTGAGTTATATACGTTTGTAAAAAAAAAAAAACTGTTTTCCTTTATTGGCCAGATTTATAGAGGTATAATTGTCATTAAATAGATAATAACTGTTGACAACCAAGGTTCAATCAGGGCCATTAGGGGACAAATTCCCGAATGTGCCCATTTTGTGATATACATGAAAACATTGATTTTTTTTTTGTAATTGAGTTACAACTAGTAACAGCTGTTGATAATGAAGGCTTGAGCATGGCCAATAGGGCATAAATACCCAAAAGGGCCTATTTTGCGATATCGTCGGAAATATTTGTATTTTATTTCATAGAAGCATATCGCTTATAGATGTAGCCCTTTATACCCTATTGGCCAGTTTCATTTTGGTATAATTGCCATAATATAACTCACATCAGTTGATAACCCGGGTTTGACTCTGGCCAATGGGCTATAAATGCCCAAAAGAGCCCATTTTGGAATAAAGTTGGAGATATGTATATTTTTCATAATAGAGGCATATCGTTCATAGATGTCGCTGTTATCCCCTATTGCTCAGTTTCATACTGGTATATTTGACATCATAAAACTCACATCTGTTGATAACCCAGGTTTGACCCTTAGGGGATAAATGCCCGAAAGGGCCTATTTTGTGATTTACATGAAAATATCGATATTCTTTGTAATTGAGTTATGTGTGTTTGTAGAAAAAGCTGTTTTACCCTATTGGCAAGGTTTATATAGGTATAATCATCATTAAATAGATGATAACTGTTGGTAACAAAGGCTTGAGCCTGGCCAATAAGGGATAAATGCCCCAAAGGGTCCATTTCGGGATCTATTTCGAAATATGTGTATTTTATATAATAGAGGCATATGGCTAATAGATGTCGCTGTTATCCCCATTGGCCAGTTTCATATTGGTATATTTGACATGATATAACATACATCTGTTGATAACCCAGGTTTGACCCTGCCCAATTAAGGATATATTCCCGAAAGGTCCCATTTTGTGATATACATGAAAATATCGATATTCTTTGTAATTGAGTTATGTTGTTTGTAGAAAAAGGTGTTTTCCCCTATTGGCCAGGTTTATATAGGTATAATTGCCATTAAATAAATAAAATCTGTTTATAACTAAGGTTTGACCCTGGCCATTATTGGATAAATGCCTGAAAGTGCCCATATTTTCATATTGGTATATTTGACATTATATAACATACATCTGTTGATAACCGAGGTTTGACCCTTTCCAATAGGGGATAAATGCCCTAAAGGGCTCATTTTCTGATATAGATGAAAATATCGATATTCTTTGTAATTGAGTTATGTGTGTTTGTAGAAAAAGCTGTTTCCCCTATTGGCCAGGTTTATATAGGTATAATTGTCATTAAATGAATAAAAACTGTTTATAACCAAGCTTCAACCCTGGCCAATAGGGGATAAATTCCCGAAAGTACCCATTTTTTGATAAACGTAAAAATATCGATATTCTTTGTAATTGAGTTAATGTGTTTGTAGAAAAAGCTGTTTGTTTCGACACGGATTGTCGCCTCCTGCTCGGGGCGACAATTCGTGATGGGCGCTGGCGGCACGGATTGTCGCACCCGTCACGGATTGTCGCCTGGCGACAATCCGTGACGCTTGTGCAGTTCCCAGTTTTTGACCTCGAAGGCGACAATCCGTGTTGGCAAAAGATTTGTTGCGACACGGATTGTCGCCCCGTCACGGATTGTCGCCCCGGGCTCGGGGTGGTTCCTCCGGTGTTAAGCTTTGGTGGGATGGGTATGACTGGTTAGTTATGCGTATGTGTGTATGTGTGTGTGTGTGTGTGTGTGTGTGTGCGTGCGTGTGTGTGTGTGTGTGTGTATTTTGAGCTGCATGATATGTGATGTGTATGATTTGTTGTGTGTGTGTGTATGCGTGTGTGTTTGGAGTATAATAATACAATATGTAGAAACTGTGCATGTGTGGTGGTTGTATAGTGGTAGTGGTTTGTTTGTCTGTGTGTATACGTGTGCCTGTATGCTTACGTGTGTATGTGGAATATAGTGGCGCTACTGTGGCAATACAAACGCCTTTAGAGTGTATGACCACGTGTTTGAAAAATTCACACCAGCGTTGATCTAAAAATAGTATGGGTGTGTCAACCAATATCAGCGGTGAGGCGGGCTAAGCGAGAGAGAGACCGAGAGAAAATACATACGAGGGAGGTACCCTCCCCAAATGTTATTTGTCTTTGTTCATTTTTCACTGCACTCATTTTCTTCCATCAGTCTTATAAACTAGAACGTCCATACCACTATTCTTTGTCCCAGAATAGGTTTGGCATGCTTTATGCATGAGCGAATAATTTCCACACGCCGTAAAAAATTTGTCAATCGTTGGTTGATTTTAGAACAAACGAACTGCCATTGCACACCGCTAATACATACGTAATACAAACAAACACCAACAAACACTCAAACAAATCCTCATAATGCAAATAAACCAACTCAACACTTTTTTTCTTGATATTTATTGATTTCATTCAAATCATTCATAAATCGACCCATTCTGGGTGTAACATGAAAAAAAAAAGTTACAACTGGCAATTCAAAACACAAACAAATCCATTTGTCAATTTATACCACAAATAATCTCACTTCAACATAGATAACTCGACCCTACTAACAATTTCTTCACGAGAAAGTTTTGACATGTAGGGCCCTACCAAACCTATATTCCTGGAATACATTGGTTTGGATCATGTAACACCTTCTTACTTACAAGGGCATATACATAAAAAAACACAAATACATTACACAAATCTAGAATAAAATCAGTCATAAAAAAACCCCACCACCCCCTCCCCTCCCCAACCTAAACAAATCTAGGGCCTACATCTATCCTAAATATTAAATCCTACCAACATCTGTCATACCATTTATAACTATCCTTCTTCAAATCCAATCCCCAACCCACCAACCCCTGATTAAACAAAACCTAAATCATCCCACACCCACATTCACCAACCCAAATACATACATACACACACACACACACACACACACACACGAAGGTTCGTTATTCCGAAGTTTCGTTTTTTCCGAGGTTTCATTTATCCGAAACACACAATTCCCTATACCTAGAGGTTCGTTGATCCAAAAATGAAATTCGGAATAACGAACCTTCGGAATAATGAGCCTTCGGACGAATGAGCCTTCGGACGAATGAGCCTTCAGAATAACAAACTTTTGCAATAACGAAATGTAACCCCCTTCCAAAATACCGACGCACACCCGAACCGATACCACATTCCTTCCTGATCCCAATGTTGATAAATAAGACATAATGGACCGTATGCAGAAAAGCAGCATCCGCCCGCACGCAAGCTCCACTCCGAATTCATATACAAATCTGCCAAACAAACTCATCAAATTCAAAGCTGCTGATAAAATCAATATCAACGTTTATGCCAGCAACAGCTTACTAGGTATCCCTCCCCACGCGCAGCTAAAAAAAAAAATACGCAAAAAACTGACATAATAAACACATTCTTCCATCACACACACACACACACACACACACACACACAAACAGACACTAAATTGTCATGTGCACGCGCACATACACACTTCCTTGAAACCTCACCATGACTTTTTACATGGCATGTTTGCATGGATGTAGCCATGTAAGTTATGTGTTAGTATTTCAATGATTATGTCCAGAACGATATTACCCAGCAAAATGTGCTTCGAGGGCGGGCGACAATCCGTGCCGCCAACGCCCGTCACGGATTGTCGCTCCGAGCAGGAGGCGACAATCCGTGTAGGGGCGACAATACGTGTCGCAACAGCTGTTTTTCCCTATTGGCCATTTGTATATAGGTATAATTGTCATTAGATAAATAAAAACTGTTGATAACCAAGGTTTGACCATGGCCAGTAGGGGATAAATGCCTGAAAGTGCCCATTTTCTGATGTATATCAAAATATCGATATTCTTTGTAAATGAGGAATATGTGTTTGTAGAAAAAGCTGTTTTCCCCTATTGGGGAGATTTATGTAGGTATAATCGTCATTAAACAAATAATAACTGTTGATATTGAAGGCTTGAGCCTGGCCAATAGGGGATAAATGCCCAAAAGGGCCCATTTTGGAATATAGTCGTAAAATATGTATATCTTCCATAATACAGGCATATCGCTTATAGATGTCGCTGTTATCCCCTATTAGCCAGTTTCATATTGGTATATTTGACATAATATTACTCACATCTGTTGATAACCCAGGTTTGACCCTGCCTAATAAGGGATAAATTCCCGAAAGTGCCCATTTTGTGATATATCGATATTCTTTGTAATTGAGTTACGTTGTTTGTAGAAAAAGCTGCCTTCCCCTATTGGCCAGGTTTATATAGGTATAATTGTCATTAAATAAATAATAACTGCTGATAATGAAGGCTCAAGCCTTCACTCTTGAGTGGCAATCCTTAGAGCACTTGCAGCAGATGAAGTCTGTTGGGGCCAATACTAAGACTGCCCGTGCCTTTCTCTTAGCTCTCCTGTCGGACTGCTACACGTGCCTTACAGCTTCAGCTCTCTGAACGCCCTCCATGACGGTGCCTCTCCATAGCGGACGATCTTCAGCTACACCTTCCCATGTGTTGGTGTTGATGTCCATCGTCTTCATGTCACGTTTGCACACATCTTTGAAGCGAAGATGCGGCCTTCTCATGGGACGAGACCCCTCGCTTAGCTCTCCATACAGCATGTCCTTCGGGATGCGACCTGGTTCCATTCGACGCACATGACCCAACCACTTCAGGCGTCTCTGGCTGAGGAGTGAAAACATGCTGAGAATGCCGGCACGCTGGAGGACCTCTGCATTTGTCACCCTATCCTGCCATTTTATGTGCAGGAGTCGTCTGAGGCAACGGAGGTGAAAGGTGTTGAGCCTCTTCTCCTGGCCAGCATATGTTGCCCAGGACTCAGAGCCGTATAGCAGGGTGCTGACGACGCAGGCTTGGTAAACGCAGAGCTTGGTGTTCTTGGTCAGCTGACTGTTATTCCATACGCGCCTGTTCAGTTTGGCCATGACTGCAGTAGCTTTCCCTATCCTATTGCTTATCTCATTGTCAAGGGAGAGGGAACTGCAGATTGCTGAACCAAGGTAGGTGAAAGAGTCCACTTCTTCCAGATGTGTGACATTAATGGAGATGTCTGGAGGAGAGTCAGTGCCTTGGGTCAAGATCTTAGTCTTTTTCAGGCTGATGATGGCTAGTCCAAATTCATTGCAGGCATGGGACAGACAATCAACAAGCCTCTGCAATCCCGCTTCTGTGTGCGATACCAGAGCAGCGTCTTCAGCGAACAGCATTTCTTGGATAAGAACCTCTCTAACTTTGGTTCTGGCATGCAGTCGGGCGATGTTGAATAGCTTCCCATCCGCTCTGGTACGGATGTAGATTCCCTCTGTGCAGTCAACAAAGGCGTACTGAAGGAGCATGGAGAAGAAGATTCCGAAAAGTGTCGGTGCGAGGACACAGCCTTGCTTGACACCGCTGTTCACAGGGAAGGCATCAGAAGTTCTCCCGTTGTAGCAGACTTTACTTTGCATGTTCTCGTGAAAGGAAATGATAATTTGGAGCAGTCTCGGGGGGCATCCAATCTTCTGCAGGAGACTAAAGAGTCCACTTGGGCTGACCAGGTCAAAGGCTTTCGTCAGGTCTATGAAGGCAATGTACAGCGGCTTTTGCTGCTCACGGCACTTCTCCTGCAGCTGGCGTAGTGAGAAGATCATGTCTACTGTAGATCGGCTTGCCCTGAAGCCGCACTGTGACTCTGGATACACCCGGGAGGCAAGACTCTGCAGGCGGGCCAGAACTACACGTGCGAAGACTTTTCCCACAACACTTAGGAGAGAGATGCCTCTATAGTTGTTGCAGTCGCTGCGGTCTCCCCTGTTCTTGTAGACAGTGACGATACTGGCATCACGCATATCTTGGGGTACGTGGCCTTTTTCCCAGCAAAGACACAAGAGCTCATGGAGGTGTTGCAGTAGTACTGGCTTGCCGCTCTTTAGAACTTCTGGTGGGATATCATCATTTCCAGGAGCCTTCCCGCAGGATAGACGGTCAATGGCTTTGCTGAGTTCTTCTTTTGTAGGCAGGGCATCCAGCTCCCCCATGATTGAAAGGCTAGGTGAGGTGTCGAAGGCAGCATCTGTTACCTTATTTTGGGCTGCATACAGTTCCAGGTAATGTTCTACCCAGCGTTCAAGCTGCTTACATTGGTCTGTGATGGCTTCTCCAGTCTTTGTCTTCAACGGTGCAGTCTTGATGGCGGTGGGACCGATTGCAGCTTTAATACTGTCGTACATGTCCCTGGTATTTCCGCTGACTGCAGCTGTCTGAATCCTGCGGCACAGGTTCAACCAGTAGTCATATTAGCCCAACGGCGCGCAGTCTGTTGAACCTTGTTGCGAGCAGTTCTTAGGACATCGTGTGTGCTAGAGATGGGGTTCTGCTTGTAGGCCAGCAGGGCTTTCGTCTTGGCTTCAACATCTGATTGCATCACATCCCAGTGAGTTTCGTACCAGTCTTCGCTCCGACGTTCCTTCTTCCCGAACACAGAGAAGGCTGAGGAGTAGATAGTATCCCTAAGGTGGCACCATTTACCATCAATATCATTGTCATTTGGAATTGAAGTGATCATTTTCTCACTGAACGTGTCATGAAATCGTCGACATCTCTCGAGGTCGTTGATACAGCAGGTGTTGATGCGTGGGAGACCTTTGGTTTTGGTTCGATGTATTTTCTTTGTCATCAATCTCACTTTGCTACTCACGAGGGAGTGATCTGAGTCGCAGTCTGCGCTGTGATAGCTCCGTGTGTGGAGAACACTGCTAAGGTCTGTACGCTTGGTGATGAGAAGATCAAGTTGGTGCCAGTGTTGAGACCGTGGATGTCTCCAGGAGACTTTGTGGCGTTCTTTACCTTTGAAATAGGTGTTTGTCACACACAGACCACGATGGCAGCACAGCTCCAGCAGCCGCTGTCCATTATCATTCATCTTTCCCGTGCCTTGGTGGCCGAGGCAGGAAGACCAGGTGTTGTAGTCAGCTCCCACTCTAGCATTAAAATCTCCGAGAAGATAAAGTCCTTCAGTGCTGGATATCCTGGATATCATCTCATCCAATTCTTCATAGAACTGGTCTTTAGTCTCTGAGGTGGAGCAGAGTGTCGGTGCATAAATGCTGAAGATGTTGATGAAGCCCACTGTTGTAGACAAACGCAGAGTGAGTATTCTCTCTGTCCCGCCAGTTGGTTGGTTCAATGGTGGAGACCAGAGAGTTCTTCACTGCGAAGCCCACCCCGTGCTGTCTTGGGTCGTCCTGTGACAGACCCTTCCAAAAGAAGGTGTAATTGGCTTCCTTGATAGAACCACTGTCTGCCAGACGGGTCTCCTGTAGACAGGCAATGTCAACATTTAGTCTTGATAGTTTCTTGTCGATAACCGCAGTCTTTCGGGCATCATTAATCTGTTCGATGTCGTTATTAAAACCAGGGCACATGGTTCGAACGTTCCAGATTGCTAGCCGAAGAGTTGGAGTCTTCATTTTTACTTCTGAACTTCTCCTTCTTACATTGTGTCGACGTCTTGCGACGTCGCTGGAGTGTCTTCTCCAGAGTACTACGAGCCTGGGCTGATGTGAAATGGAGAACTTGTGCTGCTCATACGTCAAGTTCTCCCTCTCGGCGTTGCTGATGTAGTCCAAAGGAAAGGATGAACCAATACAATTTGGCACCAGCACAGTTGCAGGAGTTGCCGGAAGGCAACGCAATACGTTGCTAGACCGCCTTAGGGACTCCACTCCGGATTTCTGTAGGGTTTACTCCTTAGCCTTTTCTTCTCCCGAAGATAACCACAAGGCAGTGGGACCACGTGGCAGGTTGTACTAGGTTACGTGGTACTAGTAGCAGGGTTGATTATTCCTGACCTGACCTATACTAAACACTACTCTCTGCTAGCCGTTTCGCACTTAAGTGTCAAACATAATCCCGCGATAGAAGCGATGGAATTCACACGTTGTTTTACGTTTCTTTGACTCCAATAACGTCACAATTAAAGATTGCGTTGATTCCTTCAAATCCAATGATGTCACAATGGAGGTGCGTCACTGCACGATGGTAAAGTGCGTTATACTGAGATCGCGCAACAAGTTGACTGCGTTTCCAATGATCCAGAGAGTGCACACGCTTTAAATACTAGTAGATGGCTTAAGCAGTGAAAAACAGTGATGAAAACAGTGATGAAAACTCCTTCCAAAAGTCCAAGAATGAATTGATGGGGGGATTTAACAAAGACAAAAAAAAAAAAAACGATAATAAGACCTTGAAATGTTGATCCAGTACAACAATTGACACGTCCAGGAGATTCCGTGAAGATGATGTTCTGGTAATCAGAATCGTTTTAAAAATACTCTATAGGCCTAAGAGTCACCCCATTATCACTTAATGTCCCGTTTTTAGGAGCTCCATTGACACACGCGTAAACTCAACCACGGTATCACACCATCATGAAGAGAAAAAACGGAAAGATCTTACTTGAAGTGTCCAGGCTTGACATATGACGAGAATCTTGATGTAGGCTAAATCTACAAACCACGCTCCACGATGTAAATCCTCAAACCACGATCCCCCGCACAATTCAATTCCCCGATGTAAATTGGGTATAATTGCCCAAAATGGGCCTATTTTGGGATATACATGAGAACATTGATATTCTTTGGAATTGACTTATATGTGTTTGTAGAACAAGCTACTTTCCCCTATTGTCCAGGTTTATGTTGGCAAAAATATCATTAGATATATAACAGCTGTTGATAATGAAGGCTTGAGCATGGCCAATAGGGCATATATGCCCAAAAGGGCCTATTTTGGGATATCGTCGGAAATATTTGTATTTTATTTGATAGAGGCATATCGCTTATAGATGTAGCCTTTTATACCCTATTGGCCAGTTTCATTTTGGTATATTAGACATAATATAACTCACATCAGTTGGTAACCCAGGTTAGCCTCTGGCCAATAGGCTATAAATGCCGAAAAGAGCCCATTTTGAAATATAGTTGGAGATATGTATATTTTTCATAATAAAAGCATATCGCTTATAGTTGTCGCTGTTATCCCCTATTGCCCAGTTTCATAATGGTATATTTGACATCATAAAACTCACATCTGTTGATAACCCAGGTTTGGCCCTTGCCAATAGGGGATAAATGCCCGAAAGGGCCCATTTTGTGATATACATGAAAATATCGATATTCTTTGCAATTGAGTTATGTGTGTTTGTAGAAAAAGCTGTTTTCCTTTATTGGCCAGGTTTATATACGTAAAATTGTCATTTAATAAATAATAACTGTTGATAACCAAAGTTCGATCCGGGCCATTAGGGGATAAATTCCCGAATGTGCCCATTTTGTGATATACATGAAAACATCGATATTTTTTTTTTTGTAATTGAGTTAATGTGTTTGTAGTAAAAGCTGTTTTACCCTATTGGCAAGGTTTATGTAGGTATAATCGTCATTGAATAGATAATAACTGTTGGTAACGAAGGCTTGAGCCTGGCCAATAGGGAATAAATGCCCCAAAGGGCCCATTTCGGGATCTATTTGGAAATATGTGTATTAATAGAGGCATATGGCTAATAGATGTCGCTGTTATCCCCATTGGCCAGTTTCATATTGGTATATTTGACATGATATAATATACATCTGTTGATAACCCAGGTTTGATCCTGCCTAATTAGGGATATATTCCCAAAAGGTCCCATTTTGTGATATACATGAAAATATCGATATTCTTTGTAATTGAGTGATGTTGTTTGTAGAAAAAGGTGTTTTCCCCTATTGGCCAGGTTTATATAGGTATAATGGTGTATAATTGCCCAAAATTGCCTATTTTGGAATATACATGAGAACATTGATATTCTTTGTAATTGACTTATACTGAGTATGTGTTTGTAGACAAAGCTGCTTTCCTCTATTGTCCAGGTTTATGTTGGCAAAAATATCATTAAACAAATAACAACTGTTGATAATGAAGGCTTGAGCATGGCCAATAGGGCATAAATGCCCGAAAGGGCCTATTTTGGGATATCGTCGGTGTCTCATTAAAAATGCATTTCCGGGTTGTTTCATGTAGGTCACCTATCGGTCATTCAACTAGACAAATTTGTTTACGTGTAGGGACGAGACAAAGAGTGCGAGTGAGTGAGCGAGAGAGAAAGTGCTAGGACAGGTGTAAATGTTTTACAAGTCACGCCATCGATGACCGAGAGGAGTTCATTTATTTTTGCATGTCAATTAATGTAGAAAGAAAAGACAGGAAATAGCTCTAAGTCCGGGAGAGTGCTGTATAGGTGTTTTCGTTCAAGTCCTTTTAAGTTGTATCAAATATTCCAAATGCCTCGAAAAGGAGTGTCGTAGTCGAGTAGCAATTTAACAGTAGAGTTGAATCCTTTCGTGGCAGACACCATTTTGATTTCACCGAGAGAACATTGAGTTAGCTCCGTGATGGCAGGAAACCAACTTGCCACACCCAGACGCCAGTTGGCAAGATAATTTTGTGTCTAAGCCCAATTTCGTTGGCGGCCAGGAGCCGTCCATCCACCTATACCGTCAGCCTGTATACTGGCTGATTAGAGTTCAGATTTTGTTTGCTGCCAGAAGGCGTATTCCAACAGCCTTTGAAGCCTTCCAGTAGACAAGAAGAAGAGGCATTTTGGTTATATTACACCGGTCATTGGTAAGTTAAATTGCGATTTGATTTCTGCTTTGTCGTGTATAAGGATGTGAATGTGTTTCAGGGCACCACATATAGCCCCGGAGAACCCCGTGAATAAGTGATAAAGTATATCATAATGGTGTACAGTTTTTGAAAACGATGCGGTGATGTTTGATAAGCTATGCACTGTTATATTTCCAATGTTTGAAACATTTCATTATGTGAATTTTGTATGTTAATTGGATAATAAGGCAGTTCTCAAATTTTCACCGTGATGTCAGGATTTTAAGTTGATAACCTTTTTGTGTGTGTGATTAGAACACACCCCATTGGTATATGTTACACTTAAATAATTTTGTAGATGGCGCCGAGGTCGAGTTTACTCCCAGGCAGACGCATTCCCAGCCGGGTGACTGTGTCCGCCCCTCGCTAGGGAGAACCTTTGGACGCCAGCGAATACGGGACGCGGGTCCTCGCGACACTTTGGAGCTAAAACAGCAACCTCGTATACAAGGACGCTCCACCCACGAATTAGTTATGTTCTGGAAGCGAACAGTTTGACAATTAATGTGACTCTGTGGACAACGCAGGGGTGAGCGATGAACCTGGCGGGTGCATTTATGACGTGGAAGTGTCACTGAAGGAGAAATATGAATGTCATGTGAAATTGGTAATAAGATGAATGAGATGTGAACATAATTTGGATATTGGCATTTATATACTCCATGATAATTGCGGGTCAGCACAGAACCCGGATGTAAACGGAAGCAGTGTAGTTGAAGACAAAAGTTATAACCGCGGTAAACCGTCGTGGGTGCAGGCTGGTCATCTCAGGATCAGCACTACGGGGGTGTGAACCAAATAGTGTTGTATTTGATAGGAGATAGCGGTGTTGTCAGGGATAACGAATTGATAGTGAAGCTGTTATAATTATTCTGAACAAGTGTCAAGCCAAAATTAGAGGTGGAACCGGACCAAGTCAGGGTCCCGTTCACATGGTTGTCGAATATAAGAATATGGTAATTTAATTTATCTCACTCAGAATTTTGATTTTGCATTTTATGTTGGTCACAATTTCTTGATTTCAGTTCTGTAAATATTCCACAAATTGTTTTATTAAAGTGTACATTAAAGTGAATGGCACCAGTGTAATCGAGTATTATTTAAGTTCGCCCATGTGACAGTCGGAAATATTTGTATTGTATTTGATAGAGGCATATCGCTCATAGATGTAGCCTTTTATACCCTATTGGCCAGTTTCGTTTTGGTATATTTGACATAATATTTCTCACATCTGTGTATAATCCAAGTTTAACCCTTGCCAATAGGGGATAAATGCCCGAAAGGGCCCATTTTGTGATGTACATGAAAATATCGATATTCTTTGTAATTGAGTTAATGTGCTTGTAGAAAAAGCTGTTTTACCCTATTGGCAAGGTTCATATAGATATAATCGTCATTAAATAAATAATAACTGCTGATAGCGAAGGCTTGAGCCTGGCCAATAGGGGATGAATGCCCAAAAGGGCCCATTTTGCGATCTATTCGGAAACATGTGTATTTTATATAATAGAAGCATATCGCTAGTGGATGTCGCTGTTAATCCCTATTAGCCACTTTCATATTGGTATATATTTGACATAATTATAACTCACATCTGCTGATAACAATGGTTTGAACCTGGCCATTAGGGGATAAATTCCCGAAAGTGCCCATTTTTTGATATACATAAAAATATCGATATTCTTTGTAATTGAGTTAATGTGTTTGTAGAAAAAGATGTATTTTCCTATTGGCCAGGTTTATGTAGGTATAATTGCCATTAAATGTACAAAAAGTGTTGATAACAAAGATTTGACCCTTGCCGGTAGGGGACAAATGTCTGAAAGTGCCCATTTTGTGATATACATAGAAATATCGATATTCTTTGTAATCGAGTTAATGTGTATGTAGAAAAAGCTCTTTTCCCTTATTGGTCAGGTTTATGTAGGTATAATTGTCGTTAAATGAATAATAACTATTGACAATGAAGGCTTGAGCCTGGCCAATAGGGTATAAATGCCCAGAAGGGCATATTTTGTGATATCGTAATATGTATATCTTATATAATAGAGGCATATGGCATATAGATGTCGCTGTTATTCCCTATTGGCCACTTTTATATTGGTATATTTGACATAATATAACTCACATCTGTTGATAACCAAGGTTTGACGCTGACCAATAGGGGATAAATGCCCGAAAGGGCCCATTTTGTGATATACATGAAAATATCGATATTCTTAGTAATTGAGTTATGTGTGTTTGTAGAAAAAGCTGTTTTCCCCTATTGACCAGGATTATATAGGTATAATTGTCATTAAATATATAATAATTGTTGATAACGAAGGCCTGAGCCTTCCCAATAAGGGATAAATGCCCAAAAGGGCCCATTTTGGGATGTGGTCGGAAATATGTATATTTTTCATAATAGAGGCATATCGCTTATAGATGTCGCTGTTATCTCCTATTGCCCAGTTTGATACTGGTATATTTGACGTAATAAAACTCATATCTGTTGATAACCCAGGTTTGAACCTGGCCAATAGGGGATAAATGTCCGAAAGGGCCCATTTTTTTATATACATGAAAATATCGATATTTTCTGTAATTGAGTTATGTGTGTTTGTAGAAAAATCTGTTCTCCCCAATTGGCCAGGTTTATATAGGTATAATTGCCATTAAATGAATAATTACTGTTGATAAAATAAGGTTCGATCCGGGCCATTAGGGGATAAGAGGCCTATTTTGTGATATTCGGAAATGTGTGTATTTTCCACAATAAACGAATATCACTTATTGATGTCGCTCTTATTACCGTTTGGCCAGTTTCATATCGGTATATTTGGCGTAATATAACTCCTTTCTGTTGATAACCAAGGTTTGACCATGGCCAATTGGGGATAAATGTCCGAAAATATCGATATTCTTTTTAATTGAGTTATATGTGTTAGTAGAAAAAGCTGTTTTTCCCTATTGGCCAGGTTGATATTGGTATAATTGACATCAGATAACTCATACCTGTTAGTAAACAAGGTTTGACACTGGCCAATAAATGCCCAAAAGGGCCTATTTTGTGATATTATATTCGTAAATTTGTGCATTTCCCATAATAGACGAATATCGCTTATTGATGTCGCTCTTAGCCCCTTTTGGCCAGTTTCATATCGGTATATTTGGCATAATATAACTCCTATCTGTTGATAACCAATAACCGGGGGGGCCAAAAGCTAAAAACAGAGGTCGAGTTGCACTCTCTCTACAAACTAAGTAGACCATGCTTATTTTCAAGTTTTTATTGTAACAAACAACATTCCACTGGTCTACCTCAAAAAATTTGTTGCGAAAGCCTCCAAATCCAAGATGGCGTCCAAGATGGCCGCCATATTCACTGAATCTGGATCTGGATGTGTACAGTGCAGGACCGTTGTGGTATAGTGCACCGGAGAGAGAGAGGGCTGATGAAGATTACTGGTACTGAAGAAACTGGTCCCCGACTGCAGCCTTGAAGATTGCTACTGTTTGGGAAGTTGCTATGGTGTCTGGGAGATGATTCCAGTCCACCGTTGTCTTAACAAAAAAAGAGTTCTTATACTGATCTGTATTTGAACTTTCAACAACAAAACACTTACTATGATTTGTGACTTGCCTTTCTACTAGGTTGTCTGCCTCAAACCCAGTAAATTTCTTTGCTTTGATTTGTCTTTTTGGTCGTATAGGTCTGAGAAAATCATTTACAGGGAGGGCTGGTACCAACCCCCCGACCACTTTGAAGTAGGAAGATAGCCTTGCACATCTCCGCCTCGATGCTAATGTGTGAAGGTCAAGATTGGTCAGCATCTGCGTCATACTTCCGGGGTCTCTCGACTGGTAGTCTCCAGTGATGAAACGGGCTCCTCTTCGTTGGATTTTTTCGAGGGAGTCTATGTCCTTCATGAAGTATGGATCCCATACTATGGCGCCGTATTCCATGATGGATCTGACGAGTGCTGTGTAAGCTGTTCTCTTGCAGTTCTTTGGACAGAACCCCAGATTACGCCTCAGAAGTGCAAGTACTGCATTTGCTTTGCGAGCTGTCTTGGCAACATGTGGGCTCCAACTCAGCTTCTCATTTAGAGTAACTCCGAGGTAAGGGTGTTCAGATACCTGCTTTAGGATCTGATCCTGTAGCCTGTAAAAGTGGGTGGACTTTGAGTTGATGCTCAGTATCTTACATTTACTGGTGTTGAATGTCATGCCCCATGTTTCAGCCCACTTCCCCAGGTTGATGAGGTCGTTTTGGAGTATCTGGTGATCTCTTTGCGATCCGATCTCCCTATATAGTAGGCAGTCATCAGCAAATAAGCGTACTTGTGATTTGACGCAGGATGGAAGGTCATTTACGTGACAGAGAAAAAGCAATGGGCCGAGGACTGTGCCTTGTGGGACGCCAGATGTAACAGGCACTGCCGCAGACTGGTGTCCATCCACTACTACAGACATTTCCCTGGTAGTGAGGAATGTTTGCAGCCAACTATGTAGGGGGCCTTTGATCCCATATTCAGTAAGTTTGTGTAGTAGCTTGTTGTGTGGGACTGTATCGAAGGCCTTCGAAAAATCAAGTATGGCAACATCTACTTGCTTCCTTTTGTTGTAGGCTGTCATAAAATCATGGACAGTAGTTAACAGTTGAGTTTCGGTAGAGTGACCTGATCTGAACCCATGATTTAGAGATGTTAAGATATTGTGTGTCTCCAAATGGTCCATCATATGCTTGCAAATGATGTGCTCGAGGAGTTTGCAGATTACTGACGTGAGTGAGACTGGTCTGTAGTTTTCTGCCAAGTGTATGTCTCCATTTTTGTAGACAGGTGTGATATTTGCCTTTACCCAGTCAGGGGGTAAGGTGCCTTTTAATACAGACAGTTGGAATATCTCGGTCAATCCCGGAGCTAAGTCTTTGGAGCATTCTTTTAAGATGATGTTTGGGATGTTATCTGGGCCGACTGCTTTAGAGATGTTGATACCAGCTAAAAGCTTTTCAACTCCTTCCACAGTAACAGTTAGAGGTTCGATTTGGTGTTTGCAACTCTTGGTAGTGGGTAGGTCACTACTTGCTTTCTTGAAGACTGACTCAAACTGCTTCACAAGAATCTGGGCTTTATCCTTGCTGTCATGTAGGAGTTTCCCATCTTTTTTGAGTGGTGGAAGTCCTGTCCTGTCTTGCCGCTTGGCTTTGACGTATCTCCAGAAGGGCTTGGAGTTGTTGTTGTCAAGCCCTGTGATAATGGAAGTGTTGACATATTCCTCTTCTGCTATGCGAAATGCTCTCTTGCATTTCCGTTGGAAGTCTTTGAATTTGCCCCAGTCGTTGCTTCTCTTTGCCTGCTTATACAGTCGGGCCTTTCGACGTACCATACGTTTCAGTTTGTGGTTGAACCAAGGGAGGGACTTTCTCCTCTTTGTTGTTCTTGAGGGGACACTTTCATCAATGATGTGAGAGAGTGAAGTTTTGAAGGTGGTCCATAATGAGCATATATCATCCCCCTGTTTCTTTCTTTCTAGTATGATGGTGGAGAGGTGAGAAGCTTCAGAATGAATTTTCTTCCAGTCTGCTTTGGAGAAGACATAGAGACGTCTGGCATTTTGTGTGGTGAGTTGAGGTAAGATACAGAAGTCGGTCACCACCATCGCATGATCACTGATTCCAGGGATACTTGTGGAAGTTTTCACCAAAGATGGATTATTGGTGAGGACCAGGTCCAAAATGTTCTCTAACCTGGTGGGCTGATCATGGATTTGTGTCAGTCCATAGTCAGTGGCGATGTCAATGAGAGCTTGTTGTACCTCCCTATCCGGTGCTCCTTTCCTCACTGTCAGATGCTCCCAGTCTATGTCGGGGCAGTTGAAATCCCCCGCTAGCACTATATGCTTCTCCTTGGGCTGGGAAAGCAATTTTTGCAGTGAGTCTCCCAATTTGCGGATGCTGTCCAAGTGTCTATGTGGCATGTAGAAGGATGCAATGTAGAGGTCCCTGCTCCCTTGAATCTTGGCTTTGGTCCAAACTACCTCGCATTCCGTCGTAAGTGACGGCTGGCTTTCAGATGTCATGTCCTTTCTAACACCAACGAAGACCCCACCACCGGTGGTCTCTCTGTCGTTTCGATAAAAGGCATGCGTTGGTGGAAAGACTTCGCTTGATTTGATGGCATTGTGTTCGGGATCCTTGCCAGGCTTGATTCCAGACAACCATGACTCCGTACCACATATGATATCTGGTTTCACATATTCAATTGCTGCTTTAAACTGTGAGTGGTTTCCTTTCACACTACAGCAGTTCACTGTGAGGAGTCGGAGATTGGTCTTATTTCTTGGTCTTGTGGTATGAAGGCTGCACGAGTTACTGGATGATCTGCCACCAGATGATGATGTTGTAGAGGAGTTATCAATACTGGTGGCTGCTTGATCTTGCATCCGAGGACTGCTGGTGTAAGTGGGGCTGAAGGGATCTTGTGATGAAAAAGAGTCCACAGATGTGAAGGACAATGGGTAGAACGTGTTTGAGGTTTGCAGTTCGAAACTGTTGAAGGTAAAACTGTCCACACTAAGGCAGTTGCACTTGTAGCAGTGCCAAACTACACTGTCACGTCCAAGGTGTGATATATCCCTGCTGCTGATTTCTTCACAAGAAAGGTGATACCAAATGCTACAGTTAGTGCAACAAACAGCATTTTGTGACCAAGTGACTGGTTTACTGCAGTATCCGCAGGGGTAAATAGCGCTACCAAGTGGCCCAGGATTCATCTGGATATCCCCTGCCAGTAAGATAAGTAGCACATAGATAGAAAGATGCTTCTTAGAACGTGGCATGCGGGCTGGTCTAGTTGATGTGGCCTGGATATTACTGCATGGAGACCTGGTAGGTTTACAGTTAAAACATTCCTGTAGAGTCTTGATTGTAGATCTATGTAACTTCCAGCTTACCATGGTAATGGCTGCACATGATGGCGAATGTGATGTATCATGCGATGGTGAAGAGATGGTGTATCCTATGCAGAAGACAAGCATCCATACTGCAACTAGAGCCGGTTGTGTGTGTGGCAATGTGGTCGCCATCTTGAATTCGGTGAGTGGTCGGGGGGAGGCAAAAAGCCCTTTAAAAACTAGCAAGTCATGATTACAAATTTACTATCAGAGAAGAAAAATATATAATAATACTTATGACTGCAGAAATATCAAAAATACAAATCAAAATCAGAAGATTAAGACGGATAGTTACTGCACTGGATCAGAGCTCCCAGAAATCACGTCCGTCTGCCGCGGGTGCGCCCTCTCTTCTCTCTTCTCACTGAATTTCTCATTTAAATGATAGAATTCGATAGAAACATCAGATTTCGACAAATGTGATGTCATATGAAAGAGAATAAAATTGTCTACAAGTTGATACCATTTTTGTGGGTTATTGTGATAATTGGATTGAGATTTTAAGGAAAAAACACTCATTTTTTTATATTTTTCTGAAAAAAGGAAAATCATGAAAATGCTTGATTCAGCATAAATCAGAGAAAGACTGAAGGATTATCTTGAAACATTTCAAGAATTTAGTTTGACATATAATTAATATTCCGAGCAAATTAGGGGTCAGTACTATTTTTGGTTCAGGAGTTATAATGTCTCAAACTTGAAAACTCACTACGTAAAAATGGCCACTTTAGTTGTGACCAAGACCTTGTTGGTCGTAAAAAAGTCTGCGCGCGCCAAGACTAATACACGCACCATTGGCACTGGCGCTTGTGTCAACGCCAGTAGTGCGTGTAGTAGTCTTGACAAACGCAGACTTTTTCTTTGACAAACAAGGGTTTGTGCCTGCAAACTAACTTTTCATACCAAGTGGTAGCTCAGGTGATACTGATCGCTATTATTTCAAAGTAGATTGTTCTGAAGCAGATTAGATGAAGCAAAAAAAAAAAAAAAATTCAAATAGAGGTAGTAGCTTGAAACCAATCTTGTTATAGATAGTTTAAGACAGAATTTAGATCAACCGCTCAAAAAAAAAAAATCAAGATGACAGCCATCAAAGTTGACATAGTGTATTGCGCCAAATTAAATGTATTATTTCGTTTTTGATACACATTTGTCTGTTGTGCTATCTTAAACCATCTTAAGTTTTTATGGACACATTTTTTAAACCAGTGATATTCTACTCTCCGAAAAAGAAAAAAACAAATCGAGTGGAAGTTTTTACTTTTGATGTGAGGAGTGAAAAACAGAAAACGGTGAATTTAGAGTGAAATTGGAGTGACTTTTGAGTGAAAATGTTCATTTTCACTCATTTTAGAGTGACCTTAGGCAGAGCTCCACACTAGGCAAATATCCGACCTTTTTTGGTGGCCCGATCAGGCCACCAAATTCTTCATTTCTGACATTTTGGTGGCCCGACGTGCGTTTTTTGTGGCCCCGGGCCACCGGACCACCGTTAGTGTCGAGCCCTGCCTTAGGGATCACTCGTCACTCTTCTGGTGATCCCCGAGGTCACTCTAAAATGAATGAAAATGAACATTTTCACTCTCGAGTGATCCTGATATCTAATACAGGAAAGCATCTACCAATGGCATAAGTTCAGATCAATTGTGACACTATAACCCACATGAAATCAACCTAAAAACAATGTAAGAAAAATCTGATAACGGAAAATACAGTTTCAGCATGCTTATTTGTAAATGTGCATATACAGCACGAATAATCAATTTGGACAATTTTATTCGAACAATATACTGAAAAGTAATTTCGCACAACACATTTAAGAGCAAAGTTGAGAAATTGCCGCCATGTTGGATTTTTTTTTTTGGGGGGGGGGGGGTTCGGATCAGAAGGGCTTTCAAGGACATCTACAGATCAGACATTATTACACATATACCATCATCATTCACGTTTCTACAGCAGCAGAGTAACATACAAGTAAAAAAGCATATCTTTGATACAGAAGCATTTCTTTTTTATTAAAGATTGGGCCTTACCCAAACACTGGAATGAGCTCCACCCCCCCCCCCCAAAAAAAAAAGACCCTCAATATGGTTTACACTAGTATAATATCGTTCGGATGTATAGAAACATGTAATAGACAGCAACATAAGAAGATTAAAAAAACATATCAAATTAAAAGTTATAAGTTGAGATAACTTTGACGCAACACACTAAAGGTATTGTTTACCAGTGGGAGAGATATCACATTCGATTTATATGTGCAGGTTAGTTGTATTACGAAACATTCTACCATGTAAAAAAAATTACAATAAAGCCTTAAACATACGGAGATATCGCCATTTCTTTTCAAGAAACCATAACAATGATAACTGTTGACATAAAAAACATTCTTATCAGATCTATTTAGTATATCTAACAATATTTAGCATTAATTATACTGATTTAAGTTTGTACATTAATCCCTAACTCACAGTTTAGAACTAGTTTGAGGAATTAAGTAAAGTTGGGTTTTTGTTTTACGTGCACTAATGGTAAATAATGCCTTGAACGACAACCTCGATTAATTACCGCCATCTTGAATTTTGTGTGGATACTATTTTTATCGCTAAATATTACACATTGGCAAAAATTGTGCCAAATTCTAAGCTCCTACCTCTTTTTGGAAAATACTTTCTGTTCAATCTTATCTGCCTCAGAACAATCTACTATGATGAAATGCTACAGTAATAGCGACCAGCGTCACCTACCACTTGGCATGAAAAGTTAGTTTGCAGGTACTTGCAAGTCACTAGACCATTACAGTATTACATGTGACCATGTAAACACATTGTAAGCAAAATTTATAATGCATAAATATAATTTTTTCAAGTTTTAGATGTTAACTTGTCAACAGTGTATGATATTGCCTGTAATTCCAGAAATATGAATTATGTCTCAATCTCAGTAAATCCCAATCTCATTCGCAGGTTTCAAAATAATTCTTCAGTTCTTCTTTGATAGATACTAAATCATGCATTTTTACATGTCTTCCTTTTTTCAAAACAATATAAAAATATGGATCCCCCCCAAAAAGAGAAGCAAACAATCCCCCCTCCCAATTTATCAGTGACAATACACAGCTAAAGTGGTATCAACTTTTAGAAAGTTTTACTCTCCTTCATATGACATCAAATTTGTTGCAATCCAATGTCTCTATCAAATTTTATGTTTGAAATGTTAATTTCAATAAAATGGCGGCCCTGTTGGACCGCATCTGTACTTTGCAACAAATCTACTGAGGTGTATAGGCCTACTTACGGAACATTGCTTAGTATGCTTAATATTATGTATGGTCTTGTTTATAGAGAGAGTGGAACTCGAAAAGTAAGCACGATCTTGGATTTGACCCTCTGTGACGTCTTTGGGAACAGATGCATGTAAATAACATATTATGTAAAATGGGATTTCAAGTTTGAGACATTATAACTCCTGAACCAAATACAATACTGACCTCTGATTTTCTCCAAATATTGATTATATGGGAAAGATGTTAATTTCTGCATGGTTTTCATAAACATTTCTAGTTTTATTTTTTTAACTTTTTAGAGAAATATTCATGGTGCATTCTGAAAAATGTCTCCATAAAAACCTGAGATGGTTTAAAATGGCATTAAAATGTTGAGAATATATAAAAACCATATGAGACAGCAAAACAGACAAAATTGTATCAAAATCGAAATGATACATTTACTTTGGCGCAAAACACTATGTCAGCTTTGATGGCCTGCAATCTTGAATTTTTTTTTAGTGATTGATCAAAATTTTGTTTTAAACTTTCTATAGCAAGGTTGTTTCAAGCTTCTACCTCTATTTGAAAGATATTTTTTGCTTCATCTCATCTGCTTCAGAACAATCTACTTTGAAATAATAGCAATCAGCGTCACCTGATCTACCACTTGGTATGAAGAGTTAGTTTGCAGGCACAAACCCGCGTTAGTCAAAGAAAAAGTCTGCGTTTGCCGAGACTACTGCACGCACCACTGGCACTGCCACAAGCGCCAGTGCCAGTGGTGCGTGTAGTAGTCTTGGCGCGCGCAGGCTTTTTCTACGACCAACAAGGTCTTGTCACAACTAAAGTGGCCATTTTTACATAGTGAGTTTTCAAGTTTGAGACATTATAACTCCTGAACCGAAAACGGTACTCCCCCCTAAATTTCTTCAAATATTAATTATATGTCAAAAAAATTCTTGAAACATTTCAAGATAATCCTTCAGTCTTTCTCTGATTTATGCTGAATCAAGCATTTTCATGATTTTCCTTTTTTCAGAAAAATATAAAAAAATGAGTGTTTTTTCCTTAAAATCTCAATCCAATTATCACAATAACCCACAAAAATGGTATCAACTTGTAGAAAATTTTATTTTCTTTCACATGACATCAAATTTGTTGAAATCTGAATTTTCAATCAAATTCTATCTTTCAAATAACAAATTCAGTAAATATGGCGGCCATCTTGGACGCCATCTTGGATTTGGAGGCTTTCGCAACAAATTTTTTGAGGTAGACCAGTGGAATGTTGTTTGTTACAATAAAAACTTGAAAATAAGCATGGTCTACTTAGTTTGTAGAGAGAGTGCAACTCACTCGTTAAGTAAGCGACTTTTTGGGGTTTGGCCCTCCGGTTACAAGGTTTGACCCTGGCCAATTAGGGATAAAATGTCCGAAAGGGCCCATTTTGTGATATATACATGAAAATATCGATATTCTTTTAAATTGAGTTATATGTGTTAGTAGAAAAAGCTGTTTTTCCCTATTGGCCAGGTTGATATTGGTATAATTGACATCAGATAACTCATACCTGTTAGTAAACAAGCTTTGACACTGGCCAATAAATGCCCAAAAGGGCCTATTTTGTGATGTATTCGGAAATTTGTGTATTTTCCATAATAGACGAATATCACTTATTGATGTCGCTATTATTTCCGTTTGGCCAGTTTCATATCGGTATATTTGGCATAATATAACCCCTATCTGTTGATAACCAAGGTTTGACCCTGGCCAATTGGGGATAAATGTCCGAAAGGACCTATTTTGTGATATAGGCCTACATGAAAATATCGATATTCTTTGTGCTTGAGTTCTATGTGTTCGTAGAAAAAGCTGTTTTCCCCTATTGGCCAGGTTTTAGAGAGGTATAATTGACATAGTATAACTCATATCAGTTGATAACCAAGGTTTGAACCTGGCCAATAGGGGATAAAGGCCCAATAGGACCTATTTTAAGATATATTCGGAAATCTGTGTATTTTCCATAGATGAGGCAAATCTCTCGTTTGAAGAAGCTACACCCCTGTAGACAATGCCAGTGTATATCTTGGCAATCAAGGACTTGAAAACCAAAGATATAAAACACTTGTTTCTTGACCCTGGCCTAATCTAAGCATCAGTCACCGCCACAGGGGGGGGGGGGGGGGCACCCGCGAGAGGAGGAGATTGTTTTGGTTTTGGCATGGGCTATGTAGCTCCATGGTGCGTGTGTGTGTCGACAAACTTCTACAATGCTTATTCCTGTATTTTCGTTATTTATAGGTCAAATTTTTTCGTTCGAAATTCAAAACGGATGACTATAGAATTTCTCAATAGAACATAAAATCTACAACTTTAGAAAGAATAGAAAAAATTTAGTGCACTTTCAATGGTCTGCCACAGGCAAATATCCTTATCATGCTCTTACGTAATATGACAGCTGTTGCGGTCATTAAACCCTGGCTTGGCCTCCAGGTTTGCCACGCCTGAGTAGAAAGTTATTTTGCAGCGGGCGAGTACATCAACTCCCAACTCTCAAACGAGGAATCGTTAGGGGGGTATAGCACCCCATCATCTTCGTTTGACGATGGAGTCTCGCCTCAAACGGGGGTTTGACGGCATGAATAGAGGAATATCGCTTATACACTCAGCAAAAAAAAAGAAAAGAAAGAAAGTAAACACTTTTTCCACCTGATGTTTTTCATAGAAGATTTTGATGAAAATGAATGTGTCATATACCGCATCAAAGATTATTTAATTGGCTACCATCCTGGTAGGCTTATACAAAGGGAAATTTTACGCATGAGTGAACACATTCGTTTTTGTCCTCCAAGGCAGAAAAGTAAACATTGCAGAATTGGACATATTGAAATTCATTTGCAAATGGCCTCCAAGATAGCAATGATAACAAAAGACCAATTTAACGCAATTAGAGACATGAATGAAATAGCAGAACTAAGTTTCCGTTCCCTTGTTTCCCTTTATATTCAGAACAAAAACATAGTGGGGAAACTGAAGATGGAATATAAGCATTTTCCATCAATTCAAACTTTAAATGTCATAGGGAGTAAGCCGTAAAGGTGATAAAATCGACAGAATTTCTTCATTTTACCTTTAATTAAGGAATTTAAGAAATCCCGAGACAAATTCAAGAACCAAATATTATTTCAAATTTTCCTAAATTAGAATAGCGTTTAAAATTTAACTTTCTTTGTTACCATAATTTTTCTCTTATGTCTTTTGACTGCAGATTTGACAGAAGATTCTTCATTTTGCTCCATTATTTTTTGCCGTTCTGTATCTTTAGAGGGTTGCAGAGACATTATTGAGATCATATGTTGATGCTTTCAAATTAATTAGCATTTCTATTGTGTTGAATTTGTCTTTTTATCTCATTATAATATGGAAGAGCAAATACGCTTGAATAGCAACTTGTCCATTTTGCAATTTTTACTTTTGTACCTTGGAAGAGAAAAACGAATATGTTCACTCATGCGTAAAGTTAACATTTTCATTGACCTACTATGTTGGAAGCTAATTAAATTACCTTTAACATGGTAGATAAAACATCATTTTTAGTCAGATAGTCTATGAGACAGATAAACTTGAAAAAGTGTTTAGTTTCTTTTTTTCGCTGAGTGTAGATGTCGCTCCTTCTCCCTACTGTCCAGTTTTATATTGTTATAATATACATAATATAACTCATATTTGTTGATAACCAACTTTCAACCCTGGACAATAGGGGATTAATGCCCGATAGGGCCCATTTTGTGATATACATGAAAATATCAATATTCTTTCTAATTAAGTTATATGTGTTAGGAGAAAAAGCTGTTTTCTCCTATTGGCCAGGTTTTTGGTATAATTCACATCAAATAACTCATATCTGTTGATAACCAAGGTTTGACCCTGGCCAATATGGAATAAATGCCCAAAATTAAAGGCCCATTTTGTGACGTATTTTCAAATTTCTATATTTTCCATAATAGAGGCATTTTACAAATAGATGTCGCTGCTATCCCCTTTTGATAAGTGTCATATTGGAATAATTGACGTAATATTACTCACATCTTGTTGGTAACCAAGGTTTGACCCTGACCAATTGGGGATAAATGCCCGAAAGGGCCCATTTTGTGATTTACATGAAAATATCGATATTCTTTGTAATGAGTAATATGTACTGTTAGTAGAAAAAGCTGTTTTCCCTTATTTGCCAGGTTTATATAAAATCCAGCATGGGGGGGGGGGGGGGGGTAATCATTTTAACAAATTAAGATCACACCCACTGAGCTTTTTGCCCGTTATTATACTAATGATGCACAGGATAGAGTGTGTTAGTGAAGGTGCGGCGCGCTCGAGAGTATTGACAATGGTGCGACATGCACGAGGCGCAGCCGAGTGCATGTTTGCAACCGTTGTCAATACTCGAGAGTGAGCCGCACCTTCACTAACGCCACGAAATAATCCTGTGCATCATTAGTTTTATAAAATGGGTCGAAAACTAAGAGCATTATTCACGTACCTTTGTGGGTCAATACCAGTCAGCTACATGTAGCACTCGCTCAAAAGTCAAGATGTCCGAAGATGTTCGTCCCAAACATTTACGCACGTCGCACTCGGAAATCCCGCACACTATAAGTACTGTACGTACGTATAAGAGTATACGTACGCCACGTACTGTTATGCACAAGAAAGGCCGCCGGCTGTTGTGGCAGCCCGCGGCCCGAACTAGAAGTTGTTTACAGGATTGACAGCGCGTATAGTAGCGCGTGACGCACTTGTAACAACTGATTGAGTGCGCACTGCTAGTGTAAAACATTGTGACGTACGTCAGGCCAGGGAGGTGGAAGAGAGACTCTTCTTAGTGCTTACCTGAAGAAAATAATGCACGCACACGTGACTCATTTCAGCGCTTCCAATTGGCTACATTCTTGAACCCATTTTATAATACCCACTATTATTATTACCCAACAGGTAATAACGTTGTTATTACCACGGTGACACCAGAGGGTAATAGCGGGGAAATAGTAGACAATTCTTTCCCCGTTATTACCCGAACCCGGTATTACTCCATTTACCAAATATTACCCGGCTTGATGTAACCGATATTTTCAGCTTTCCCACGTTATTATAACCTTATATTACTGCATTTACCCAATATTACCCTGATATTATCTGGAATGATGTAACCGATATTTCCAGCATTTCCAAGTTATTACCACTTGTTATTATGCATTTCCCAAATACCCAGTATGATGTAACCGATATTAGTCACATTCCCACAACATTCTAAAAAAAAATCCGGGTCAGAACTGACCCGGAACTGGGTATGTAGGGATCACACACCGGTCAAAAATGACGGAATTTGGTCATGAAGACGAGAGCAGGGTCACCCTGACCCAATTCATGACTCTGGATGGGGTCATATCTGACCCCATTCCTTGTCATTTCTGACCTGGAACGGTGTGTGACCCCAACGGACCCAGTTCCGGGTCAGTTCTGACCCGGATTTATTTTTTTTTGAGTGCTTGTTATCACCACACGATATTATCAAAAATAAAGATTAAGGGTTGAATTGGGCATATAATTAGTTATAAGATTATGTTAGGCACAATTTTGGGATTAATTGATATGCCCTACTCCTAATCCTAGTCCTACCCTAACTTAATCTGTGTGTCCTACCATCTAAAGTACTAGCAGTCACATTCTGTATAATACCCCAAAAATGTTGTAATACGTGAAGACATGGTTACTAAGATTAGGTCACACATTTTCTCATTTGAATATTCATGAATATGCATGAATGTTACTGTTATCACTCAAGGTTGCAACGTTATAACCATTTAAAGCCATTCAACAAATTGAATTGGAGAATGCATATATGCTACTTAAGTAAACTTCTTTCCAGAAATGTTGGCGTTATCAATAATATAAAATCTATATTTCCAAAGAATATATTGCGTATACTATACTCAACCCTTGTACTACCCTATCTCAATTATGACGTTCTTGCCTGGGGAAACTCGGCAAAATTATACTGGGATAAATTATTAATACTCCAAAAACGGGTAGTGAGAATTACTTCTGGTGCAACATCACGTTCTCACACTAATGAACTCTTCTATGAAAATCAATTTCTAAAAGTACAGGATATATATTTTATGAATCTAGGATCCACTATGTACAGCTCGAAGGATTCTGAATTTCCACAGGTTATTTCGTCACTTTTGGTTATGAATGAACAAGGGCACAATTACTACACTCGGCAGTATTCTTCTTACCACCTACCATCCATTAGAACCAACTTTAAACACAATACACTTGCTTTTGCTGGACCAAAATATTGGAATTCTTTAGCCTATTCTCTTCAACAAACCACAAGCCTCAGAACATTCAAATGCAAATTGAAACTAAGTCTTCTGAGTAAATATGTTACGATGTAACTAGCCTTTATAATCCTGTACCAGATATCTGGACACTTTTACCCTATAAGGTAATCTTATATCAACATTTACATGGTATATGATTCATGTGGAATTCCTATTCATTTCAATTCCACTGTTTATTTTTTTTCTTTATTTCTTTTTCTTCCCCTCTCTCCCCCCTTCGGTTCTCACTTTATTTCCTCTATTTCTCTCGTTCTCTCCTTCTCTCCCTCTCTTTCTCATTCATGTTTACTACCTTTAAGATGTAAATATGTACAAGTTATGTAATTATGTTTCAGGAGTCTGTATATATGTCATATTCTCAATTACTCTATACGTTATTATGAATATTGCTCGTCATGGTGACCTACAAATTTTACAAGCTATTAGTTGGGTCACCCCATTTCTCTTTGTATAAGTACCCTATATTCTGTCAATTCATGCTGATATATTACTGTAATATTATGTGTCAATATGTAAACAACAATGCAATTGAAAATGGACATGAAACGAATAAATTCAATTCAATTCAAAAAACATTACCCTATTATTACCCTTATCACCCCGATGTAACTCGGTAAAGTGTTGGTTTCAACACGGTGATAACAGTAATTTGCGGAGCTTGACAATTTTGCTTGGATTGCTACGAGATGACTGTTATTACTCAATTTTGCAATGTTATTACCATTTAAAGCCATTCAAGATTATCTATACTACCCCTCATCACCCCAGATGTTGGGTGTTGCGCAAGACTTTTGCAAGCGACGATATACTGCACACCTACCACACCCAAAACACACAAGCACATAAACGTACAAACATAACACCCACACGAACACATCACATACACACACACACACACACACACACACACACACACACACACACATATAGACACATACACCAAGTGCAAGAAAGGTGCAATCATTGCGCTGTCAGGCGCCCGTCGAGTTTTCGGTACAAAGAAAGAAAAAAAAAAAAACGGCTGCAACATTGCTCATGTTACAGTGTAGATTCCGTACTTTTGTCCAGGCTTTGAATGAAGCTAGAACACTCTGGCTAAAATATCATGATTCAAACGTGTAGTGATATGTCAGTTTCCTATAAATGCATATCATAAAACTCGTCAGTAGCGTTTGTGACTCTGATGTGATGCTCGATGCTCCAACTTAATGAAAAGATCTTGAATTTGGCTAATATCGGGTAAAGTAGCTTTCTTTAATATGTTGTTATTTACCATTAAAAAAATAAGATTATCTTTTGCGAAATGACAGCACATAATAAAACGATCTTTTCACATCGCATCAACAAATGTGTATATTACATGAGAATCGCAGCTGTGGGTTGCATTTCTTTTTCTCTCACACTGTTGACATATAGTTCTGCTGATATAATAAAGTTCATACGGGTGAAGTGCTATCATAGCCTCATTATATCATCACTTTCTATGTGTATACACTATTCTTTTGTGTGTGTTTAAGTACGATACTGCACGACTTCAACACAAGAAATCATGCATCACTTCCTTGAGTGTAAGTCGACGACAAATAGTTTGTACACATTTAAACTCATTAACCTAACTGGAAATCTGATACCAATAAACGCTGGGACTTGTCTTCTGTTGGTTTCTATATTGATCATTAATTTTCAAAAAAAAAAACCAAATAAACAAACAAACAAACAACGGACGAGTATATCCATGCAATTATCGTGTATGATATTTGTGAAGTGTATCTTAATGTATAGGAATTAGACACAATGATAGTCCCAATATCTATTTTGTACTAGGTGTATTTTGTAAGATGTTTGAAATATCACGCAGCTAGCAAACAATAACGACACACTCAATTTGTAATCGAGTATGAATGATGGAATCGAAATGAATTCTTTAAAACAACATTTAAGAGAATCTATAATTTGGAAAATAGTAGAAATAGATAAAAGACATCAAAATACTTATTGAATTAAAATTGAATATGTTACACTTGCCTAGATCAATAATCTTTTCATAATCATATTGATATGACATGATTTTTACTAGTCTTAATGCTTGTGACTGGTCGTATAGACGACAGAACGACGTCATTCGATTCGTTACAGTATCGATCATGAATATTCATAAGATTGAATCTAATATGCAAAAACTAGTGAAAATATGGAAAACATTGATGATTACAGTATTTATGCTGGGTTTAGACTTAAACTGTGCCAAAAAATTGACATTTTATTCTTATCTTATTCGAACTAATCCTAACTTGTGTTATGGAGACATATTTTGGGTTTCTCACAAAATTGTGGCCTAGTTTAGTAACCATGCCAGGAAGCATTAAAACTTTTCGCCCGTTTATATAGAAACGTGCTACATCAATCTAGTAAAACTTGTGGTGGATGCAGCGAAGAAGTGTTTTGGAAAAAACACTGACCCCTCCACCATACATGCATTGTTGAATGATGTTTACATAGTAGCTTATACCATGGGTCCCTTGTCCTTTCTGCAATGGAATGCTCAAGGACTCCCTTCTGATGGGTGCGAACTACAATCTTACCTATTATAGCATCATGCCATACAAGCAAATTTGATATCATCTGTATTCAGGAAACATGGTTTAAAGAAAATGACGTTGTGCAAGTAGAAAATTATACTTGTATACCACATAATAGAATCACAGGAAATAGCGGTGGATGCGCCACATATATCCGAGGAGACCTCAATTATCGCTTGATTGATACTCCTACGGATGAAGAATATCAATGTGTGGAAATTTCTTTTGAAAACCTAGTACAAAATGTTATTAATTTGTACAACCCTTGCAAAAGAATAACGTGTAATTATTTGAGTGAGATTTGGAATAGAATAAACAGACCTATTATTTTGTGCGGAGATTTCAATAGCCACCACGAAATGTGGGGTAGTGATTATTGTGATAAAAATGGAAAAGAAATTGTCTCCTTTCTCTCAGAAAACGATGCTGTCGTACTGAACAATGGTGATCCGACAAGACTCGATCCTCATACTGGTACACTCTCTTGTCTAGATCTAACTATTGTGAGTAGGAGGTTAGCCGTTAAGAGTAAATGGAGTGTCATTTCGGATAGATTCGGAAGTGACCACTTCCCCGTGGAAGTTACTATAGAAGTATCCGGAAATGAGTATAAGAAAGAAACGTCATATGATGGGAGATGTTACAAGAAAATTGACTGGAGTATATATAAACAAGAGATTGATGATCGTTTTTTAATGAAAATGGAATCTTATGATGTGCAGAGTGAATATAAATTGATGTTGAGAAGGCGTCTGTAGATTGTTCAAATAGAAACAAAAAACGTCATTCCTCAATCCCGCGGTGGAATAAAGACTGTTGGGATGCAGTTAAAGTTGGAAATAAAGTAAAAAGAAAATTTATGAGAACGGGAAAATATGAGGATTTATGTGAATATAACCAGAAAAAGGCGTCTGCGCAGCGTGTTATTAGACAGGCTAAAATGAATTATTGGAGAAATTATTGTAAAAGTATGAATTGTTTTACTCCAGTCGCGCAAATATGGAGAAAGATAATGAAAATGAGAGGAGAGCATAGTAATAACGAGAAAGCTATTATTATGAATGTTAACATATTATATATTACTGATGAATCTGAAGTCGCAAATGTTTTGGGTAGTTGTTATCAAGAAAATGATACAATGAAAACAGTTCGGAGGAAAATGATGCTTCCTATTTACATAGTATAAATGTATCTGACAGCTTAAATGAACCATTCAATTTTGGTGAATTTAGACTAGCACTTAAAATGTCACAGGAATCGACTCCAGGTCTAGATGGCATTTGTATAAACGCCACATTGAAATTATGTCAAAAAGTGCTCAGCAGAAAATACTGGAATTGTTCAATCGTATTTGGGAGACCTCTGATCTTCCACACGATTGGTTACATGCGATTCATATCCAATACTAAAACAAGGAAAGTGTAAGACAGATCCTCATTCGTATAGACATATATCATTAACCTCATATTTGTGTAAGATCATGGAGAGGATGATCTACAAGAGATTGGAATGGTATGCAGAAAAACACGATCTCTTATCTGAATACCAATCAGGATTCAGAAAGGGCAGAGGAGTCCTTTGACTCGATAGTCATGTTGGATACAGATGTTAAGAAATGTATGATAGATAAAGGTTATTTGGGTGTGTTATTAATGGATTTAGATAAAGCGTATGATTCTATTGAGAAGTGTACTATGGTGAGGAAGTTGAAGATGGTTGGGATCAATGGAAGATTGCTATCATGGATATCATCCTTTTTATCAAACAGATCATTTAATGTAAGAGTTAAAGGACAATTCTCTAACAACTTCCGTACCGATGATAGAGGACTACCTCAAGGAAGTGTTATATGTCCTTTGTTATTCAATATTTACGTAAGTGATATATCCAAAGGATTATCAGTTGCTACTACATTTATATATGCTGATGATATTGCTCTGTAAATTTCTTGTAAAAATCTGAAATTATTAGCAAAGAAACTGCAGTCCTGTGTGGATTTTCTATATGAACGGAGTAAATCCTGGAAAATGAATTTTTCAGCAGAAAAATCGTGCAGAAAAATCGAAAGGGATATACCCTTTCACCAATCTATGGTCCAGTGATTAATAAAGACAGGCAACGGCAGCAAGACAACACTCCACTGCATAAGGCTTGAGAAAGTCCTCAGGAGAGGACGAAAGCTTGCCCTCTACAATTCAAGGTTGGTTGAAGCTCAGTCATTTAATTAAAAATCGTGTTATATGGTATTTACTAATAAAAAAGGTTACACTGGCATGAATGTATGTATGAATGGTTTGAAATTAAAGCAAGTACACAGTTATAAATATCTCGGAGTGGTATTTGATAGTAATTTGCATGAATTGGTCAAAGTATATTGAAAAAAAAAATAAGATTAGTTGTCAAAAAAGAATCAATTTGATGCGATGTGTATCTGGTGCATCATGGGGAAGTGATTTTTATGTCCTCAATTTGATGTACAGGTACCTTATCAGTCCAGTAATAGACTTTGCTGCAGAGGTGTACGATTCTACCTGCAAGACTATTAAATCTACCTTGGATTCTATACAGTATCAATGTCTAAGGTTAGTTACAGGAGCTCTCCCTACAGCGTCTTTAGAGGCTCTGCAAATGGAGTGTGGCGAGATGCCTTTAGAACTTAGACGTCAGTTATTGGCTGATAGATTGAAATACAGAATATTAAGTTCTAGTACCAATCACCCGTCAAGAGCTTAGCTTTATGGACTGTTGGCAATATCACACGAGAAAATGTGACGAAAATAAGAAATATCAAACCATAGCTGTTTGCACTCTAAATCTAGATGCGGAGGTAGAAAATGTCTGTGTACCATGCAGTACACCCTCCATGGCATGTCGTAGAGCCTGAAATATGTTGTGATATCCATAACAGGGTCAGTAAAGCTGATATGATTCATCAACAAAGAACAGATAGCGAAGAAGTGATAAATACTCGCTGGATATATCATTTAAGAATATTTACTGACGCATCCAAAGAGACTGATAGCGGTGCTACGGCGATTGCCTTTTACGCTCCTCAGCTGAATGTTTCAGTAGGAAAAAAAAAAGTTACGTCAATTTCAGTATGTAGAGCGGAGCAAGTAGCCATAGTAATGGCATTAAACTGGATAGAAGAATTTCAGCCAGTCTCAGATGTGGTGATATTAACGGACTCTTTGAATAGTTTGCATGAAATAGAAAATGTTTCCAATGATAATAATATAGTGCAAGAAATAATGTTTAAGATTGCGAATTAATACATGGGAATAACAGTATCTTTTTTATGGATTCCCTCACATTGTGATATTTATGGAAATGAAATGGTAGATTCTTTGGCAAAAGCAACCTTGAAAAGAGAATATGTAGATATATTTGTTAAAAAAATCATATAATGAAATACGAGCAATGATTGCCATTGGGAGATATTATAACGCGATCTGGCAGATTCAGTGGGACGCATCCGATAGAGGGCGCCATTTATATATCGTGAAGAAGAATGTACTGCCGGTCAGCGTGTTTTTTTTAGACGGCACAGATTGGGGAAACTAAAAATCTATCGGGGACCCTATCCCTAAACCTGACCCTAATCCTAATCCTAACCCTAACCCTAACCCTAATCCTAACCCCAACCCTAACCCTAACCCTAATCCTACCCATAACCAAAAACCCTAACCCAACGTTTTTCCCATAGGTTTAACACGCGCCATGCCCCAATCTGTGCCGTCTTAAAAAAAAAACGCTGCCGGTCACATCACTGAGTTGCCGTACAAGGAGAGAGGAAGTTGTTGCTTGTAGATTGAGATTTGGTGTGGCAAGATTAAATCACTTTATGTATATCATTGGCAAACATCCGACGGGAATGTGTGCCACATGTATGGTTCGAGAAACTGTAGAGTATTATTTATTTCATTGTGATATGTTTGAAGATGAGAGGAAGTTGATGAAAAAAAGAAGTTAATCAGAAAGAGTTAAATATAATATGTTTTATTACAACCACGCAATATACATATCGCTTTGAAATACGTCAAAAGGACAAATAGATTTAGATTGCTGTAGAACCTGTGTGTTTTTTTTTTCTTCTCACATAGTTTTCTAGGTTTGTTTTTGTTGGTGTAATTATAGCACACTAAAACTGTTGATAAACTCACGTTGATTAAGCTCCAAATGAAAGTGCTTACAGTATGAGAAATTGATTATTACAGTATGAGAAATTGATTATTATTCAAATTGTTTCTAAAAATTTCTGACATCTTTGCGCCCCCCGCCTGCTCTCCGTGTATATGAGTGGCCTAGGCCTTTGTTCTGAGAAGCCTGCTAAATGTACATAGCTGGGTTGGCAAGATTATACCATTAGACAGCGGTTGGCAGGTTGAGTGGACCAGTGCAAAGGACAGTTTTTTATGTTTATTTTATATATATTTTGAAAAATATTTTGTTTATGAAAGGCGCGAAAAAAAATTAACGTGGTGTCTAAAAATAAAATAATGAATTGTTTGGCGTGAAATATTCGAGTTTTGAATGCAACACCAACAATTATAACAACAACAACAATCCAGTAACGAGGAATAGGTGGTAGGCATAGGCATAGGCATAGGGTTTAGGATATTAGTGGTATTATTCGTAGGATAGTAGCTGAAGATGCCCACACCTTCATTAGACTTTGCAATTAACGTAGAGTAATTATTCTATCTCGGCTTAAAAACGACGTTAAACTGACGTTTTTTTTCTTTGGTTATTTTCGTAAAAAAGGCGTCTTTTAGACGTCTTTTTTCTGTATCAATATCACGTAGAAAGGTCTTAAATTGACGTGTAAACAACATGTTTATGACGTTATTCTGACGTGATATTTTGTCTTTTAAGTAGTAATTTTAACGTCATTAAGACGTCTTTGTATGACCACCCAAACGTCAGACAGACGTCACAAATATGACGTCTTCTGTACGTCTGCCATTTGAGCAAAGATACATTTTGACGTCAGTCTAAGACGTCTAAATGACGTTCTTAATCTGTTAATGTACGTCGATAAGACGACATATATGACGCCTTTATTACGTCTAATCACCTTTTTTACGTCTTCCATTTAAGCAAAATGACGTATTATTAACGACAGTTTACGACGTCTTTCTGACGACAGCGCTGACGTGAAATAGACGTCATTCTGACGTGTCTCTGCTGTCAGAGCTGTTGTAACTTGGTTTCAACACGGTGATAACAGTCATTTATGAAAAATTCGCTGGGATTGCTCTAAGATTAGGCCTATACCGTTACTTCTAAAGTTTGCAATGTTATAACCAATCGAAACCATTCCACATTACCCATATTACCCCTCATCACCCTGTTGTAACTCAGTAAAATGTCGGTTTCATATAGGGCCGGGTGAAAACAGTAATTTTTGGACTTGAAAATTTCGCTGGGATTGCGGTAAGATTAGGCTACTGTTATTACTCAAGTTTGCAAGGTTAGGCCTCTAACCAGACGAAGCCTATACTTGATCAACATTTCCCATATTACCCGGCCCTCATCACCCTGTTGTAACTCTGTAAAATACGGTTTCATCAGGATAGTAACAGTAACAGGTCATAATGGGTAATTCATCAACATGGTAAAGACGGTAATATGTGGTCGTAGTCAAATTTCGGGACGTTTAAAGGACAAGTCCACCTTCATAATATACATGAGGATTGAGTGAAGGCAACAATATTAGTACAACACATCAGTGAAAGTTTGGAGAAAATCGGACAATCCGTTCAAAAGTTATGAATTTTCAAAGCATCTGCGCAGTCACTGCTGGATGAGAAGACTACTACAGTGTGTGATGTCCATGCGTACAACAATATAACGAAAATAAAAAGAGAAATTCACAAAAAATTACTTTTTGAATAAAGTGCACATTTCTTCAACTTGTTACTGACATAATGTTGAGGGTAATATTATTCCCCCTGCCTTTTGAAAGAGAGAAGTCGAGTGTTCTGTTGTTATGCGAGAAAAATGAAAATATGCTGAATTTTCTTTATTATTTCTTTATATTGTTGTACACATGTGAAGTCACAAGCTACAGTAGTCTTCTCATCCAGCCGTGACTTAGCAGATACCTAAAAAATTCATAACTTTTGAATGGATTGTATGATTTTCCTCAAACTCTCACTGATGTGTTCTGCTAATATTGCTGCGTTCACTCAACCCACATGTCTATGAAGGATTGGTAATCGGTAACGTCGCTCTTTTTTTTTTGTTTTTTTGCTTGTTAGCTCATGAAACCCGGAAGTGGCCCCCTCCCCATTTTTGAAAACGCTCCGGTCGCCGGCCCTGCATTTAAAGGCAGCCGATCGCCATCCCTAATGGTACGTAAACTCCGAACGACCGAAGTTTGTGCATGCAATTGCGCAATGCCAGACTCGGTGTTTAAACAAATAATATCACCATATAGATGGTATTTGCCAAGTTGGTGAAAATCCGTTATGGGGTTTACAAGAATGGAAACGGTAAATACAGTTTTGTTAGACATCGAGTTCATCTATAACTATCATCAGACATAATACCGTTGAAGTACATTAGTTTGCATCGTATCCGGGCAATTGTACCCCCCGGCTAAATACTGGTTAAAGGCCGTGTCACACCAGCCTTGCGTGTGACTTGCAAAGAACAATTTTGACTACCCGGAGGTCCCCGTAGATATCCGCACATGACAGTACCTAGCATGTATCTCAAAAGTAGTCGCCCGGAGGTGCGCACGCATATTTTTTTTTTTTTTTTTTTTACCCGCAACCGTGTTTAGGCCCTGTCACACCTATCCGGGCATGTTTTTTTTAGACGGCACAGATTGGGGAAACTAAAAATCTATCGGGGACCCTATCCCTAAACCTAACCCTAATCCTAATCCTAACCCTAACCATCAAACCCTAACCCTAACCCTAACCCTAACCCTAACCCCAACCCTAACCCTAACCCTAACCATAACCATAACCAAAAACCCTAACCCAACGTTTTTCCCATAGGTTTAACACGCGCCATGCCCCAATCTGTGCCGTCTTAAAAAAAAAAAAAAAAAAACGCATCCGGGCAAGCTACTCGGGCTTGTTACGTGTAGGGATTTTCTAGCATACCGGGACATTCCTGAGGGCGGAAAAGGATTTGTGCGAGTCAGCGCATGTGCCTTACTTGCTGGACGCGTTATACTTGCGAGTATACTGTGTGACCTTTGTACCAGTCGCGTGGGGGCTGACAACTTAGTGAAGGAATTCCTCTAATGGAATGGCTGAAATCTCACAGAATTTCAATATCTTGGCTGCATACGGGACTGCGAAGTACCTGCGTGGGAATTGCCTGGGAAGTACTGCCGCTAAGGGTCTCCTACTGGCGTTCTGCGTGGACCTCTACGGGCATTCCCGCGACTCACCCGGAAAAAGTTTTGGTCATGCTCAAAACTTGGCTGCGGTTAAATCGGACTTGCGTGAGCACCTCCGGGCCACTACGCGCTAGATACTGTCAGGTGCGGACCAACTGCGGAGAGCTCCCTGGAGTAAATTTGTTTCCCCGCAAGTCAAGCCGCGGAAGTTCCCCCGTACGGTATGACAAGGCATGAATGAAAATAATTGCAAACATTCTTGTTCGCCCGCTGAAAATTTTCTACGTGTGTGCGGGAAACTACCTCCTCGCCACAAGCCCGCGTTATGGTGTGACACGGCCTTTAGTGGTAAGGTTAGAGTTAAGATTAGGGTTAGGGTTAGGTTTAGTGTTAGGAGTTTGGGTAAGGGTTAGGGTTAGGTTCAGGATAAAGATTAGGATTAGGGCTAGGGGAGGGTCCGGGGTAATTGCCCAGGGGTAATTGCCCTAGACCCGTTTGCATTCCCCGGTAGCGGTTTTACATTTCCCGGCAAAATTGCATTTCTTTACATTTCCCGACGAGACGTTATTACCGCCGTTTTAAAAAATCCCGGCTCTACAACATGTCTCTAGATAGCTCTTTGGTTGACGTGATTGAGTGAATGTCGCTGTCGTACTACGTCTAGTCTGCCTACACATCCCTCGAGTATAGTAAGAGAGCTACATTGTACTTGTATACTGATTGTAGGATCAAAGTGAACTAAACTACTACCGGTAACTGGACGGCAGAACCTACGTCCCGGGCAACGAGTATAGAACCTAAAAGTGGACTCCCTGACCCTTGCTTGCCAGTAAGCTGCTTGGTAAGAACTGAAATGCATCCAGAAACTTTAGTTAGTGTTTTTTTTTATTGTCCAAGGATGATTTATAATCGCACATTACGTATGATTATGTGTTCAACTAAAGAATGCCGTTTAATTTTCCAAAGGCTTCGCATCGCATGGGCGTGTACGCGTGTGGAGCTAGCTGCGGTTCTACTGACACTGTTTCAAAGCGATACGTGTTGACGTGTTGTAGCAGCCAGCGATCGCCATACGAGCTAAACGTACAATAAGCCTGAATGAAGCATTTCAAGCACCTTTTCCACACACGCTACCCAGCTCTTCCCCGCGCCGCTAACTACGGCGAAAGCGTCATGTTGCCACCGCTCTCGCTTGCTCGACCTCGTTCACTACTTTCTCATGAAGGTCGAAGCGGCCCCCAGCTAGTAGTAGTAGTATAATCAGTGGGAATCAGTGCACAGTGGGAATGCTGGGGTATGATTGTTCCAATCCTTGTCATGCTTGTGGGAGTCATTTAAGAGTACATTATAGATCTATTGTTGTGTGAAAATTATTTGCTTCAGAATGGTGTCATATTCAAGTACGAAGTAGGGCCTAAAGTAATGTCAATGACATGTGCAGTTTAATGTTTCCAGGTTGGCATGCCTGTACAGTGACGGAGCAATCGTTAATGGGCCGTGAACGATCGCCCCGTCACTGTACAGTCAGACTGCAGCAGGTATGCCAATGAGCTGATCCGGCAAGATTTATTCAGCACTCTCGTTGACGATCTTTAAATTGCGTTCGAAAGGTGTCTCGTGAGTGTGAGATTTTGCGAGAGTTTGACAGGGCTATCGTATGGTTTTCACAGTGCAGCGACTTTTACATGCATTCATCATGGTTACAAGTCACGGTAAGTTGTTCTCCAGACTTTGATCTTTATTTTAATGCCAAATTTGCGTATAATATCGGTTCTTATCATGACGATATAATCAGTTGAATTTGCGTTAATTTTACCTGCTTTTCATGGAAGATTTTGTCGTCTAAAGTTCGTTTTTGGTTCCTGACTGGATTAAGAAACTTTTTTTTTTCTGATTTTGGCTTGTTAGTAGAGAGGAAACTTAGATGCTCATCATATATTGGAGTCAAGGAGACGCAAGCATGATTTTACTAGTTTTTCCGTTTTGAAATGTTTGTAAAATTCACCCCTAAGCCGGAAGTATGCTCCACACAAAGTGTACAGTGGCGCGAAAGAGTGTAATTTTGGTGACTGGCGTGGCAGGGCTGTATCAAGCTTCTAGCTTCTGTCCAAAGCACAGAACTACACGCATGCCTGTATGCAAGCATGCGCTATGCACGCACGTGGCATGAAACCGTAGCAGCGTAATGACGTTCCGTAATGCAAGCGCTGAATGCAAGCGCTGTCCAATGAGAGAGCTAATTACTCTTGAGATTGCACAGTTTCAAGCTGACCAGCACTGACATTGATGTATATTTTACTGGTTCCTGACCGGATTAAGCAACGAATTGTCAAGATATTTGTACATGGATACAAAGATTAAGAGATGGACTACCAAACAATGCATTTTCATTGAGATGCGAGGTGAATTTGATATTCTTTTGACATCTTGAACGTGTACTACACGAATTACTTTTTTCATCATTTTTCAAGCTCAGTTTACGATATTAAACTTTTCATTAGGGACTTTTCGATTTGCACGTTGAGCCAGGCGTCACCCTGTTATGACGTAGGTTTTACGTACTGCGCATGCATGAGTGTCGACCCTCGGCTCATCACCCAAATTTCGAACGCGTTCACCCCAGTTATCACCGTCCACCCAAATCGGTTGCGCCGTGCGAAAGAGCACAATGACTCTCGGGAAATCCGTGCTCAGTTCACCTGTTTTCTTTTTTCTCTCTCGAGACAATACATTCTAATTTCATGAAAGCTTATGATATTGATACGTCATAACCTTGTAGTCGTACCATGCGTCATGTTTTAAAATCCACATAATTCATCCCATGATACTTATTCGACATCTAGTCAAAGACAAAATAAATATTACAAGTACAGAAACAAGTCACAAATTACGCATAGAGTATATGCACCCAAGGCACGGGTTGCCTCCTGCACACGCCATGAGACGTGACGCCCGAAATTGAAATGTGTTTTAGCAGCGGCTCAAACGTACAGACGTGACGACTTGATGTACGCTTGCGCTCGGCGTCACAACCCTCTCGTTCACCCAATCGAAAACTCCCTATTTACACTAATTTGAGTAATATGTGACGATAGCTTAAATGTACATATTTTCCTTGAATTTGATACCAAATTTGTGAATATAAGGTGTATTTTTTGTTGCCAAAAGCCCAAGGACAAAATCCCCTTCCGCAGCTCATTACGGATGCAAGCCTTGAGCGGGCGTGCGTACAAGTTGAATAAATGCGAGCGAATTATTGGGTGCTGCGGTCTGACTGCTGTACAGGCATGCTAACCTGGAAACATTTAACTGCACATTACTTGAAAATGACACCATTCTGAAGCAAATAATTTTCACACATAATGTACTCTTAAATGAACCCCACAAGGTTTTGGAACAATCATCCCCCAGCATTCCCACTGATTCCCACTGATCAGGTACTAGCCATCCCCTTTATTATTTAAAATGCATTTATATAGCTTGGATCTGCACACGTCAACAACTGCCAACTACTGTAAAACAAGATATTTTCGCGGCATGCAATTTATGCAAATTGGAGCCATCAGCCTTTTTGAGCATGAAATTTTCACGAGTTGCCTCTAATATTCTGTGCATTAATAGACAAGAACTTTCATGTGCATTTTAATTTCGCAAATTTTGGCTCACAAAAGTAGAATGCACGTGAACATTCCTCGTTTTACAGTACACACCACTCCTTCAGTCAAACTGCGCAATGTAACCATGCAGTTACAGGGCCTCCCAATTGACTTACCACAGAGTTGATCAGTGCAGCAACTCAAGAAAAGCGATCAGAAAGGCATTTCCAAATTATGAGCTGTACGTTATAATGGGTACATTTTAAACTTGTTTCAAACATTGGTAAGTTGATAAATGCAGCCTTTGATACTTAACTGTCTGGCAAGCTTTTTCTTGCACCTCACTAGAAAACAAAACAAAAAACAAACAAAGATTTCCAACCTCCAAAAAAGTTTGATTTTAGGACAAACTTTTTTATTTTTAGAACAAGTCCAAATCTTTTATGTAATGTAGTGTGTACAGATTACACAGTCTACATCTTTTTCAATAAAAATGGTAAAGCTCCTTTACACAGTGGGAAGGGCCAGTCCCCATTCCACCCCCAACTAAATTGTATGTAACATGCAATGTGTCTATTTAGCTACATTTTATTCTTTGGTTGCCCATTACTAGTGCTGGCTGGTGTGGTTGTCAACCATCAATTCCCAGGTAAAAAAAAAAAAAAAACCCTCAGAATAAAGGCTTGTAATGACGTTCATATCTCTACAAATTTCCTTTGCTAAATCTTGAGGTTCCATTGGCTGAGCAAATGTCAATTCAAAATACATCATACCACTATCAGGAAACAGCTCTGTAGAGAAGTTTTGTATTTGGATGAGACAAGTTATTACAAGGTGCTTCAGGAATCAGGACTTGCACCCTAGCAGAAAAGACCTCCCCTGCTGCATTTTGCCAGGCTCTCTTTCTATGTGCTGGCAAGAATATTGTGTGTGCTTTGTATAGAATATGATATCAAAATGCAGTGGAAAATTACAGTGTTACATATACATGTATTTGTAGAAGATCTGCAAAAGGTAGAAAAATTTGCTGGAAACATGCTTTAGGAGAGTTCTTTATTTGAAATATCAAATATGCCATATTAAAAGATGGGAAAGTAAAATGCACAGATACATGCCCATCAGTTGTAGGAGGAACTAATTTTGATTTCATTTTGATTGCGCAGTACAAGGAGAGAACAGAAACATGGTGTGTAACTTTGAATTCTTTCCTATACTGTTCTGAACTAATGGTTGTACTTCAGTCAAGATTTTGCATTGAAATGCAGCCTGTAATCAAATGAAGTGTGAAATTGTTGCTTTCCCAAATTATGTCCTAGAGGTAGAGAGTGCAGAGCATGGCTTACAGCATCTACAAAGGAATGTCAATATCAACGAGAGCACTCGCACAGGATGCCTGTTCGAGCACATGTATCCCCCGAACCCGTCTCCCATACCCCATCTGGATTACTTTTTAGGCCAGAATGTTGTATAATATGGCAACTTTCGCAGGATACGATAAAATCCGACAAGAAATGAGGCTGGTAAATAGCACATACAAGGAATATATATGACATGTCGTCCTATAAGTTTGAACAATGAGAGTGCTGGCAATGAAACTTTTGTTACCTGGAATAAACCCCCCACAAACCTCCATACAAATGTAGCAAGCTTGAATAAAATCCAACAAGAAATGGCGGCTTATAGAGCATATACAAGAAATGTGACATGGCCTCCAAGTCGGAACACTGAGGGCGCCATCACCACTAACTGTTGTGTCCTTCATGTAGAGTGACCACCCATACACCTCCTTAGCAAGTATGAGTAAAATCCAGTGAGTAACAATCAAGTTATTGCATGAATAAGCATTTTTGCAAATTTTGACATGATCGGGGGACCTTTGACCCTGTAGAAGGCGGAACAGTGAGGGCAGCATTATCAAAAGGTATAAGAGTATAGATTTGACTTTGATATATTTACACACCAAATTTGAAAAAAAAAAAATCGGTCAAGAAACAGGCCAGGATTTACCTTTTCATGTATAAAGATGGAACAAGCGAGGGCGCCACCATCGAAAACAATAGGCATCTTCATTTCACTATAATGCACCTTTTTGCCAAATTTAAAGAAAATCTGATAAGAAATGTGGCTGATAGAGCGCACACAAGAAATGTGACATGGCATCCAAGTCGGAACACTATATGAGTGTAATTTAATCCTTTCAGCTTTTAAAATGTGGCCATGCACAGTTTTGTGAAAGAGATTTGTTTGCTGTTTTAGAGACAATGCACAAATAAAAACCAGAATTCCATGTCACATTCTTTAAATTTGGGGGAATTTGTCAATTCAGTCATGCAGCTCTTAGGAATGATAAAGACATGCTATCCATACAGAATTCACACAATTAAAGGTGCATTCACATTGATACTGTATAAGCTGTTATTTTTGCATACAGATATTTTCACGAATTATAAAGACAGACATTTTTGCGAGATGCTGATTTCGCGAAATGACACCAACGCTATCTTGCATGAATTGTTACTCTAGTGTATGGCGACATTTTCGCGTGTTGTTGAATTCGCGATCCAAGTGTGATTTGCGAAATTTGTGAAAATTAAACCCTCGCGAAAATAACTACTTATACAGTTAGTGATATGTAGTATTTCACATGGTAATTTCACGTATACAGTGTACTTGAGAATTAATTACTTTTTTTTTATAACAACCAGCAATTCAAATATGAATGCACCTCAAATACATGTATTACAAGGAACTGGTAACATCTGAGATAATAGACAGTGTAGGATTCCTCCAGCCAGCACATATCCCCTTCATATCTAGACATCATTTGGTTGGCAAGCATGCTGCGAGGACTATGGGCTAACATAGCTTCATGGCAGTACAGTGATTGAAGTGACAGTTCGAGCAGACCTGTGAGAGAAACCCCAAGCTGTGCTGTAGACAGGGTTTCCTGTGAGTTCTGATGTGCTTGTAGTCTCTTCCAACAGACCAAGCTTTTAATCACAGGCCCACTGCATTTCCTTCATTACAGGGGAATGCGCATTTAATGAATTATCAGCTAGCATGATTTGTCCATAGTATGTAAAACAAAACTTATTGCTAACTTTAACAATAAGTTGTATTGATTATAATGCTATCCACACTGAAAAATATATACCATTATTACCTCTGCCAAGGGAGGAGGTTATGTGTTCGTTGGTTCGTGTGTTTGTTAGTTATTTAGTTAGTTTGTCTGTGTGCAAAATAACTCAAAAAGTAGTGAACAGATTGGGATGAAACTTGCAGGAAAGGTTGAGAATGACACAAGTAACAAACGATTAACTTTTGGTAGTGATCCAAGAATTTTGGGGGAATTTATGAAGGATTTTTGATATTTTGACAGGTAGGGTCAATAAACTTGGGAGTTCAGGCTGCGTGTATTTGAGGTTTGCATGCGCTCACTAAAGTGCGTGCTCAAGTTTCTGCTAGGGTGAGGCGCGCCGTGCAACTGAGGGTTTATGACATAACAAAGGCTTCTATTGGGAAATCGGGCGGCTTTCAGCACACAATGCTATAAGTACGTATGGGTGGAAATCACTGATCTCTGTGGAAGAACAAGATCAGTGGTGGAAAAAATGAGCTGCATGCTTGGCGGAGGTCTGCGCTCTCAGAGTGCTTCTCTAGTTTCAGATGTTAGAGACAAGCACCCAGAAGCACCAAAAGAAAAAATAGAAGTTTACAACCTGAATTAAGTAACATTTTTTCTTTAGAGGATTAGGATTAAAAGAAAAATATCCTGTGGTTTGGATACTTTGTATAGGAAATGTAAAGATATACATTTATATCATGGACAGGTGCACCTCAAGAGGCCCAAAATTATTAAATTCTAACGAATGATTTTCTCTAGATCCAGAAAGTAGTACTACTCGGTCATTTTGCATTTTCATAGATACACTAGGTTTTTAAGGAGCTCAATTAACAACAGCAATATTGGTGACCTTACTATTGTTGCGTAAATGGGGATTTGGTTCTGAATGTATGGTAGTGATAGTTTGACCCTACAAACTTTGTACGAGTTAAAGGCAAAACATGGTTCTAGGCTACGCCTGCAAGATTGTCAAATTTTGCTCTAGAATGTACATGTATGCATCAGAAATGTGTGGAATAATGCTGTAATAACAAGATATTTGTTGGGTAACAATGAAAAAGTGAAATATTAACCAAAAATTTTCACATCTCAGAACTTACCCGACCGGGGTCAGGCTAAGTCGGACTCAGGGACAACTCGGTCTCGCTTTAATGGTGACGCCAAGTTGTCCCTCTGGATTTTACAGTATTGTACTATGGGAGCGCTTCACGTTCTGGCTGGTCGCAGTTATGGGCCGAGTTGATACAATGCGCGCATCAAAGAACCTCTTTGGCGTGCCCACAAAATGAATGTGTGCCTATGTATAGAATACTACTAGTATGGCGATCGCGAACTACGTATAAATTATCTGAAATAGGGCAGAGTTGTCCCCGAGACTGAGTTAACCTGGATCCTTCTTGAATAAAGGTCGGTATGCCGACTTTTATTTTTGATTTAAAAAAAACTCTGAAACAACTCATCATTCCGACAAAACGCGTCAGCCAGGTAAATTTCTTGGTAGACTCTTTCGATGTATTGCAAGTAAATGTGACCGTGCACCTCAAAACGAACATAAAGTCGCACACACTGATTTTGCGTGAGGACTGAAAATAAGCAAAATGGGTCAACCTAGCCGAACTTGACTTTTTCATATTTTCTGAAAGAGCGGGTCTTCTTTTACATTATGCTAAAATTTGGTATCATAAAACGGGCAGGAAAGTGTGTTTTTTTAGCAGTTTATCTCAAACATTTTTGGTAGAATAGTGTGATTAGGTGTGTCTTTAAAATCCCTTTTTCATTTCTGAAAAACCTTGTCCACACTCTTCACTTTCAACTCTAATAACTTTTACAAGGATAGGGCTACTGACTTGAAAGTTGGCATTGATTATGGACAGAGTGTCTTAATGAGGCATGCTTAATTTCAGTTTAATTTGATAATCCCTTCATTGTTGTTACTCTGGTGGTTTACTTCCTGTTTTTTGTCCCATTCATCGCACAGCCAGCACAGTTTGGTAAAGATTAAGCGCTTGAATAGACACTGTACTTCAGAGCCTCTTTTCTCAGTTCACACTTTTCCTGAGTTTGTGCTTTCTTTCCAATATTTAGATAGGTTAGGAGAGTCCATTTGATTTGAGTTATACATCATTTTAAAGCTTAAAGTCTGCTCTTTCAGAATATGGTCTTAACTAAAAATTCATGTCTGGCGACTTTTTGTTTGTTTTGAGGTGCAGGGTCACAAATATGAAATGGTGCAAGACAGGTTTTCAAACCCTTACCAGAACTGTATATATGTTTTCACTTTAAGAGGTGAATGCAAACTACAGTTTATACCGTATTTACTGATCATAGCCAGTGTATGTATAGCTGCACCCTTTTTTGTTCCCGATTGGAGAGAGAGAGAGAGAGAGAGAAAAAAAAAAAACAAGTGGGGGCAATCCAGGAAATAACTTGTGAAACTGGACATCAGATTGAAGGATATAACCTCTATGAAAGTCCATGTGAATTTTTTAATCTGTTTGATTTTCTCTTCATGAATTTTTGCAGTTGAGTAATTGCCAGTATGAATTACTGGTATCCACTTTCTTTCCTTGCTTCTTTCCCAACAGCACATTATATGTCTCTAGTTCTACAGTGCCTTCAAGTAGCAGGGCTGGCGCCATGTTTTTAACAGTGGGGGCCCAGTTTATATTTCTTGTGCCACTTCCTGGTTTCATCAGCTGATAAGCAAAAAAAAAAAAAAAAGGCCTTCAGCACAAGTTTCTGGTGCCACTTCCAGGTTTCATCAGCTAACAAGCAACAACAACAACAACAAAAGGCCTTACGTTCACTTTTCTGCTGCCACTTCCAAGTTTCATCAGCTGACAAGCAAAAAAAAAAAAAAAGAAGAAAAAAAAAGATGATAATCAAAATAAAAACCTTACACAGGCTTTCTCCTGCCACTTCTTGGGGGGGGGGGGGGGGGGGGAGGTGCTTCATCGGCTGAGAAGCAATAAAAAACAAAACAAAAACAAAAACCACGCAAACAAACAAAATAAAGGCCTTTACCAGCAATTTTTGGTACATTTGCCAGGGTTAATCTCCTTGAAACCAAAAACAAACAATAAAGGTTCACTGCATTTTACTGGTGCCTCTTCTGGGGTCAAAAAAGTGGACTGTTTTGGATTTAGAGCAATTTTCCTTATACTTGTACCTGTATATAAGACACACTCCCTTTTCCCAAACTCATTTACACTGGCAAAAGTGCAGCTTATACACCAGCAAATATGGTACCCTCTCTGTGTTTCTATTACTGACTTTCTTCAGTGAAGATCATGGCACATCCTCATGTTGACCAAAGTGATGTATAAGCTAATAGCTTTTGTCTGACATACATGCAAGTAATGGCAATGACTTGAGGAAACTTGAGTCACTAATCAGTATATGCTGTTTCATATACCACAGCATTATGTCAAACTTTACAGCACTGCTTGACAAGACACTGGAAAGAAATGACAGATTGACTAAATATTGTATTGTAAATCTCCACATTTTCTCACCCAAAATATGTCTCAAAAAATGGACCTAAATATAGTATGGTCAAATGAATAACAGTGCAATTCATGTCATGGCTTTTGGCTTCTTGAAATATGCCTCTGAACTAGCCTAGCCAACCATGATGGCCTAGAATAGCTTCTTGTCTTCAATTGCGAGAAGCATGTACCTTGTGGAATGCAAAGGGTTGCTACTTCTAAGGTCAGTTGCAGTAGTAGTCTTTTATCCAGCCAACATCTTCAATCAATGTGAAAATTCTGAATACATGGAACATCGTTAATGTAGGGGTATGAGTTTTCTTCAGTTTGTCTCCCGGCTGTAGAGGATTGCAATTGCTTATCTACATTTCAACAAACTTTGTTTGAAAAGAGGAACCAGCGAGTATGGAACCTGTCATTTACTGCTTACAGTTACTGTACATTTAATATGCCTTGTCTTCCTTGAACTACTTAAAGGGCAAGTTCACCTTCATATGGGTCATTCTTCGCTAAGTGTATATTTCTGTGTCCCACCAGTTTAAAGGGAATATGTTCAAAAAGAAAAGGTCATTTCATTACTTTCTGTTCTGTTCACAATGACTTACATTCATGTAATTAAGATAACATACAAAAAAGAGGGATGAATTGTTTATCCTGACCTATTACTTTAATTTCCTGTATTCGTGCCACTGAAAACCCCATGTCCCGGTGTTACTATAAATAAATATCCTTACGTCGCATTTCAAGATAGAAGCATGTTGAAACGTTTTTAAATGCTTATTTATTTCATTTCAGAACGTACTATCAAATTATTATACCCCCGCCACACATAGTGTGCACACATAGTGTGAAGGAGGTATATAGGAATTACCGTGATGTTGGTCGGGCGGTCGGTCGGTCGGTCGGTCTGTTGCAAAATCTTGCGTCGCGAACTCCTCCTACAGTTTTGAAGCAATTTAAGTGAAACTTAGGGTAAATGATGATATTGAGGTATAGATGTGCAAGACATGTTTTTTGTGTTTGTCGGACAATGTGTTGCCATGGTAACCATAATTTTACCAAAACCTTGTGGATTGAATAACTTCCATAGTATTTAAGCAATCAATTTCAAAATTGGTATCTATGATGATCTATAGGTGTAGTTATGCAAGACACTCTTTGTGTTTGTACTTGACAGAGCGTTGCCATGGTAACCGCATGTTTTCTTCGAAATCTTGTGGAGTGAACAACTTCCACAGTTTTGAAGCAATTGAAATCAAATTTGGTAGGCATTATGGCCTTGAAGCATAGATGTGGAACACATAATTTTTGTGTTTGTCAGACAAAGCGTTGCCATGGTAACCATAATTTTACCAAAACCTTGTGGATCGAATAACTTCCACATCATTCTTGAAGCAATTAAGGTCAAATTTAGTATGTATGATGATCGGGAGGTGTAGTTAGGCAAGACACCAATGTGTTGATATAAGAAAAATGTGTTGCCATGGTAACCATAATTTTACCAAAACCTTATGGATTGAATAACTTCCATAGTATTTAAGCAATCAATTTCAAAATTGGTATCTATGATGATCTATAGGTGTAGTTATGCAAGACACTCTTTGTGTTTGTACTTGACAAAGCGTTGCCATGGTAACCGCATGTTTTCTTCGAAATCTTGTGGAGTGAACAACTTCCACAGTTTTGAAGCAATTGAAATCAAATTTGGTAGGCATTATGGCCTTGAAGCATAGATGTGGAACACATAATTTTTGTGTTTGTCGGACAAAGCGTTGCCATGGTAACCATAATTTTACCAAAACCTTGTGGATCGAATAACTTCCACATCATTCTTGAAGCAATTAAGGTCAAATTTAGTATGTATGATGATCGGGAGGTGTAGTTAGGCAAGACACCAATGTGCTGATATAAGAAAAATGTGTTGCCATGGTAACCACTCATTTTTGTATCAAATTGAACCATTTAATCTATAAAGGTGAAATTTGGTGTGTATGATGCTCTTTAAGTGTAGTTTTGCAGAATGTCCTATGTTGTATTTGTATCGGACAATGCGTTGCCATGGTAACCGCATTTTTTAAAAAAATCCTGTGGAGTGAACTTCTTCCACAGTTGTCAAGCAATTGAAACCAAATTTGGTAGGCATTAAGGACCTGAGGTATAGATGTGGAACGCATAATTGTTGTGTTTGTCACACAAACCGTTGCCATGGTAACCACAATTTTACCAAAACCTTGCAGATCGAATAACTTTTCCATCATGCAAGCCATTAAAGTTAAATTTAGTATGTATCATGATCTAGAAGTGTAGTTTTGCAAGACACCAGTGTGTTAGTTTAAAGGTTGTGTACAGTTCTGGTCGAGGTGAAGATTTAGCTTTTAACGTTGTGCGAGATATTCAGAAACTACTCTATGAGATGTCAAAGAGCATGCAGTTCTAAGGGGTATCAAAAGTTTATTCGATGAAAATTGGTTTTGAAATGGCTGAGATATCCAAAAACAAGGTGAAACAAAGATATCCTAATAAAGTTTGGACATGTCGCCTTTTATTATTAGCACTTTATTGGATATCTCAGCATTTTGAAAACCAATTTTCATCAAATAAATGTTGAATCCTTCTTAAAATTACATGCTCTTTCATATTTCATAAGAGGCTTTTCATTATCTCATTTAGGAATGTTCAAAACATGAATCCCTACCTCAACCAGTACTGTACAGTCCCTTTAAGGAAAATGTGTTGCCATGGTAACCACTCATTTTTGTATCAAAATAAACCATTCAAGCTATCAAGGTCAAATTTGGTGTGTATGATGGTCTTTAAGTGTAGTGATGCTGGGGGAAAGCATGTTTCCATTTGCTGTAAGTTTTATACTCGGTGTCAACTCTGTAATTGTAAAGTAAACTAAAATTATTCTGTTTCCAATTCGACAAGTGCACAAACTTGGTATTAACGTCATTGCCCTCATGACATCACATACTATAAAAGAACACTAGGGGCGGGGGTATTAATCACCTTCAGTGATAATTGTAGTTAGCATAAGATATGCCAATATCAAACGATTTAGGAAAAAAATGAAATCAATAATTCAAAATTGTGTGTCCCACCATTTTGCGTCGTCTCTGTCACGAATATTTAAGGCGCCATTAAGGAAATATGTCGGATACCCGAAGTATCGATTTTAGTGCTACATGACAGTTACATTGTGTTCAGTTGAAGAACTCACCTGGTTTTCCCCCTATTTTAATCAAGAAAGTTATATATTTTTTTTTTTTAAATTTGTGACAAAAGCCAGGTCGTACCTTTATTCAGCGTCATCTCTGAACGCTTAAGATTACATATCAAATCAAATTAATTCATAATTTTGGTGGCATAACAGGAGAGAAGATCATACCCTCTACCAGTACACATGGTCATTACCGCAGGTGAATGGATTAGGAAGACGATATGAGGTCATTACTTGTTAAACCCGTCATCTCCGTCACGAAAAGTGGCGGAGATGACGTTGATGGAATTTGTTTTTTACTAGTAGAAAGTACATTGTAACAATAAAGTGATATTGAAAATTCATGATGTTAATCATATTGGAAGTCCTTTAACCACTGCTATTTTTTTTTTTGTTCAGTTGCAATAAATATCTATCCTTAAATTTGTTTATGCCATATTAGATTACCAAATATCATCTCCGTCACGTCACATATTGCATATTTATTACTGCAGCACTAAAAATTGAAAGTTATTTTAAATGAGGAAACACCCCATGAAGATTGCGCCCGTATTAGATGAAGTCAACATTCATCATGATTTTCCCACTTTATGAAAGATTTTCCATTTCCGAGACACTTTTTCTTTCAATAATTTGTAATGCCGAAAATATACACTTTTAATAGTGAAGAATGACCCATATATACATGTGAATTAAGAGAATGCAACAAAACTAATAGAACACAAATACAGTGAAAGTTTGAGGAAAATTGAACAATCTGTTCAAAAGTAATTTATTTTAGAAATTCTGGTGCCGCCATTGCTGGATGAGAAGACTACAATGACTTGTGCCATGTGTAGGTGTGATAAAAAAGATAAGAAAAAAAAATTAACATTTTCAGATTGCGTCATCGAGCTTTCTTTGTGCATAGACTTTTTACATAATTTTATCTTCTTCTTGAAAACCTCATAACAGATTTTCACTAAACTTGGCAGGGAGCATCCCTAGGGGGATAGAATCTCTATTTGTTCAAATGGGCACCATGCCCAGTCTTGGGGTACCCAAGGGGCCCAAACCCCAGAAAATTAAAGGAATGTTTAAAAATCTTCTTCTCTAGAACCAAAAGTGATAAAGCTAAGTATACTAAAAGTTAGTACAGTCATGACTGTAGTTTGTTCATGGCAAATCCATGAGTGCCTGCCTTGGCGGCCAGGGGAGGGGATAAGGAGATGTTTCGAAATTGGGACCTAAATCGTTCATTTTCATCTTCATGAAGACCCCTTCATGGATTTTCTTCAAACTTAGCAGGTAGCACCTGTAGGGGAATAGGATCTCAAGTTGTTCAAATGGGCACCATGCCCCACCTAGGGGCCCCAAGGATATCACAAGCTGTAGTAGTCTTTTCATCCAGCTGTGACTGAGTAGAAACTTCAAAAATTCATAACTTCAAAGATTCATAAGATTGTCTGATTTTCCTGATGTGTTCTATCATGTTCACTCAATCCACATGTCTATGAAGGTGGACTTGTCCTTTAATGCTATGAGTAAGTATATTGATGACTGAGTTTCAAGTTTGTTCATGGTGGAACCAAGGGTGCCCCCATGGGGTCCTGGGAGGGGGAGGGCAAATTTAGGGACCTGATGGACCCCCCACCCACCCCCCAAAAAAAATATATATATAAAATATAAAAAAGAATAAATAAAAAATTAAGGACTCTAGAGCCACATGTAATTTAGATAATTAGTGACTGTTGGGGCACAAGTAATTGTTTCAGATAAGGGAATTGAGTGGGTAGAGTAGTGCGATTAGGTGCATCTGTAGAGGTCCTGTTTCATTTCTTTAGAATCCTTTGCACACCCTTGACTTTCAACTTTTGAATACTGTATACGCTATAATTTTCGCGTACATAAATTTTCGCGAATTGCCGCTGTCACACATTTTCGCGAGTGGTTAAATTCGCGATTGGGGGACCAAAGAAAATATGAAGTGGCAAAGAAAGTGAATTTTCAACTTACTAGCAAATAAGAATGATACTAGTTATACACTGCATGAAAAAAACTTACCAAACTCTGCGAACTAGTAAGTTATGTTACGACCAAAATCACTCTGAGAATGGTCGCACAAAAGAAACAATCAACTGATGTTCAGGCGGTTTATTAACAGTGATATTGTGGGTACAGACTGGTAATCGGTTTCACATCAGTACAATAATGATCAATAGAAACAAATATAGTCAGTAATGGAATCACTTACGTACGCATTACACGCAATATCCCTGGAAATGTCCAAATACGATGCTCGATGCACAAACGAATGATCCGCGATGCACCGATGAATGATTCCTCTGACGTAACTCCAGAGGTACAGGTTACGATAGTCCACGGTATAGATCCGGGGTAAAATCCACGATATACGTCCACGGCGAAACGTGCAGAGTCCAAATGTTGTGACGACCACGTCCAGTTGATGCGTTGAATGATGATTCACTTAATATTGTCCAGCTAGGAATCCAGCCCGTCACAGCTTTTCCGTAGCAATGTCCCTTGACATAAAAATATGGAGTCTATCTTCAATGTAGGCAAATTAATTATCTGCAGGCAAAATGTCTCCCAGGCCTTATCTCCACAAACATAACAGGTCAGCAGGTAACACAGGACTGACTATAACAAGTCGCTTCAGAGCCAGAAGTGACGTAACTCTCAGAGCAGAGGTGTTGGGTACTCTGCCTACTGCAGAATTTCTCTGGCTTATATACTATCCATTCACCCCCTTCTAGCACATTCTATAACTCTCTCCAACCTACTAGCCAGTCCAAGTTCCAGGAAACCTGGATGACTCACTGCCTAACTATGTACAAAACATCATTACCATTGGGTACCAAGAATAACTACCAATCACATTGGGCTACAGGGACAGTGCCTCACTCAGCCAAACATGTAAGCACTTCCCAGAACTTTCTGGAATGGGTGAAATCATTCTAGATTGAGTGAGCTATAATGTATTTCCTGCTACATGCATGTACTGTATAGCTACATTGTATACCACCTAGAAAATTCTCCACTTATCTGGTCAGCCTGTATGTACTATATCTATACCACATAGAATGTTCTCCATTAATCTGGTCAACCTGTGTACATACACATTAAAACAACCATGCATACAGCCTTGATACATGTACATAACTACTTGTGTGTACATTTGTGACACCATCCCCCATGGGAAAAAGAAAGCCTTGCCGTAGCAAGGGTTTCTTTTACCTTCACAATTTCTCATTGTTATTTACAACGAATGTGAGGAAAAATCCAAGTCAAGCAACAATAATCACATACTATCACATGCCTTTTGGATAGCTGTATTAATTCCATGTTCTCTTTCCATGGGTACTATTTACAATGATATTGCTTGGATTCTCGGAGCTTATACAATCATATCAAACTGTTTTGCACACATTAATGAATATGCTTAACACATACACTGGAAATGATATGCGGTGAAAACTTTTCACCTTTAATACTCTCTTCATGTTACACTCTTGACAGAGCGTTGGCAATTACATTGTTTTTGCCTGCCACATGTTTGATTTTGAGTGCATATGGCTGCGTCATCATGCTCCATCTGAACAACCTGTTGTTCTTCATTTTGAACCAGTCTAAAAAGACCAAGGGGTTGTGGTCAATATAGACCGTGATCTCCCCTTTGCTATTGGTCAAGTACACTTCGTATTGCTGGAGAGCAAGGATGAGACTGAGAGCCTCCTTCTCAATTGTGGAGTACTTCTTCTTCTACCACCTGGGTTACACCTACCGGCTGACTAGCCTTTCTCTCATAGTACTCTTTCAGCATGTTTACGTGACACACCCTCTGATCTTTGCGTCTGTCTGGCGTACTGATCACATAGTTCACATCATTGAGTTTCTTTTTGACACAGTATGGGCCACTGAACGTGGCTTTCAGTGGTTCACCTTGTATGGGCAGCAGTACAAGAACTTTGTCACCTGGGTTGAAAGTTCGGGCGTTGGCATTTTTGTCTGCCTTTTTCTTCATAGAGTCTTGTGACACTTTCAAGTGTTCCCTAGCTACCTCACAAGCCTTTGAAAGCCTTTCACGAAACTTTGACACATAGTCAAGTAGGTGGACCTCATCATCCTCAGTCATGAATTTCTCTTTGATGAGCTTCAGTGGGCCCCTAACTTCATGACCGTACACCAACTCAAATGGGCTGAAACCCGTCGATTCATTTGGGGAGTCCCTCGTTGCAAATAGCAGGAAAGGGATGCCTTTATCCCAATCCTCGGGATACTCCTCACAGAACGCCCTAATCATTGTCTTTAGGGTCTGGTGGTAGCGCTCCAATGCACCTTGGGATTGGGGATGATAAGCTGACGACTTCAGCTGCTTCACACCCAAACGATACATCACCTCTTGAAATATGCCTGACATGAAATTTGACCCTTGGTCAGACTGCACTTCCTTGGGCAACCCATACCTAGTGAAAAACTGCACTAGAGCATCTACCACAGTCTTAGCAGTGATATTTCGCAATGGGATAGCCTCTGGAAACCGTGTGGACATATCCATGATTGTCAAGAGGTACTTATGACCCGACCTAGTCCTAGGCAAAGGTCCAACACAGTCAACTAGAACCCGACTGAATGGTTCTTCAAACGCAGGTATCGGAATCAATGGCGCCGGCTTCACTGAATGCTGTGGTTTACCAGCCACCTGACATGTGTGACAAGTCTTGCAAAACTCAGCCACATCCACATTCAACCCTGGCCAATAGAAATGCCTCATGATCCGATCCTTTGTCTTTCTGACGCCTAAATGGCCGCCAACAGGTAACTCGTGAGCAATCCTCAAGATCTCACCGCGGTAACTAGGAGGGACAACAACTTGACGGACCACCGTCCAATCCTCATCAGCTGGCCTATGGGGAGGTCTCCACTTCCTCATCAAAATGCCATCTTTGACATAATAGCACTCAGGGACCTTTTCAGCCTCAGCCTCAGAACATGCCGTCTGAGACAAGCCTTTCAACTCAGAGTCTGCCTGCTGTGCTTCAACCAAGGAAGACTTGCTAAACAGCCCATCGCTGTTAGCCTCGGAGCCTAATACAGCAACCCCATCATTCAAATCCTTGAAAAAGGTTTCTGCCAACCAAACACCGGAATTCTCCTCCACATCAACAGAATCCGCATCATCTTGAATAGCTCTACGAGCCTGAGACCTAGTCACAACACAATCTGGGAAAATCCCAGGAAACTCCTCCTGCAACTGCTCAGTTTCAGCAACCACCACTGGTTTATCCGAAACAACTGGAGACGCAACCACCTTGTCCCCAGCCAAGTCATTCCCCAACAGGAAGTCAATCCCTGCCATAGGCAACTCAGGAACAACTCCAACAGTCACAGGACCAGAAACTAGGTCACACTTCAAATCCACTCTATACAGTGGCACTGACATATAACTGCCATCAACAGTCTGAATCAAGACTTTTGCATTCACTGCACTATCTGGTGGAAAAGTCATACCACCATTCACCATCAACGACTGAGAGGCCCCCGTATCCCGCAGGATGACCACTGGCTTACCTGCCTCACCAGAAGTACATGGGGTCACCTCACCATCAAACAAAAAGCTACGATAGCTCTCATCCACCTGCTTCAGCTTATCTTTGAATTTGGGAGATTGACTTTCAATGGCCTGTGTTTCACTGAACGGGACACTGTTTTCAGGTAGGACACTTTTTGACATGACAAATCCCAAGTCCTTCTTTGTTTTGTTTTGCAACTTCCAACACTGTGACTTAACATGCCCTGTCTTGTTACAGTGAAAACATTTGATGACATTTGCACTTGTACTGGACCCTTTGTCAGATTGAGGCTGTGGTGCCGACAACATTCCTGAACCAGCATTCCATTGGTTGCTCGACTGATTTTTGTCTCTCTTATTTCCAGAGAAATTCCTGACAGGTGGTCTGTTCTCATTTCTATGGATGAGCTCATACTCATCAGCCATAAAGGCTGCTTTATGCAAACTTGTCACTTTGTGATCTTCCAGATGCAACCTCACACTGAAAGCAACACTCTTTTTGAATTCTTCCAAGAGAACAACCTCACGTAGGTTATCAAAGTCCTGATCCACTTTCAGGGATCTGTACCACCTATCAAACAGCATTTCTTTTTCACGAGCAAACTCAACATGTGTCTGGCCTGGTTTGCGGTACGAATTTCTGAACTTGTGTCTGTACGCCTCTGGCACCAACTCATAAGCATTCAACACTGCTTTCTTGACTGTAGCATAGTCACGTGATTGCTCTTTTGAGAGAGATGAGTACACATCGGCTGCTTTGCCGACAAACACACTTTGAAGGAGCATGGGCCAAAATTCCTGTGGCCAGTTCAAACTGTCAGCCACCTTCTCAAATGACACAAAATATGCATCGACTCTGTTTTCTTCAAACTTTGGCACCAATCGAATGTTCTTGGCCAAATCAAATTCAGAGGGAGCCCTTTCATGATTTCCAACAGTCTGTGCATGAGTCAATTCCATCTCACGCAATTTCAGTTGTTGCTCCATTTCCTTTTCAATTCTCTTCATTTCTATTCTTTCCTTCATTTCTAATCTCATCTTCTCTTTCTCCATTTCCAATCTAGCAAGTTCAAGCCGTGTTTGATCAGAAATTTGAGCTTGATCTGGAGTGTCAATTTCTTCTTTGAGCTCCATGTGACCAGCTACTAAGTCAAGAATCTCTGCCTTTCTTGCACCTTGTGGAACATCTACATTCAAATGCTGTGCAACAGCAGTCAAATCACATTTGCGTAACCTTTGCAAATCTTTGAGGGACAAATCTGTCCTCTGAACAAATGCCTGAACATCCATTGTACTGATTGACATTGTTACAATGTATAACACACAATATACAATTGAACAATCAATTCAACTGGTATTATGTCTGTACCAATATTCTAAGTTCCGGAACGTTCCAAATTCTAAATTTTGGCTTAAATTCACTTCCCGGACAAGCCCCCAATTTTGTTACGACCAAAATCACTCTGAGAATGGTCGCACAAAAGAAACAATCAACTGATGTTCAGGCGGTTTATTAACAGTGATATTGTGGGTACAGACTGGTAATCGGTTTCACATCAGTACAATAATGATCAATAGAAACAAATATAGTCAGTAATGGAATCACTTACGTACGCATTACACGCAATATCCCTGGAAATGTCCAAATACGATGCTCGATGCACAAACGAATGATCCGCGATGCACCGATGAATGATTCCTCTGACGTAACTCCAGAGGTACAGGTTACGATAGTCCACGGTATAGATCCGGGGTAAAATCCACGATATACGTCCACGGCGAAACGTGCAGAGTCCAAATGTTGTGACGACCACGTCCAGTTGATGCGTTGAATGATGATTCACTTAATAATGTCCAGCTAGGAATCCAGCCCGTCACAGCTTTTCCGTAGCAATGTCCCTTGACATAAAAATATGGAGTCTATCTTCAATGTAGGCAAATTAATTATCTGCAGGCAAAATGTCTCCCAGGCCTTATCTCCACAAACATAACAGGTCAGCAGGTAACACAGGACTGACTATAACAAGTCGCTTCAGAGCCAGAAGTGACGTAACTCTCAGAGCAGAGGTGTTGGGTACTCTGCCTACTGCAGAATTTCTCTGGCTTATATACTATCCATTCACCCCCTTCTAGCACATTCTATAACTCTCTCCAACCTACTAGCCAGTCCAAGTTCCAGGAAACCTGGATGACTCACTGCCTAACTATGTACAAAACATCATTACCATTGGGTACCAAGAATAACTACCAATCACATTGGGCTACAGGGACAGTGCCTCACTCAGCCAAACATGTAAGCACTTCCCAGAACTTTCTGGAATGGGTGAAATCATTCTAGATTGAGTGAGCTATAATGTATTTCCTGCTACATGCATGTACTGTATAGCTACATTGTATACCACCTAGAAAATTCTCCACTTATCTGGTCAGCCTGTATGTACTATATCTATACCACATAGAATGTTCTCCATTAATCTGGTCAACCTGTGTACATACACATTAAAACAACCATGCATACAGCCTTGATACATGTACATAACTACTTGTGTGTACATTTGTGACAGTTAGAATTCAACATTTTTGAAGTGGATTAAGTCCATTGCGCTAGATTTCTGACGAGTGGTCCCCTTGCGATAATGGATTGGCTCTCTGCAGTATTCGTAAGTAGATGTGGACGTGCTATATGTACGTAAACAAGCTTAGCCAGTATGGTCTGTTCGGTAAGCCGTGACATGGTAAATTAGTACTGAAATTTTCGTATCATCAAGGCAAGGGATTCATTTTGGAAGGTAATATTTTCGCGTGTTGTTAATTTCGCGAATAGCTCCCGACTCGCGAAATTTGCGAAAATAAAACCCTCGCGAAATATATAGCGTATACAGTAGATAGTGCTACCGCCTTGAAAGTTGGCATTTATTGTGGACAGAATGTGTTAATTGAGCATGCTCAATTTCAGCTCAATCTGATAATCTGTTCATTGTTGATGCTCTAGTGGTTTACATCCTGTGTTTTGTCTCTTTCACAACACCTCTAGCACAGCTTGGTAAAGATTAAACACTTGAATAGACCCTGTACTTCAGAGCCTCTTTTTCTCAGTTCATACCTTTCCAGAGTGTGTGCTTTCTTTCCAATATTTAGATAGGTGAGGAGCGTCCATTTAGATTGAGTTATACATCATTTTAAAGCTTAGAATCTGCTCTTTCAATATCTGCCTTTAACTAATACCCCTTTCCCGCTGAAGGAAATCTTCCCCGGGTGCCCCCGGGGGCACCTGGGTAACCCCACAGTGTGAAAGGAAACTTGATTGAAACCTAGGGGAAGCCTAGGTGAAACACCGATTAAATTTTGGGCAATTTTTACCCTAGAAGCATCCTGGGTAAACACCGATAGTTCACGGGGAAACCACCGGTGGTTCACCTAGGAACGCCCAGCGTGAAAGGTTGTCTTGGTGAAACACCGGGGAAAATATGCAAATTATGTCAAAGGTCATGTCTTGTTTCTGGTCATGCACACGTTTTTCGCTAGCTATCGCGCTCTCCCAAATTAATCCATGCGTTATTCGTGAATACCCATGTAAATACACACACGACTACAGTAGTATGTCGTTCGTGTGACTTTCACAGTCGCGACTGCATTGTTGTACAGTATTGCATCTTGGTGTTGTATCGTCTACGCATGCCGTATACAAATAAAGTGAGCTGATTAGTTAGAGTGTACTCGAGTGTTGCCAGATGGTGATTTTGGTAACCAAAAAGGGTGAAATTTGGTGATTTTTAAAGTTGTTTGGTGACAAAATTTTAGCCTGGTAACCAAATAAAAATTTGGTGATTTTTGGTAATTTTTTGGTGATTTTGAGACCAATGGAAAATAATCACATTGATTGAAAACGAAAATGCATTTTGCCAAAAGTTTTCCCCTTTATTTCCTGTAGAAACAGAACATGTGCCCCTTTTTGTCACTCAACAACACTGACCACACACAAACACTCATCCATAGGCCTACACATCGTGCACATTTTGCATATATAGTGTGTGTGACTACGGCGCATGCGCCGTACTAAATTGCACCGAGACTCGCGCAAAAAAAGGGTTATTGACATCATTTTGTCTTGAAATTGAAGCCTCACCTACGCTTTTCCAAATTTGGTGATTTGTTATGGCTTTTGGTGATTTTTCACATGCCTTTTGGTGATTTTGCTCTGTTGGGACCTGGCAACCCTGAGTTGCCGTGTCTTCTTCTTCTTTGATTCCTCTTCCAGTCTGGTACGCTGATGAGTTTCATCCGTCTTCGTACTCGACTATACTGCTGCGATTGCAACATCACTCGGTTTCTGAACAGTCCTAGTTGATTCAGAAGCATCAGTGACACAATGATAGCAAATTCCATTCTATTTTTTTCTCTTTTTTTGTATACAATAATGAGCTGCAAATATCGCGAATTTCTACACAGTGAGCAATAAAATGAAGGCCCTCCGAAAATGCGAATTACGATCGATAGAGGTGACATCATAGAGAAGTTACGAGTATGAACCACTACGCACTGTAGTACAGTATCCACCAGACCATGTTCAAATTAGCTAATTAGCATGTTCAAATTAGGCTGCGGTGCGAGCAGAAAACACATCTAGGGGAAAGTTGCATAACAAAATTCACCGAGAGCATTGTCGTAGGTGTGAAACGACGGCAGTGAAAATTTCACCGGGAGGTTCCCCAGTGAATTCACCGGGGAATCCAGCGGTGGTTCACCGAGAGGGGCAGCGGGAAAGGGGTATAAAAATCCATGCTTAGCGACTTTTTTTTGGTTGTGTGGTGCAGGGTCACATATGCAAAAAGAGCAAAAGTCCTTCAAAAATCCATAAAAATTCCAGGGTCACTACCAATTCCCTGAAACGAGATTCTTTTTGCAGGTTGACAGGTTGACAATTTACCTGTGCGAAAGAAGTCATGTGGTACATGTACCCCTCTGTTCCACAGTCAACTACAGAGTGTATGAGCAATCGAACAATGGAAATATTGATCAGGCACAAGGTGTGAATAGAGCATGCGCTGATGGGCTCACAAACTCTCTTGTTCCACACATAAGGCACACCTAAATGAGGTCAGTGAAATCAAATATCTACTGAGCTTAGCCATGATCGCTATGTGCATTCTAATACAAGTTTTATAACAAAACAAGCGCACACTGTATTGGAGAAAAGTCAAATAATACTTCGATACATGCAGTTTTCACACAGAAAGAAACATTCAATAGAAGAAACTCTAATCTTTCTATCAAAGCCATTTTGCTGGGCAGCATAACACAAATTAACATGAACTTAGGCCACAAATGCCGGCACTCCTATCTACATTTTGGGAACTTGTTATACCACCCGTAAGGATCGAGTTAAGTCTTCTGTTTTTTTTAAATGCATAGTCAAATTTCCTGAATACAGCACATACTTTTGGAAGACATTTTTACCAGTGTGATTGAATATAATATGCAAATAGACACCATGTCCACATACAAGCTTTCAAGGCTAGGCCCATTTACACTTCCTTGGAAAAATCGTGATTTTTCTAAAATCGCGACATTTGGGTGCAAGTTGCTAAGCAACTACACCCAAACGCCCTCAAAAAATCGCCAGCCGGAGTGCAATTGTTTGAAACATCGCGATGTTTGAGGCGAAGTTTAGCAAGTGTAAACCCAAGCTACAGAAATATTGTGATTTTTCATCACATGACTTTTGGTATCGGATTGCACCAGGAGTTTACGCGAGCTCCCAATCCCTCTTTGGAACATGTAGAGAGTTCGTCGGCCGCTGGCCAGAGTACAGGGTACATGCTGTACAGGTAAACGGCCGATCCTCGGCTCGTGGTCTCTCACCTCCCTGATGAAACTATATTGTACAGTATGTCCCCCCCCCCAAAAAAAAATACAATCAGATTTTCGCATTGATAACACCCAAAATGATTAAAATGTCTAAATGCTACTTCAGGGTCTTGAAATAAAACATCTTAGCTCTAAAAACCCCATTCAATTTGGTAAGCTGTCACAGAGAAATGTGGAATGTTGGAAAGCATGTCATGAGTCTGATTCTTCCAAGTTTAGCACGTCGATGCTTTTGTGTGTGAATACAATAGACAGAACTTGGAGGGAAGAGATTCTTGACATCCTCTACAAAATTCCTCATTTCTCTTTGACCACTGAAGCAAATCGAATGGGGTTTTCTGTAAGATGTGGGCGATGACTTATAGTTTCATATCCTGAATTAGGTGATCCGAGTATCCTCTCGGATCACCTTCTGTATCTGTACGGATTCTTTCTTCTTCTTTTTCGTTATTTCTCCCCAAAAGTTGTGCAGAGGTTAGCTCAGAAAGTGCATTGCCTATCAATGTCAAACTATATATGTATTGTGACCCAAAGACGAGAAATCTTGTAAAATCATTGTGATCAGTCGACCGTGACGTCACTATGACGCCATTATATGAAAACACATTTTCATTCATATCTCATTAATGGAATGGAATTTTTCAATCAAATTTACGTCACATATAGTTCAAGTCAAGTGCATTTTACTCATATTCTCAAAATTCATCTCTACCCTTAAAACGTGCGCGTACGCGCGCATTGAAATATTTGTGTGCTCCAATCGAGCTCAAATTTATTTTGCACACGTTTCAGACCATTTGGAGCATTTTTTTAAAAATTGAAAAAATCGGACGGACGCGTACGCGCGTGCGCACATACGCACGCACAGCTCATATGCAATATAAATTTCCCGTTTTTCACCTTGATCAGATGTCTGAAATGTCAAAGAATATTTCTACCAAGTTTCAAGTCAATCCAACTCAATATGACGTCATACGGGCCCGTCAAAGTCCAAATTCCGCGCGCGCGTCAATGGCGATATACAGTGCAACTATGCAAAAAACCGCCAATTTTAAATCCGATTTTACTCGTCAGGATGGATGGTGACCCCCCATTTTCTTCACATATTTTGAATGCTGGTGAGTTGTACATGTCATTTCATGGGTTGGCAATGCTGGCAAAATGATGAAAAGATTCCAGTTTCTTAATAAAATAAAAAAAGTAAATTTTCAAAATGACGTCATCAAATTTCAAGTTTACTCGAGCATATCTCACTTATCCTTGGCCAATTTTCACCCAGATTTCAGTATGCTGTAGCTAATATAATGCTATATCAGTTATGTACTAATACAATTTTGATTAAATGACAGCATGACCTCGTAAAAATGGATCGAAAGTAACCTTGTCAAATTTGACCAGTTTACGTGTTATCTCTATGGGAGTGCAATTTTTCTGGAAATGAAAATTGACATGACTGTCTTTTTCGAGCACTAGCTCACTTATGCTTCGGTGAATTTCTCCCAGATTTTAATATGTTGTAGCTGAGACTTTGGGCTATCGTTAGTGTGCCCTTTGTTTTTTCATACGATGTCGGGATCACGTCAATAGACTTGGTTGAAATTAAAGCTTATCTTCGTTGTATTGAAATATTTCTTTCTTTCCGCAACTTTCTTTGCAATAACTCAAGAAGACCATACCCTATCAACACCATATTTTGCACATGCTTAGTTCATGTCACGTTCATTATTTCATGAAATAACAACTACTTGATCAGATGCCATCTTGGGTATGTAAATTAGGGTCAAGGGTCATTTAAATGTTTCATTCTATATCTTGGTGAATACATATCCTATCTTTCCCATATTTTGCACACGTAAAGACCATGTTACAAGGATCATTTCACAAAATAAGCACTTTTTGCTCAGATGCCATCTTGTCTGTGCGAAGTGGGGTCAAAGGTCATATGTACTTCTTTCTTTATCTTCATTATGACGTGTTATCTCTATGGGAGGGAATTTTTCTAGATGTGAAAATTGACATGATTGTCTTTATCGAGCACTAGCTCACTCACCCTTCAGTGAATTTCTCCCAGATTTTAATATGTTGTAGCTGAGACTTTGCGCTATCGTAACAGGTCCTCCGTTTTTTCATACGACGTCAAAAGCACGTCAAAAAACTCGGCTAAAGTAATCAGAGCTCAGCTTTATTAGGTGATCCGAGTATCCTCTCGGATCACCTTCTGTATCTGTACGGATTCTTTCTTCTTCTTTTTCTTTATTTCTCCCCAAAAGTTGTGCAGAGGTTAGCTCAGAAAGTGCATTGCCTATCAATGTCAAACTATATATGTATTGTGACCCAAAGACGAGAAATCTTGTAAAATCATTGTGATCAGTCGACCGTGACGTCACTATGACGCCATTATATGAAAACACATTTTCATTCATATCTCATTAATGGAATGGAATTTTTCAATCAAATTTACGTCACATATAGTTCAAGTCAAGTGCATTTTACTCATATTCTCAAAATTCATCTCTACCCTTAAAACGTGCGCGTACGCGCGCGTTGAAATATTTGTATGCTCCAATCGAGCTCAAATTTATTTTGCACACGTTTCAGACCATTTGGAGCATTTTTTTAAAAATTGAAAAAATCGGACGGACGCGTACGCGCGTGCGCACATACGCACGCACAGCTCATATGCAATATAAATTTCCCGTTTTTCACCTTGATCAGATGTCTGAAATGTCAAAGAATATTTCTACCAAGTTTCAAGTCAATCCAACTCAATATGACGTCATACGGGCCCGTCAAAGTCCAAATTCCGCGCGCGCGTCAATGGCGATATACAGTGCAACTATGCAAAAAACCGCCAATTTTAAATCCGATTTTACTCGTCAGGATGGACGGTGACCCCCCATTTTCTTCACATATTTTGAATGCTGGTGAGTTGTACATGTCATTTCATGGGTTGGCAATGCTGGCAAAATGATGAAAAGATTCAAATTTCTTAATAAAATAAAAAAAGTAAATTTTCAAAATGACGTCATCAAATTTCAAGTTTACTCGAGCGTATCTCACTTATCCTTGGCCAATTTTCACCCAGATTTCAGTATGCTGTAGCTAATATAATACTCTATCAGTTTTAATCAATCAAAAATTTCGCTGGATGAAGTCTTCACCTCGTAAAAATAGATTGAAGGTAACCGTGTCAAATTTGACCCATTTGCGAGTTTTCTCTATATAGGAGCACAGTTTTTCTGGAAATGAACATTAACATGACTGTCTTTATCGAGCACTATCTCACTTATCCTAAGATGAATTTCTCCCAGATTTTAATATGTTGTAGCTGAGACTTTGTGCTATCGGTATTGTGTCCTCCATTTTTTCATACGACGTCGAAATCACGTCGAAAAACTTCGCTTAAATTAAAGCTTAGCTTCGATGTATTTTCATATTTCTTTCTTTTTGCAAATTTCTTTGCAATAACACATGAAAGACATTCCCTAGTACCCCCATATTTTGCACATGTTTAGTTCATGTGACGTACATTATTTTATAAGGTAACAACTACTTGATCGAACACCATCTTGGGTAGGTAAATTAGGGTCAAAGGTCATAAATGTATCATCTTGTATCTTGGTGAATACATGTTCTATCGTTCCCATATTTTGCACACGTATAGACCATGTTACAAGAATTATTTCACAAAATAAGCACTTTTTGCTCAGATGCCATCTTGTCTGTGCATAGTCCACTTCCTGGACTGTATTCGTATGCAGTGTACCCGCGTACGTACGTACGGACGTACGTTGTGTCTGTATGTACACTGTAGTAGACAAGATCACCCCTCCTGAATACAGTCCAGTCAAACCTGCCATCTCCCCCTGATTTCAGGGGGAACTCGTAAAGCCAGGCTCCACCTATCATTTGCCAACTCCTCCGCTGATTAGCTTATCGACATGCCAATCAGGCTGTATGCAAAACGAAGTCGTAGTCTGTATTCTGAGACAATATGATCAGTAACAAATTCTTCCTACATGGTTTAGGTTGTCAGAAATTCGATTTTGTCTATTAAGAATACCGTAAAAATGCATTATTATGAAACACAATTGTTAAGAATTAAATTGCTTACGTCATCATCGACATTAAAAACGAAACAAATATAACATGCCATTGAAGTCAGACTAATCTATTTATTTCTGTGTGTGGGCTCTAACGGTCAGCGCGCACAGTCGGCAAGTCCGGAAAAAAAAAACAAAAACAAAAACGTCTAGAATCTGTCCTCGCACGCGTGACCTCGAGTTGACCCCGCAGGTCATGGGGGAGAGCGCGATTGCAGAGTTGTTTTGAAATGCTCTTGGTCACTGCAGGGAGGTGCCTGGTCACTGAATTCCGTTTTCACCTGATTTTTCTTTTATTTGATAGGTAAAGGTTAAAACTTGGATGCGATCTTGTTAATTTTTCCAGGAACGACATGAAAGATTATCAACTTCGTGGCTAATTAATTGCCGATGTTACGGAAATAATGGGTACAGATATTCTTCTAAAATTCTCCTAAAAGTCTTCTTTTTCATTTAGGGTGCCAACAAAAGTTATACCATGTTTATTCAGCTTTAAGGTGACACCTAAGATGTAATGTGATGATTCGTAATGTGATGATTCAGGCAACGTACTTGCGTACGTGACAGCGTATAGCTGTATACTTGTGTCTGTCATTAGACATCAGGTACTAATAGTGTACTGCCTCTTGCTGGGCCTCTCTCCCTCTCCCTCTCTTTCTTCGATTATATGTATTTTCTTGTTCTTGTAAATCATTAAATAGTATGTTTATTTGGTTTGCATTTGTCAACCCTTCTGATTTCGTCGACTAGAAGTGCTGTCTGATTATCAGTTTCATTCTGCCATCAATCATTCAGATCACTCTCTCTCTCAATTCAAAGCATCCGAGCATCCACTCAAATATACCATATTAAACCACTAGTTATACCGTTCACTCCCGTTAAAGTGAACCACAGTTACATCTCCCTCTCCCTCTCTTTCTTCGATTATATGTATTTTCTTGTTCTTGTAAATCATTAAATAGTATGTTTATTTGGTTTGCATTTGTCAACCCTTCTGATTTCGTCGACTAGAAGTGCTGTCTGATTATCAGTTTCATTCTGCCATCAATCATTCAGATCACTCTCTCTCTCAATTCAAAGCATCCGAGCATCCACTCAAATATACCATATTAAACCACTAGTTATACCGTTCACTCCCGTTAAAGTGAACCACAGTTACATTTATATCGAAATTCCGCTTACAACATCATCCACTCTTTTTTTGTTTGATTTGCTCGATTACAACAACGTTTTGATCGTCGTATATAACAAAAGAAGACTTCACTACAATGGGAGGCCATTGTGCCTATAATTCTCTCTATTACTATATAGGCCTAACTAACTGGCAAAGAACTTTAGATACATTATTGCATATGTCATTCTCATTAATTAGTAAAATATTTTTGTTCTCATTATACAACAGAAAAAGGAGCACAATCGACAAGTTGTTTTTCTCTTATAATATGGGTCAGAATGCTGAGATGTCAGATGTACAATTGAGCCGAAACAACGCAAAATTTAAAAAGTAGGAAATTCTCCAAATCATCTACTAGTATCTTACCTGAAAGAGTATAACTCAAGCTTTGATATGAACCCAATTATACTAGGATTTTCCCAGAGGAACAAGTTTTTATCAACTGCGGAAATTTGCAATGTCCAGAGCAGCGAACGTCCGTGAGGAATAGTACTGCACATACATTTGAATATACCATTTAACATAGTGCAACGATCTGATTCAGTTCAAAATCGTAACGATATAAGGGAAATGTGTATGTGTTGGCAGAATATTAAGCTTGTACTCTTAACCTGTACGAATTGTAGACAACTGATGATTTAACCAAATTCGTCATTTCTGTTGAAATATTGCTCTTCCGCTAAACACTTTCTCCACTTTACGCCCATTTTACAGAAACTCAATATTTTGATCTCTTATTTTACTATCCCATACTTTAATCCTTACTCCCAAACATTAACATAACTTTTTTAAGATGTATCTGATCTAGGCATGTCTCTATAACCCAACAAACATACCATGATTTTCATTACGGAGGTTCGCATGTCAATAGCTCACGGACGTTCGGAACAAAAGATATTGAACAATTCAGCTCTCTTGAGTTGGAAACGCATTCTATTCACAACAAACAGCGATTTCATGTCGAGAACAAACTCCTCTGCAAAATCCTGAATAGATATTACCAATATTCTCAATTATAAAAGCTTGTTTATCTTCTCATGCTGAGGAATCAAAGAAAATAATTTTTCCATCTCTCTTGAATGAACGTACAAACGTACGTGTGTCTTAATCTCAGTGACCTATTATAGTCCATCCTTGAGAACGAATATATTCATCAAAACTTCGTTATAACGAACTAAAGATTTGGTTCCTAAATTTTTTATCTAAAGTCTACAATGCAAAATTTGCTTATATTATAACGAACAAGGTCACAGCTAGATAATATGACAAAGAATTGACATATAAACACAATAGAAATATGCTCCGTTATAGAAATACGAAGTTTAGCTGGGGAGGGCAAACGAATACGTTAGGAAGGAATCCCTCTGCGTTTGCTCCTTGTGGTATCACACTGTGCTACCGAGGAGAATTTGTGTTATCATATTAGTCAGTTTCGTCATAACAAGACGCAATAAGTCCATATAACTTGGATGGATGTTTGTGACTTCTATGGTTTCTTATAACAAACATTTTGTAGCGCGTCATTTCGGAGGCTCATTATTCATACAGTTTATCAATCTTAAATTTGATAGAGTTCATATAATCATGAAGCTTTTTATAGGAATCTCCGAAGTTTAATGGAAAGGTTTATCAATTGAAACATAAAAAAATCAGGTTCGGTTATCCAAATGTGGAGAAACAAATTAACAACCAAATCCTCCAGATTTCAAAACCTCATGATAGTCGTTTTCACCTATAAACGAATATCAGGCCCATTCCACTTTTTGAAGAACGGACCTAAAAAAGAAGTGTACCTTAATTTTCGGATTAACAAACTTTCGGAATAAGAACATTTTTAATAACAAACCTCCTGAATTAACTACGATCATTTTTTTTTTCATTTTCGGAATAATAAACCTTTGGACATTCGGAGTAACGAAGTAACGAACGTATCAAAGTGCAACCTTAATAGACAAGTTCACCTTCATAGACATGTGGGTTGAGTGAATGCAGCAATATTAGTAGAGCACATCATTGAGAGTTTGAGGAAAATCGGACAATCCGTTCAAAAGTTATGAATTTTTGAAGTTTCTGCTCACTCAAGGCTGGATGAGAAGACTACTATAGCTTGTGATGTCATATGAGTACAACGATATAAAGAAAGAAAAAAGAAAATTCAACATATTCTCACTTTTCTCGCATAAGAAAAGAGCACTTGACTTCTCTCTTTCAGACGGCAGGGGGAATAATATTACCCTTAACATAATGTCAGTAGCAAGTCGAAGAGATGTGCACTTAATTCAAAAAGTAAAGTTTTGTGAAATTCTCTTTTTATTTTCTTATACGGTTGGACGCATATGACATCATACACTATAGTAGTCTTCTCATCCAGCAGTGACTACGCAGATACTTTAAAAATTCATAACTTTTGAACGGATTGTCCGACTTTCCCCAAACTTTCACTGATGTGTTCTACTAATATTGCTGCATTCACTCAATCCACATGTATATGAAGGTGAACTTGTCCTTTAAACCTATTCTAAATCATTACTTTTTTAACATGTGTTTTGAAAGTAAGCACAAAAGCACAAACAACTTGACGATCTCTGTCTCTTAAATGTAAAATGAAAAAAAAACATCTGAGACAGAATTACAAATTAACATTGGTTTTCATTGATGAGTATAAAAAAAAACACCATGTCATGATAAGCGGAGCATTTGCGTGTTTTCATCAGACAGAAATTGTATCATACTGCATTATTTTTATTCGCTTGTGACGACATTTCGAGGAATAAAAAAAGTAAACAAACAAACAAAAAACTTCTCCAGAGGAATTCGATATAACGGGAGTGCACTGGCAATTCTTTTTCCCTGTGTTTTGGAGCTCGATCCCTTCTCTGTTTCTTTTCATTTTCATTCAACTGCTTCCACGTCCTTTTGAAACTTTTCCGTTTCTTCTTCAACACATGCTCATTGCGGACTTCTTCCGTCATTTCATCCTTTTTGTTTCAATATATCCTGAATGTGACTGCGTAGCACTTTTCGGATTTGTTTTGCTTTGTTTTTGTTTGTTTTGTTTTTTCTGTTTGCTTGCAGCATGTTCAGGCTACCGAGTACTTAGGGAATGACAGAAAAATCGTCGTGAAGAGAAAAATAAGAATGCATGAAGGTATTAAATAATCATGACAATTACAGCGAACGTTCGTGATGGAGACAAAAACAAATGGATGTATTCTATTTGAGATGGCAGCTATACCATACTCAAAAGAGAAACACTTGGAGCATCTGTTACTAAAAAGTGGCACAGTGTTCCTCTTTCTCCTACTATGTAATCCATGGATCTATTCTGCCAACGAACATCTGTGAACAAAACGTTTTCCTTTTGTTATTGCAGGTAAATTGAATGCTGAACGTTATTCACTTTTGGGTATGAGCGACTCAGCGATTAGGTAATATTTTCAAGTGACATTAACTTAATGTACAGTGATATATTTTGTATAATTATCAGAAATTTCCTTTCTCGGACCGAACGTCCGTGAGCGAAACTTTCAGAACCTGTAACAGTGCAAATTGTCTCCAAAACATATCATTAGAAAGAAATTTATATGCACAGAAATTACAGATTACGTAAAATTCCATTTTCCCGTTGGTTTTCAGTGTCAACCTGTTTTTGTTTATTCTAGAGGGAAAACAAGAATAAAATTATGAGTAAATTTTCAACTGTTTGTTCATCATGATCACCTACCACCTTAAAAATTCTGAAACTACTGCTCTAAACTCGTTGTTTACTTTGTAAAACATTATTTGTCGCTATTGGAGTCAAAAGTTTTAAAGAATACATGACACTTTTGGGACAAGATTAGTTATCCCTATCGGTAGGATTGCATATTATACGTCACGGACGTTCGCTGGAATTGTCCGGACGTTCATTGTAGGGTCATGTTCCAGGACGGGTAACTAATCGGTAGAAAGTACCTAGCCTTCCTAACTCTTTCAAAAATTTGAAAAGGTGTTGTCATTGCAAATTATAAGAAATTTGACATCCTTACAACATTTTAATTGCTCAGAGGGGGATTAGGAGGTAAATTTTCAGAGAACATATTAATTATTTGCTTGGTTTTTGGTTAATTGCATGGTCCAAAAACTGCGGACGAGCCTCAGTCCGCTCCAAACTTGACATGCAGCTCCTCGGCTAAAGGCTAAAGCCTGGGGCCATCATCCTCGTCAAGCTTAGCTTATGATGATGGTCCCCTGCATTTCATTTTTATCATTTCCTATTGCTTCCTTTAATATATGATATTCGTTCTTGAAAAAAAAAAAGAAAATGTATGTAAGATCCAAACGTTACGAATATTAGCTGTGTAAATGACTATGTAAGTATTTTGTTGATTTGTTGATTTGTATTGATTCTGAAATGCAGAAATAAAAAAAACTGAACTGAACTGAACTGAACATAAGTAAAATGTACCTTCGCCATCAAAGCAAGATGGTGTCCCACTCGATAGCGTTTTAATAATTACATACCTTCTTTTTTTTCTCGGAGGTTTTCTCGTCTAAAAATGTAATTTCGGTTCCCATTTGACAAGGGATGGACAGAAACTCAAAACAAACATATTATCGTGTGGCTAGATTTTAGTCGATTTGGAATCAGAACAATATCGCCAATAACGTTAGTGGGCTACGATCTTTATTAGTAAATAGCGGAAGCACGTCCGTGACGTAAACTGAGTATATTTTTGCATAAAAGAATGTTACGTCCCATGTACAGCCAGCAGACGTACAGTTTTTGCAGGATATGTTCATGAGGTGGAACAGCAAACTTTCGTATACATTACAGGTGGGACAACAAAATATAATTTGCAGCAGCGATAAAGCATCACGGACGTTCCCTGGCGTTTAGGGCTTTGATACCATTCAATTGTTCTCTGTAATTTTATACGTGCTCATAAAGTTCTTATAATTTTGTGGTACAAACCCATGATATGTCAGATCCAGAACATGGTCAGATATTAGATGCCACGTACCATAAAAAAGGCACATCAAGTTTGAAAAACAAAAATTATTGTGAAAATAGCGTTTTTGCCGTATTTTTACGGCTAAAGTCCTTGTCAAATGAAAAATATCAGTCAAAAGTCAACCAAACCATGCATTTCCCTAAAGGAAATTTACCAGGCTTTGAGATACTCCTAGTAACATGAAAGACTCTGACTCATCTTAGATCATCCTGGTGTGTTCTAAGGGAACGAATGTCATAGGTGTGAAAATTGGCAATTGTACATCGTTCAAAATTCTCAACCATATACATCTCCACATATTTATTTCAAGTAGGTGTTGAAAGAATTAGGCCCTACATTGTAGTTTAGTTTCAAGGCATCCATTGATCTTCATGGCAATGTATCACACCGCACATGACAAAAATATGTACGTTACCAAAAGTAAGAGGTGCATAAGCAGTCTACAGTTTAATCTACTTTTTAGCAGTATAGTCAAGTGCGGATTAGATTATTTTATTATTTTATTTATTTATGTACTTATTTATTCATTTATTTATCCATTTATTTACTTATTCTTATTTATTTATTTGTGGTGGTCTTCAAGTCTCAGTCTCCGGCCAAGTCACAGTGTAAGAGACCTTTGAAAGGTACAGCTGTCAGCGGTCTTGTGAGTAGGAACGTGAGCAGGAACAGTCTGTCTTGACTGTGATGTACAGTGAACATTTAAAAATAAAAATAACTCTTCTGGTGAAGCTCAGTAAAAAGACAAAAGCAAATGCATGTACCAGGTAGTTTGAACAATTGCACATCTACATTGTATCGAGCAGATCGGTACAAACAAGGAGCTGGCTCCTTGGTACAAATAATTTGCCGCAAGTTTTCATACTGGTACCGATGTTGCACAGACATGAAAGAGATGTGAATATTGCTTGAATGATTTGTAAGTGAATAACACACTACTGGTACATACAGGCCCTGAAGAGAAAAACTTTCCCCGCGCGGTGCACGTGGTGGGTATTATATTGCGCAGTGAACATTGCAAACAGTGGCCCATGGGCGTGCGATCAAGGAGATGAGAGAACTCATACCTCCTTGGTGCGATCAGCTGTGTCTCGTGAGTACGAGTGGTCGTCTACTCGTAATGCATATTCATTAAGAATGGTTACGTCTGCATATCAAATAGATGATGTCATACTACATTATCACGCTCGCTCTGGCAGGGTAGTCTGGACGATTTTTTTCGGGAGTACCAATTGGTGGAGTGTCGCAGTCAGCGGTTGGGCGCATTGTGTGGGTGCATGCATGTGTATGCGTGTGTATAGTGTGGGGAATGCGGACGATTAAACTCGTCCAGTATCTGGACTAGTCTGTGCAAAGTGGGGTCAAAGGTCATATATACTTCTTTCTATATGTACGGTATGACGTGTTATCTCTATGGGAGGGAATTTTTCTAGATGTGAAAATTGACATGATTGTCTTTATCGAGCACTAGCTCACTTACCCTTGGGTGAATTTCTCCCAGATTTTAATATGTTGTAGCTGAGACTTTGCACTATCGTGTGTTGCCCTTTGTTTTTTCAGACAATGTCGGGATCACGTCAAAAAATTTGGTTGAAATGAAAGCTTATCTTCGATGTATTGAGATATTTCTTTCTTTCTGCAACTATTTTTGCAATAACTAAAAAAACAGCTCCTATCACCCCCATATTTTGCATATGTTTAGTTCATGTCACGTACATTATTTCATAAAATAACAACTACTTGATCGGACACCGTCTTGGGTATGTAAATAAGGGTCAAAGGTCATAAATGTTGCATCTTGTATCTTGGTGAATACCTGTCCTATCTTTCCCATATTTTGCACACGTATATACGATGTCGCAAGAATCATTTCACAAAATTACCACTTTTTGCTCAGATGCCATCTTGGGAGTGTAAAGGTGGGTCAAAGGTCATATATATTCGTTGCTGTATCTTCGTTATTCAGTGTATACAGAATTTGGTACCAAAGATGGCAGATATGACTCCCTTTTCTAAATGAGAATCCAAACATCACACGGCCAATGTCTCTAAACACAGATGAAAGTTGTATGGTCATGCGTATTGAAGTTTGCGATCAGGACTCGAATCATTGATTTTAAAAAAAATTGGATCACCTTAATTTGTCAGTGATGACAAATTACAATCTCTAGTTTGTATTTGGATTGATTCACTATTCTTAAAGATGTCATTGTGGAGATATCATTGTAATTTTGTTTGACATACGGTATATGAAAACTAGTAACAAACCTGAAGTTCTCCAACCACATATCATCACCCCATAACTACTTTATTAACAAAATAATGTTCTCCCAGAAATGTGTTGATTTTGGGAGTGCCCATACTGCTCTCGCAAGGGTGCTGGAAGTGGGGGATGGCACTTGCCCCCCTCCCCCAATAATTTTTATTCCTCCGCCACGAAGTGGTGTCGGAGGCATTATGTTTTCGGGTTGTCCGTCCGTCCGTCCTTCCGTCCGTCCGTAATGAATTTTGTGGACAGGGTAACTATCAAAACCTTTTGAAGTATCCTAATGAAACTTGGCATGTATGTGTATTAGGGAGTGGAGTTGTGCCTATCAACTTTTGGGTGAACGTACTCAAGGTCAAAGGTCAAAAGGTCAAGGTCAAATACATAAAATTTCACTATTTCCACCATATTTATGCAATGCCTGAAGATATTTTCTTGAAACTTAGTGTATACATGTATTACCCAATTAAGATTCTCTGGTGAAAGTCTGGGTCATGAGGTCAAAGGTCAAAGGTCAAAAGGTCAAGTAAAAATATTAAAACTTCACCTTTTTTCTCTGTACCTTGGAAATTGTTCAAGGTATCTTCATGGAACATAGTATATATACATGTACTGACTGGCAGTGATTATCTAGAGAATTTAGGGTTCATGGGGTCAAAGGTCAGGGGTCAAAGGTAAAGTTGAACACTTCAAAATTTTACTATTTCCCTCATGTTTATGCAATGCCAGCAGGATTTTTTTTTTTTTACACTTGGTGTATGCATGTATTACCTAATAGAGATTCTCTGGAAAGTTTTTTTTTTCTTTTGTTTTTGCCTCAAAGGTCAAAAGGTCAAAGATCAAGTGAAAGTGCTGAGCTAATTTTTTCCTCCATATCTCGGAAGTGGCTCAAGTTATCTTGAAACGTACTACATATTTATCCATGTTCTGCCTGACAGTGATTATCTTATTAATTTTAGGGTCAAAGGCCAGATGAAAATGGTAACAATTTACTATTCAATACACAAATTGCACTTTTTCTCCATACCTTGAAAATTACTCGATGCATAAACGTATGAATGGGTCAAAGTCAAGTTAAAATCCTTAAATCCCAAATACATGCTCTCCTATTCATCCAATTAAACCTAGGTCAAGGAAGGTGGACATTCAACACATTTGTGACAAACTTGTCATTTTAATATTTTGCCAATTTTGTGAAAATGTAATCACACATTATCCACATGTACTATCTAGACCTATTAGGAGAATCATGCATTATGGCGGAGGCATACCAGTCGCCAAAGCGACATTTCTAGTTTTTTTTTTTTGGGGGGGGGGGGGCAAAATGAGTTTTTGCCCCCCCAAAGTGCCCCCTGTAACAAATAATCAATTATTTAAAGACCAAAATGAAATGAAATGAAAAACATCGATTTCATAACTGAAAATGCAAAATTTGGGCCCCTAATGGGGCAAAAATCATAATTCATTATTAATATACATTATAGTATCTATACACCAATATTACAAATGAGTAGATTTAGTGCATAGATGATAGCCTCGCGTCCTCGAGTGTGCCCCCTGAATCATACCTTTAGTAAACCTTACATTTTCCCTTTCTTAAAGCTTTTTAGCAGTATAAGAATAATTTTCATTGTTCGAACAATGCGATCACTTTTAAGCTATTAATGAATACATTTCAGACAAATAGAAAGTGAAAGTGGCTCACTCGCTCTGTCCGTACATATAGTAAAATGAAAAGTTTTCATTTAAGTAATGATGATAGTCCTTGGCAGTGATGTTTGTTTTACTACGTTTAATTCCCTAGAAATTTGAATTAAAATGTTCTGCAAACGCGACTTTAACACCTAGTTCTGTTTTTACAAAAAGTCCCTACCGTGATACCCCCTCCAACACCCTCCCCCTCTCTGTCGCTTTGCTCCCTCGCCGAGGATCTCACACCATCACATAATGTACCCCCATATGTTATAATCATAGTCTTTCACACTATTTTTTCACTTTGTTGAATTTCCTAGAAATTTGCTTTTAAATGCTCTACAAGCGCAACTTTTTTATTCTGTTTGTACATAAAGTCCCTACCGTGGAAGGGGGGTATCCCCCCTCCCACACCCTCCCCCTGCTCGGTCACTTCGCTCCCTTGCCGAGGATCTCACACTGTCACATCATAATGTACCCCTCCCCCCCCCCCCCCTGTATGTTATAATCATTTATTACTCCGCACTATTTTTGTTTTCACTATGTTTAATTTCCTAGAAATTTGCTTTTAAATGCTCTATAAGCGCGACTTTTGTACTCTGTTTTTACAAGAAGTCCCTACCGTGGGAGGGGGGTATCCCCCTCCAACACCCTCCCCCTCTCTGTCGCTTCGCTCCCTCGCTGAGGATCTTACACCGTCACGTATCCCCATATGTTATATTCATAGTCCATCGCACTATTTTTTCCACTATGTTTAGTTTTGTAGAAATTTGCTTTTAAATGCTCTATAAGCGCGACTTTTGTATTCTGTTTTTACAAAAAGTCCATACCGTTGGAGGGGGGTATCCCCCCTCACACACCCTCCACCTGCTCGGTTGCTTCGCTCCCTCGCCAAGGATCTCACACCGTCACATATTAATGTACCCTCCTTATGTTATAACCATAGTCTTTCGTACTAAATTTTGTTTTCACTATGTTTCATTTCCTAGAAATTTGCTTTTAAATGCTCTATAAATGCAACTTTGCAACTGATTGACAAATTGCCCTACATCGACGTAAATAAGCACTGAATTGATCAGTGTTTTAGTAGTAGCCATGATAAAAAATCATGGGCGTACATACTGGAGCAGGATTCGAACCCACGACCTCCTGATCACCGGACGGTGATCAGGAGGTCGTGGGTTCGAATCCTGCTCGAGTATGTACGCCCATGATTTTTTATCATGGCTACTACTAAAACACTGATCAATTCAGTGCTTATTTACGTCGATGTAGGGCAATTTGTCAATCAGTTGCAATGAAAACATCACGACGGAAGAACTTCATAAATTTGAATAAATGCAACTTTTGTACTCTGTTTATTACAAAAAGTACCTACTGTGGGAGGGGGGCATCCCCCCTCCCACACCCTCCCCCTGCTCGGTCGCTTTGCTCCCTCGCCAAGGATCTTACACCGTCACATAAATGTACGCCCCGTATGTTAAACTTATAGTCATAGTCCTTCGCACTAAATTTTGTCCACTATGTGTAATTTCTTAGAAATTTACTTTCAAATACTCCATAAAAGCGACTTTTGTACTCTATTTTTACAAAAAGTCCCTGCCGTGGTACCCACACTCGGTCGCTTTGCTCCCTCGCTCAGGATTTCGCACCGTCACATAATTGTGTGCATTGGACTGATAAAAAGCCCTGGCTCAATGTTCCAACCAGCTAGCTAGCTGTGAGCAAAATAGACTGCACTGCAGTGAATACGAATAGCCCGTGCTCCACTTGTCTACTGTGTTGAAGAGAGGTAAATTACCCATGCGCACTACCGACTAAAAACTCACAATGTTTCGTGAAGCTCAAACTTCGCATGCTTTTGCGCAAGTGTAAACGGTGGAACCAGAATATCGTGATTTTAAAAATCGCGCTGTTAGTAGGTGTAAATGCTGCTTCCTCCCCCAATTTGCAGTGTTCTCAGGTAAAGGAGTCTGCAAAGATGCATGGAAGGTGAACTGCCAATACTCGGGTGAGCGTGAGACCCTCAGGTCTCTTGTTTCAGACATGTTTGTTGAAATTTAGATCCGCAGTTCTCTGTTGAAGGGTTGGTATAGTTTCTGGTGAGATGGAGCTTCTGGTTCTGAACGTTGTTTTTTTTTGTTTGTGATGATTTGATTTAGATAATGAAACACCTCTTATGAAATATGAAAGATATTCAAGTGTTATTTCATGAAAATTGGTCTTGAAATGGCTGAGATATATATGGAACGAAGCGATTCTAATAAAAGATGGGATCCACCTTTTACTAGGATTGCTTTGTTTTACATTGTTTTTGGATATCTCAGCCATTTCAAAACAGATTTCCATCAACAAACTTTGAATTCCTTGTGAAATTGAATACTCTTTAACATTTCACAAAGTGGTTTCTAAGTACATCGCAAAAAGTTAGAAGCTGAATCCGCATCTCAACCAATACTCGTATCATCCCTTCAAAATCTTTCACATTTCATTTGTAGAGAGGGAGACAAATTCAAGAAAACTTGTAACCCATGTCTTCACTCCTTTGCTTGATAATCTCTTGCTTGGGGGTATACATTTGTCATGTGCAGCAACAAATAGATTTCTGTTTTTGGCAGGGTGCCTATATGCAGCAGGGGCAGTTTTGTTTGGTGATGAAACTGCCGAATAGGTGCAAGAGTACCATCACTTCCCAAAACATGTAACTCCTCCTTTTGTTTGATAAGTTGGACTATTTAAAGCAGATTCAATGCTCTTTAGCTGAAAAACAACCAGAAATCCCAAAGGAAGTGTCTCACGCTCATAAGCAAATTACCCATCTGGAAATTGGGGCTTATAGACATTTATAAATATGCCTGCACTTTGTAGATATTAATATTGTGTTTTGGAGGTCAATTTGAGTTGATCGGAGATATTAAAGTGGCTTTCTGCTCCTGATTGCTGCAAATACATAAAATGAATGATTTGACAAGGTTTTGTGGGTGGTGCAAACAAGGCAACAATAGAGGGCGCATATTCGGGTTTGCGTCAGAGGACACATCAGACCTGCATTCACCTTACCACCTTACAAGTGCAATCTGCAGGTGCTGTACAGTTATAACTGACCTTAATATCACGTGTACTTTCTATCGCCTCACAAACCGTGAATACTCCATGCCACGAAATGAGACATGCTGCCACAGCACAAACCCTGAGACACTGCAAAGAGGGACCACTGACTTCACAGGGACTTGTCACTCTTAGCATTTTGACAAGGCCTTGTGGCTGAGGCTTGGAAGAGAGACTAACTGCAAGGGAACAAGTGAACACGAGATTAAGTGGTGCAGCCAGGAAGCATTTTGGAAGCTAACATGTATGAATTTCTTATCTTTAACCTCGTTTCTCATCGCTTCTACTAGCAAATAGATAGAATTACAGACTGCATTACTTGGAATAACGTTGCATCTAATGAATATATGCATAAGTATGCATATCAGCAGTTTGCTGCACTGCCTGCAGAAGCTGCCTGCGTTGCCATTGTTGACAATGATTCATTATGATGTCAACGCGTACGTTGAGAAGCGGCGGAAATTTAAAAAAAAATGGTTTTAAATGCTTGGTGTGTCGAGTTAGTCTCATTCCAAAGCCAGAAGGCCTTGCCAAAAGGCTAGGTCACTCTTGACCATGCAAATCGCCATTGAGCTTATTAATGGGTGCCCAATGTGTTGAGTTTGTTGAAGTCATACAATTAGTGATCATTTTATTTCTTCTCACTCTTCTAAAGAGGGTGGAAGATTTTGTGAGGTCGCTATAGTGTTTTAATGCCGCACAAATAGGGATAGAAATGCTAGATGGTTTTACTTCAAGTTAAATGTAGATGACCACTGATCTATCACTTGGTCATCTCCCACTTCGTCTAATAGCTATTTAGTCTTGACCCACATGTTCTAATCCCTTTTTGTTTACAACCAGTTCGTCTTATGACCATTTATGTTGTTTTGATGTTTTTGTATTTGTGGCGCGTCATTCATGAATATTTGCGCCACGTAGCCTCATTACCAGTTGGTCTACTTCCAGAATCGCTATGCCCATTTCGTCTAATACCCACAGACAAAATGGAAAAAAAAAATCCAAGGAGTCATGATTGCAATAAGACCATCTGTGACCCACGACAACGGTTTCAGGCAAATGTCGCAAGAGCAAATTCCCTCCTAGGCGGGGTACAAAGATTTTGAGCATTATTTTTGTCGACTTAGGTTTTTTGCAGAAATCGAATCTTTGATATGTTTTCTACATCTACACTAAATTTCATAGCATAAGACTAAGTTTTTCCTATCGAAAATGGAATTTTAACCACCCTATGTTGGATCGCACTCGTCAGTTTCGAGCTTCTTTTGAACGCCGCGCCAATATCCTCAGCGTTGCTACGGCGCATTGTCTCGCATGCGATTGGCTGGTGCGTCGCATACATTTACATAATTCGGCTTTCGGAGACACCAGTTGCAGCGTTTGGGGAATGCTTTGTCCACGCGTGCACGATTACATGCTCCAGTGTTCTTACTATAGTGGTTTATATACGCTCGCTCTGTAGTGCGTGCTCTTCGTTTGGCTTTCTATCCAAACTATTCTACCGCAATGTTCGACATCGGAAGTGAAACAAAAATCATGTAGCATGACATAATCGTGTGAAAAGAAAACTAAATATTCTCAAATTTGTCTACTTGTACATGGAGTAAAAATTATGACAGCAGACGACTCAATGGAAGGTAGATGAGAGGAAAGGAGCGGTCACATGTAACCAATTATATTCAAACTAGCAGCACCCGTGGAAATCCACGGGTCTGAGGGCCTCATATTTTTTTGAATTTATTCATATTATTTTCGCCGCGTTTTTAGTAGTCAAAAAGAAAGAACTTTACTATTTTCTCCTTTCCTTCTTTTGCACCCTCTTCTACCCATGGCCATCCCCTCCTAACACCTGAGCTGAGGAGGCGGTCCATGGAATGGGACTTTAAAATCGCCCCGCTTACTGTTATCACAGATCAACTTAGCAGCACCCGTGGAAATTCGAGGATTGTCTTCTTTGCCCAAAGATTCTTCCCGTCGAAGCACGGGGTGGGGGGAGGGGTGCCATTGACATTTTGCCCTGCATATCTCCCCCTTCCCCATGCCATTGGCCCTCAGTCTCGACGCCCGTTGAAAAAAAAAAAAAAAAAAAATATATATATATATATATATGAGCCCTATCTGGCCCGAACGCACACACATCTTTTGGCGTATGTCATGAATAATATTCATTTTACCACGTCATTAAAAAAAAAAACCACACACACAACGACAATATGTTTGATATCCTCGCCCGTTTACCTGCTTCAGACTGTACATTATCATTATTATCATTGTTGTATGAATATTATTATTGTATCATCATTTAATAAATATTTATTTTGGGAGGGGACATGATAGTCATTATAGGTTTAATAATTGGGCATCCGTGGGTATCCATGGGTCTCAGAGCCTCGTATTTTTTCTTTAATATTTCTTTTCCCACGTTATGGGAAAAAGAAGAATATTTTTGTCTTCATTTGCTCCCTCTTTTTTATTTTTATCACCCAAACTTGGTTTGACGGACTATAGAACCACTCCTTTAATTCCACTTGTAACTCCAAAAATAGGCGGTCGGCAAAGCGGTTTTCCCTTACGTCCACACATGTCTTATGAATATTCATGTTTACAGCAGCTATGCAATAAACGAATGGACAGCGGCGCGTGTAATCTGAAACGGAAGGGCACGATGGGCAAGGATGAAAATTTAAGTGGATATTAAGCAGTCCTAAACAGTCTGACTACACTGATACCCGACGTGAGAGCAAACTACATGACGTACCTGAGCTGCATAGTATCCTGTTGTTGTGCAAAATACAATAAAATAACAGCATTCGCTGTTTTCATTTGGCCACGCCAATGGCGAACTGTACGTAAATGCCATTGTACGACCGAGCCGTGTTCTTATGAGAGCCCATATCACGTGCACGCAGATAGTGTGTTTCGTGTAACCATCGTCAATACATACACTGGCGCAGGCCTGTAATCTGATATGGAAAGGCACGATCGGCAAGGACCGGCAAGGACAAAATTTAAGTGGATATTTAGCCGTCGACATCACTGCTAAACAGTCTGAGTACAATGATACCCGACTTGAGAGTAAATTGAATGACGTAGCTGAGCTGCAGAGGATCCTGCAGTTTTGGAAACAAAATACGGCTTCCCGTGCACTGAGATCGCATCATGATATGCAATGCAACACAGCGACAGGCTCAATGCATGTACACACATACATATCTCTCTGTGCTATATTGCCCGTACCCGGTACTCATAGTGCGTGTATCGTATCTCCGCGAACGATAAGCTGGGCGAGCGAGAATGCCCACTGTGCTACTGCCACAGATTGTATACAGTTCTGTGAGTGCGACCTGAGCCTGCGAGCTGGCGCGAGCTGTATATAACCCGTATACATCGTGTGCGTGTGTGTGCGTCCAAGAACGATGATAGAGCTTTCGCCACGCACTGATGTGGGATACCAGCGTGCAAACGCTGCATGTCGGTGTTTGTCTTTTGTTTTTCTTTGTTTTTTGTACCGCTCTCGACGTCGACACGGAGGAGGAGCGCGGACGAAACCCGAACGGGAAATAGAAGAGACCCTCCCGCTGCCGACGGCACCGGTCTCGGGTGCCCGCAGCCGGCGGCTTCGGAGGAGATAGCCGCACAAAATAAAGCACGGGAAGGCATGGGGCCAATCCTTACGCGATTATAATATAGGACTAGCAGCACCCGTGGAAATCCACGGGTCTGAGGGGTTTTATTTTTTTCTCATAATACGATTTTGCACATTTTTATTGAAGAAATAAAAAGAAAAGTCTTCTCATTCTTTCGTTAATTGTGCTGTCTTCTAAATGACCACCCTTCCCAGAAATTTAATCCATGTAATACATTTTTGTAGTATGTGCCCGGCGATCCGGTCCATTGGTAGGGATAATTCCTGCCACTACTTGTTTTTATTATAGAACTTGAGTTTCGAGGGGTTATTTGCACCCGTTGAAGTCCAACAATTGTCTTGTTGCCCCTCACCCCTCCTCCCCCCCCCCCCCCCCCCCCCCCCCCCCCCCCCGTCACGCACACACACATTTCCACCTCCGCAGGGCAAAAAACAAAAACATTCAGGGAAAATTACCAAAAACGCTAATGAGATTCCCCGTAAGTTCTGCCCACAGATTGTTCCCGTCGAAACGGGAAGATATTAACACTATAACTTTGATTACCCCCTGCTCTTGCATCCACGCAGGCACCCGCGGGAATCCACGGCTGGTCTCAAGGCCTCGGTTTGTTTGTTTGTTTGTTTGTTTTAAATATTTCTTTTCCCCACGTTATTATGAGAGCGGAAAAATAAAATATTTTCGTCTTCATTTGCTCTCTCCTTTTTGTTTTTAATCACCAAAACTCATAGAACCATCATCTGCTTCAGACTGTATACATTATCATAATTAATATTAGGCCTACAGTTATTGCTCCTATTATTGTTGTTATTATTATTATTATTATCATTGTTGTTATTAGGGGAGGGGGAGATCGTAGTCATCAGGTTTAATAGGCACCCGTGGGAGTAGGGTCTCACGACCTCGTTTCTTTTTTCTTTAATATTTTTCCCATGTTATGGAAGAAAGAAGAATATATATTCGTCTTCATTTGCTTCCTCTTTTTTTTATTGTCATCAAGACTTGGTTTGATAGACCATAGAACCACACATTCTATTTCCACTTGTAATTTTAAAAATAGGCGGTCGACAAAGTGAGGTTTTCCCTTACGTCCGCTCATCTTATGAATATGTATGATTACAGCAGCTTTGCAGTAAACGAATGGACACAGCTGCGCGTGTAATCTGATATGGAAGGGTACGATCGGCAAATATATTTAGCCGTCCTAAACAGTCTGCGTACAATGACATCGGACTTGAGAGCAAACGGCGAGCAAACTAAATGACGTACCTGAGCTGCATAGTATTCTGCAGTTGTGCAAAATACAATTAAATAACAACGTTCGTTGTTTTCATTTGGGGACGCCAATGGCGAACTATACGTAAATGCCCTTGTAGTCCATATCACACACACGCAGATATAGTGCTTCGTGTAACCATCGTCAATACATTACATATACGTACAACAGGCGGAGGCAAAGGTACATCACAGAACTAATACACACAGTGTAGAGTGTGTAGAGTTATGTGAGGTACATTGTGTGTGTGCGTGCGCGTCCGCCGGAAAATGTCAGAGATTTCGCTGCACCATCATCTTTAGTATCCCCCCAGTGTCTCTGCAAGCTAAAAGATGGATGATCGAGAAAGCAGGAGGCCAACGCAGGATCGGTGAATATTGAAACGCTTGGCTCTTTCGTCACGCACAAAAATGCATTATGCATCTAGCTAATTAATTTTTCTTTTTCGTCCTCGACGTCGACACGGAGGCGGAGCGGGGACGAAACCCGCGCCATTCGATGTAGGATACTCTCCTGCAGCTGACGGTACCGGTCGCAGCTGCCCGGAGCCGACGGCTCGGGAGGAGATAGACAAACCAGCAACGCCGGAATAAAACAGGAAATACATAAGGCCACGACAACAACAACAACTTCGAGTATTATAGTAGTAGATACTACAAGTCAAGATCGCACCAAACTAACGAGTCATGTTTGTTTGTTTGTTTGTTTTAATTTAATTAGCACCACCGAACAAAGCAACATATGCATGCCTTGTAAAAGCAAAACAAACAGGAAGCGTGACCCTTGCCAGCACTAGCAATTTTCTGCCTTCAAAAGGCACCACAATGAAAACGCGATTTGTAAATGTGTGGATTCGCCACCTCTCCTGTTACATGCACACGGCCATGGCATGTGGATGCCATTGTGTAATGCGTGCACCATACACATGTACATTGTACATGTACGTGCAATTACCGTATTTGCCATCTTGAAAGACGTACTGGTAAACAAACCCGAGCGAAATGCATTGTTTTTCGGCTCCATATGCTGAGCTCAGAGGAAGGTGCCCGGGAAATTTGACTCTCTCAGTGAGCCAATCAAAAGGCGATGTGGTTGCTAGAGGCGGAGCTTAACATCGATTGGCACCATCGTACGGATGGGTGATTCTCCCCTCGCATCGCCGCTCGGACATTGTCTTTGAAAAAGAGGTGAATCTTCAAAGCCTGTTTTCTCGCAATTTTGTCAGGCTAACAACTTAAAAAGTGCATTTTATTTCTCTTTCTATGCCCACTTATGGTGCCGAAGAATACAAGTGTTTTATATCAATGCAAAGCTTAGGAAATGGGCAATGAGATTCCGTGAAAAAAAGAATTTTCAAAATTCCCGACTTTTGCCTGAAACCGTTGTCGCCGGTCACATCTGGTCATTATATGAAATGATGGTTAGCTAAACTGGTCATTAGAGAGGATTAGAGGAGAGGATTAGACTAAACGGGCATTAGACGAAATGGATTGTAAACCAAATGTGACCCGCTACAACAAAATGATCCTAAAGTCGGGCGAGGTCGATTATTTGAAAATTGCATGACACAATTCCCTAATCTCTCTGCTTTAAATTGATATATAACACATCTTATAAAAATAATCAGCTGCGGAGATATCGATGTTTAAAAGAGAGCATGTCGAGACGTCTGGGAAATCACTGTTTCGAGAAAAGCGCCCTAAAAGTTCTCCTTGCAATGCAATCACGACCAAGGGACATGCAAATCAGTATTCACCTCCGGACAATAGAAGGTAAGCCCTAGCAACCCCCGCAATGCTCATTCAAACACAGCGTCGGCGGTCTCCTCACCGACCAATCAGTGACCAGGATTCCAGGAGAAGCGGCTAGGCATACATGTAGCGCACCCCGCCACCACGCACCAATCGACTGGGGAGTGTGCGAGCTTCACGCTTCAGTTAGCGGCAAGCAGCAAACTGACCAATGAGATCACTCTGGTCGTTGTTAGGGGCGGAGCCTATCTGTGGCGCTCAATCCAAATGTTCGAACCAGTTTCTGCTTCGTTGAAACGCCAAAAAACATGGCCCAGAAAAACGTTATTTTTTGGTCTTTCCTTTCATCATTTTGCTTCAAAATTTCGACAGATGATAGAAGACATGTCAGACTCTAATAATATGTCAAATTCAGAAAATCGTAAGTTTTGACCAATTTTGATGCTCTGACTTAAACTCGATTTTCAAGTCTTTGACCGTGCGCGACTTTAGGACCATTTTGTTGTAGCGGGTCACAAATGAGTTTATTTGTAGTAGTGTTAGACAAACTGGGAAGTAGACCAAGTGGCAATAAACCCGTTGATGATAGTGGGCTGGAGTCCACAGGGAGTTGAACTTAATGCAGTACTGTAAGTTATCATGTCAGCTAAGTTTTAGTGATTATTATGTTTGTTACCAAAATATGTCTAATAAGAGTACCCTTCCTTCATTTTTTATTTATCAAATAGCAAATATCCATGTTAAATTAGTTATCAATTCACACAGTTGAGGTTGAACCCCTGCCCTGTGAAGGCTTATCTACAGTTTAATATCTAAGTACTGGTAAATGAACACCTTGATTTCATACTAGTATGATATGGTACATACACTCTGAGCACTGTGTTTAGTTAAATGGTTCATCACGTACACAGATCAAGGCAGAGTGGTAGAAATGCTCTGCCTGCTTCTTGAAAAATTTTTGTGTACAAATATTCATTATTACCTCCTGTAAGGGCGGACGTCCACTAGGGCGCGGACAAGCCCAGGAAGGGTTGCAGAAGCAAATTCTGTCATTTTGGCATCCTGTCCGCATCAGACACAGAAAAAATGTGCGAATCGGCTTGTCCTGGGACATTCCTAGGAGTGTCCTAGGAATCACTCCGGAAGAGCGTGAAATACCTGGGAACATGCTAATCGTAGCCGGGCAGCACGGAAGGATTACACCAGGAATGACCGCGGACAATCAGGATGTCTTCCAGACGACATAAGTTAGACATGCGGACAATACCAGGAAAATGGAAAGGTATAAATTTGGCGCTGACTTTGAATTTTCCTCATTTGACTGCTAGCCGTCATGGAGGTCACACCAGCCGAAATTCACTTTACCTTCAAATACCAGCTGTGAGAGATGCTGAGATAGCACTTTTATAGCTCACAGGTCAGTGAGGCATCACGGACCTGATACATGGAATGCTTTACCCGACTCCCTACAAACACGAACAACTCTGTTTTCTTTCAAAGCTAGTCTAGAGAAATATATTTTAACTCAATATATTTAGTAAAATAGAGTATAATAATTGATATGAGTTTGTTTATGTTTTGGTGTGAATTTATTAGTATTATTATACTGATATACTGAAGAATAATCATATATCATAAAATGACCCCAACAAAAACATTCAACTCACCTATTGCACTCGCACAGCACTCACTCACATCTTCTTTTCCCTCTGAAGCATACTATTGTAATGTAGAAACGTTAGTGTTGCTCCTTTGTCATTTAGTTATGTTTTGCTTAAATTTGTCACATTGATTTAATTCATTTTTGATTTGATTTGATTTGAGAAGCAAAATATATACGAACGAACGAGCACTGGCCCTGGTTCCTTTAGGATGGTCATTATCAAACAAGTTTAATAATTTTCAAGCTTGTAACATAGTAGCCCCTACTTTTAACATTTATATGCCTATTTATATCAGACCTAGTTCCACTTTTGTGATGTTTGAGTTGGGCGGTCACATTTAAAGCAAACTAAATGATGCACTATGTATAGATGTAATGGCAACTATTAAAAATCCCTCAAATGAAAATGACTTCTGAAAAGAACGCAAAAAACCCAAAGTTTACTTGTATCTATAGCGGAAAGTGCCGCTTCATCTTTTTCCTAGTTACACTTGGCAAAATATCCACTGCCTTCTGCTTTGCTTCCTTCATTTGGGACTGGAAAATGCTGATATATTCTTTCCTAATCAGTGGGAGAGAGGTTTGGTTGTGGGGCTCGCATGGGGACCTTGCCTCCCTTACTGGTCTTGTTGCATTCATTGACATAATGTGCATTGATCTATTTTTTCAACTTTCAAAATCATTTCGCTCATGGAACGTGTTGACTCTGTCCTAAAACATTCCTGGTGTCTTCCGCTTTCATTCGCAAAGCTTCCCCACACCGCGGGATTCTTTCAGGAGCGTTTGCGAAAGGAGCGGAAGGGTTCCGGACAGGCGGGATGTCCTGAGGACATTGTCAGGACAAGTTGCCGAAGGTGTCAGGAAGTTCATTTCTGCGTCCAAATTTTGGTCTCGATCAAAATTTGGACGTTGAAATTTTTCTCTCTCCCGAAGGTGCCTGGTCTAAGGGAGGAGGTTATGTTTTCATTACCGTTTGCTGGTTGGTTGTTTTGTACTATTCACAAGTCCGTATGCTACGTAACTCAAAAAGTTGTGAACAGATTTGGATGAAACTTACAGGAAGGGTTGAGAATGACATGAGGAACAGATGATTAAATTTTGGTAGTGATCGGAGAATTTTTACATGAATTTTATGAAGGATTTTCCATATTTTGGCAGGTAGGGTCAATGAACTTATGAGTTCAAGCTGCACATTTTTTGAGGTTTGCATACGCGCACTTATGAGCATGCTCTAGTTTCTGCTGGGTGAGGCGCATTGCGCAGCTTGGAATTGATGAAGTAACCAAAGGCTTCTAAATATTGGGAAATCGGGCGATTTTGAGCATGCGCACGTGTGGTGGAAATTACCAATCTCTGTGGAAGAACAAGATCAGTGGTGAAAATAGAGCTGCCTTGCCGAGGTCTGCGCTCTCAGAGTACTTCTCTAGTTAGAATGAGTTGCTGTAAGCAGCACACTACACTTTCAAATTTCATCATTGATGTATCGTCAATGATAAGCACCATGTGAATGAGCTCACATGCTCGATCATTTCACTCATACTGATGGTAACTGTCATTGATAGAACTGCTTGTAAATCAATTTTTTTCCCCCATGAGGCCAGCGGAAGAGTATCATATCATACCATGTTTTAAAATGCCACAACCCATAGTGAAATCTGTTTCTGGGGCTGACCCAGCTCTGAGAACCAATACAACCCTAGTGTTATATATTCACACACTTAGCCCTAGAAATCTAGGAACAGTGTTTAAGATTCCCTGTAGCATTACTGCCATGGTCTTTATGATCATATTTTTCATTAAAACAAGGAAAAAAAAATTCACAGGACCTGGCTGCAGTATGTGCAGTACCGTAGTCTGTTCAATTAGGTTAACTTTGCTTTCTCTAGATGTTCTGTTATTAGTGAGATGAATAATAGGAAATTGCACCAGCAGTACAGATTAACATCAAGGACAATCTTCTGTGTAGGGTGATTATACAAAATTCTGTGCAAATTATTGATGCAACATATTGTGCTGCAACTACCAACCACCCGATGTCACATGCATCTCTACTCACTGATATTGCCTGCTTTACGACAGAGATACAGTGTACATACTTTGTTTGAATGACACTCAGCTGCACGCAACGGTCAGTCCTCATGTGGAGTTAAATTATTGCTCCTTTATAGGACTGAGTTTGAAGCCTACATATGGCAAGTATAATGTTATGAGTGAAATAATGAAAGAAGTGAATTTGTTGTCATTGAGCATGTTTGTACTGAGAGCACCTTGCATCACCTCGCATCACCGTGAATTTTGTCCTACATCACCTCGTATTTTACGACAACTCAAGCTGTTTCTACTGAGTGATAAAATACGCGGTGATGCGAGGTGACATGATAAATGCGGTGAATCCGGAAGTCGCGTATTTTCAGGTCACTGGCAGGCCACTGAATTTTGTTTAGTCTTTCCGTCCAAAATGCCCCTCACCAACATTTCCTGCCACTTGGTTACTGGGAATCGTTGCAGGTTGAGTGTCCAGTTAATGCTCTCCCGGGGCTCCGACATACTAACATTAGTATTCCAGTGAAAGCGAATTAGGGAATATACAACACTGAGACGATACGATTTTATGGGAAAATGAACGCAGTGTAAAAATCAGAGTATATAGTATAATAGGCTGCTTGGCACGCGAACAATAGACGATGAATGCACGCAATTCACATGTACCACCCAATATGCTGTATTTAGCAGGAGTTGGTACACAAGGCATGATGCATGCGAAAGTACGGTCGCTGTGTACACATAAGTGTCGGAGTGTGCTTGAAAAGCATGGGGCGAAAGCTCCAAAAATTCGAGACTTCCGGTACACCACGAATTTTGCTACCCGGTGTGTTTCTACTGAAAATCGTCCCTCGCATCACCGCGCATTGACCACCTCAAAAGATGGACGACGGAGCTCCTCGCATCACCGCGCATCGGCCACTACCTGATCTGTTTCTACTAAGGAAAAATTCGAGGTGTCACCGCGCATCGCGGCGCATCACCGCATATCATCTTGAATCACCTCGCATCGCCTCACATGACCTCAAATTTTCATCGTTCAGTAGAAATTAACACGCTCATTGTGTCACAATATAAGGCCTGTAAATGCATTCTAACACTTACCAACCTAGCTAATGCAAATTCCTGTAACAGACCCAGCTTTGATTCAGAAATGTCAGTGAGTGTGCTTATCGTCCCCATGGTTTGCAATTTATGCCAAATAACCTGGCATGAACCACATTGACTCTACTGTAGTTTAATTTGAACACCAATCAATTTGAATGGTGACAGTGACAGCAGGTTCTGAAATGGAACTATGGTTTGAATCCCATTTAATCTTTATACCCAGGGCTGCACACTAAGACCCCGTTTACAGTGCGGGGCTGGGCCGAGCCGCGGCCGAGCCCAGCCTCAATTGCGGGGCCGAGCCCCGCAATTTTGTCCGTTTACACTGCCGGGGTCGGCCGCGCTTTTAATTCAAGCCTTGCAATATTTTATTGTAGTGGCGCTCTGCTGGTAAACAAACGCAATTTGGTATAGTCTGGTTTTCAGACCCTTTGCCAACTGGATTCCGTCGCGACGAAGTCGCCGTTCGGACAAAGGCCTTTGCCGAAGGAAAAATCCTTTGCAGGACAAAACCACCTTAAACTATATTAGTTTTCGACGTTGAGGGGGTTAATATCCTGAATAGCGAAATAGTACGGGTAGAGGGTTTTGAAGCCAGACTAAAATTGGCCGCGCATTTGGCCCAGTTTGCGTTTACACTGAGAAAAGGCCGGGCTCGGCTGCGGCCGAGAGACCACCTCCAGAGCATGGCCAAATGCGCGGCCAATTTTGGCCCCGCATTTGGCCTTTTGCGCGTTTACACTGAAATGAAGGCGGGCTTGGCCACGCCGAGCCTCACACTGTAAACGAGGTCTATCTCATTTTTTCTACCGGTCTGACCTGTTTCTGTCGGATCATTAAATACCCAATCTTTAAATATCTTTACTGGTCCGAACCAGTTAAAGACTTCTAATCTTATTTTTCATGTTTTTTGTCGCTTACTTACTACCCCCCTCCAAAAAAAAATGCACATTTTACTGATTTACAGATTAATATTTTGTTACTTTGCATTGTTTATTACACAAGTATATGGATCATTATATTGAAAAAGAACCATTCTAAAGGAATGACATTTTTTTTGTTTGTAAAGCCAGGGTTCACCCTGAAAACCAAATTCTCCCGAATAGATTTGGACCGATTCTGCCCGAATATGGCCTGAATTGGATGGATTCGATGGATTCAAAACCTATTCGTTTCTGATTCGGGGAACTCCCGAATCAGAGATGAATAGGTTCCGAATAGGTCCCGAATCAGAGAAGAATCGCCGAGAATTGACCTGAATTAATTTTGGGCATCCCGAATAAAACTGAATGCCAACCAGTGGCCAGAATCGAGCCAAATGTGGCCAGAATCAAGCCGAATGTGACCTGAATGCCCCGATTACAGCCGAACAGAGCCGAATGACAAGCAGAATGTCGACCCGAATTGGGACAAATAAAACCAAATGCGCCGAATATGAGGCCTCCCTTCGCGGGTATAGCCTATCTGGCTATATTCGTGAGGCTATTGGGGTCATTCTGGCCGCTCATTCGACCTATTCAGCTGCTATTCGGTCGTATTCTGGCCTATTTGGCTCATTCGCATGTATTCTGCTCTGTATTCGGGTAACGATTTGGATGGATTCGGGAGGTATTCCGAGCATTCTAGGCAGATTCGGCTCTATATGTTGTGATATTCGGGTCTATTTGGCTAGATGATTCGGGCCGTTACTCCCCTAATGATACGAATTAGCCTGAATCTGCCCAGAATTCAACTGAATTCCATCCGAATACATCTGTTTTTGGTTTGTAAGGTAGGAAACCAACTTTTTTGTAAGTTTCTTGGTTTCATTGTTTATTTGTTTTTCCACCAAGTTTTAATGAAATGCTATTCCCTGTTAACATTTTGTGAGTGACTCTAATTTACAATCTCTGGTGAGCACATCATTCAGCCCTTACCTGTTATGCACCGACACCTTCGATGTGTCCACCTCCCCTGTCAACTCAAAGCTGTGAACAACACTGCATGTCTTGCACTGCTCTTCTAACCATTGCAGGATCATGATGAAGAACATCAATATCATGCCAAGTACGTGCCTGCAAATCATTCAGATGACATGGTAGGGATGTGTATACCCTGCTCTTTAGGTATCCCAGAGGAAAAAGTCACAGGGTGTCAAGTCAGAAGATCGTGGAGGCCATTCAACCTCATGATTGAGGGCTATTATTCATTGGCCAAATAGCTCCACCAGCCTCTCACAGACAGCTTGAAGATTGTGAGCTGGAGCACCATCCTGTACTCACCAAAGGTGCCGGAACACTCCTCGATCCTGTCTTTCAAAGCTTTCTTCCCACTGGGGCACACTGTCCTCATTGATTAAGTCTAAGTACTTGCCACCATTCATGTTTCTGTTGAAGAAGAATGGCCCAATTATTTGGCCTCTTCTACCCATTCATATATGACAAGCCCCATCAGTAGAATCATTTAAGGCACTTCTTAAAACTCATCGTTTCCCGTAGTGATTGCTTTTCTAAGTTAATGTGCTGAGTGAATTCAATTATTGTATGTGTTTAATGACTGATACACATTGATTTATGTCATGTTATTCTTACTTGTGTTTTGACCTGTCTGTTTTCCCTCCTTTTTCATCTTTCCTTTCGTCTTTTCCCTGTGCGCTTAGAAACATTGTATTGAGCGCATTACAAATGTAATGTATTATTATTATTATCATTCCACCCAAGCCAGCCCACACACTCCATTTCTGTCTGCTCATGTTTACATCAAATTTGAACTCTGGTGGATGTCCTGCGGGCATGTACTCCATGACATTGTGGGTGTTCACTTTCCCATCAATGCTGAATGCAGTTTCGTCGCCAACAAGGGTTCGCAGGAAATTGACATCGCCCTCAATCCTGCCCAGGAGCTTCTTGAAAAATTGAGTCTCCTCTGGAAATCCCTCTCCAGCAGTTGATGAGGCTCATGTACTTTGTAAGGATACGAGTATTAAGATCCAATCATGCAATACGATGGAAAGTTATTGGCCTTATCCCTATTATTGTGGCGTGCATTTGTGGTTCTTGGATGGGCCTCCAGTTGTGTCCTGACAGCCTCAATGTTTTCTGGGCATCTCCTACTCCTCCGCCTGCCAGAATTACCCTTGTTTCTGTTACCTACGTCGGCTTGTTCTGTATTATTGTGCATATTCACCCAGATTGTCTTTTTGGATGGAGATCTCTGTCTGGGAACTGCAAATGGAATGCTTCTTTTGTATCCATTATATGCTACCAGTACAGTGAAATGTTGTCACCAGAAATGTCCTGTGCTTACCTGTAAGTTGCACCATGATCAGATATCATTTGCTGTCTTCTATTACATTTAAGACTGCACTTGTCCCACTTGAATACTTACAACTATATGGTTTGTGCTATTCCTGACCTTGCTTCCAGAGCAATAGGCTGTTACATGACAATGTAGCAAGTCAATACCATTCTTTAAGAAGAATGTTAGCCTGTGCCAAGGAGGTACTAGGCAAGCCTACTTGCCTAGTACCTCCTTGCCTGTGCTGTCCTGACATTGCAGCTGGAAATTTACCCTGTTACAAGGCAATGAAACAATGCAATTCATTCAGAAGAATGCAGAGTTATGCATACCTGACATTGCAAGAAGAATGCAGGGTTATTCATAACTGACATTGCAGCAGGGTAATTACCCTGCTGGATGAAAATGTAACAATCAATGCCATCCATCTCAATTTTTATTCAGAGAAATGAATGTAAGAAAGGATGTGCTCAAAGAGATTGAAGCTACAATGTTGTAGACACTGGTTATGTAACATTACATTCACTTGCAAAAAGTTGAGAGGGAATTTCATTAAAACTTGGTATGAAAAACAAACAAACAAACGATGAAATCAAGAAAATCACAGAGCCGTTAGTTTTGTATTTTACAAACCAAAACTTAGAAATTGGTTTCGTACCCTTCACCTTTGAAGGATCCTAACTCTGATCTGTAACAATGTTGATGCAAGCAAGGTGTCATATTTAAGGCATAATTTACCATATTTGCAGATGAAATAAAAACCCAGCTTTAGTGCTTCATAATAGTTCTCAAATGTGAGTTAGAGATAGAAACAACCAATGCAAAAATTTGAATCAGTATACTCACTGTTAAGCATAGTTAGATTTGCGAAATGTGAACAATAGTTTTAATAAACTTGTTTTTAGACTAAACCATCTACAGTTATGGTTTATTGAGAAAAATACTGATATCTCCTGATATTCTAGGCTTTATTGCAAAATTTTTACATGGTAGGATGTTTTGTGATACAACTGACCAACATATATGCATCAGATGTGATATCTCAAATATTTTATAAATCACTGCTCCAAATGGTAAACAGTACCTTTAAAGCTGGTGAGTAACTTTGTATTGTAGTAAACATTTCACAAGAATAGACCATGCATTCTTGACATAGCTGACCTTTAAACTTTGGTTACCTTTTTAAGGAACACACTGTACATCAAATTAAAGCTTAGAGACTGGACTAGCTATAAATAGTTGGTTGAAAATTTGAAGAACCCGACTTGAAGCTTGTGATGTAACGGGTCACATTTTTGTCCCCGCCGAACGAGTTCGAGCAGGGGACTATGAAACGGGCTCCGTACGTGTGTGTGTCCGTGTGTCCGTCCGTCCGTCCGTCCGTGTGTCCGTCCGTCCATGTGTCCGTCCGTCCGTGTGTCCGTGTGTGCGTCCGTGTGTGATCAAAATCTTCAATTTGCTACTTCTCTGTCATTTATGAGCCAATTTTGATTCTGTTTGCTTTATATGATAGCACTACATGGGAGCTTTGAAACTTCTACACAGAATTTCAGTCGTGACCTTTGACCTTGACCTTTGACCTATATTGTACATTTTGCTACAAAATGCTACTCCTTCGCCATATCTGACCCGATTTCGATTCCGTTTGCTTTATGTGATGGCACTAGGTGAGGGCTTCAAAACTTCTACACAGAATTTTGACCTTTGACTTCTTTGACCTTTGACTTCTTTGACCTTTGACCTTGATTTTTTGACCTATATTGTACATTTTGCTACAAAATGCTACTCCTTCGCCATTTCTAACCCGATTTCGATTCCGTTTGCTTTATGTGATGGCACTAGGTGAGGGCTTCAAAACTTCTACACAGAATTTTGACCTTTGACTTCTTTGACCTTTGACCTTGATTTTTGACCTATATTGTACATTTTGCTACGAAATGCTACTCCTTCGCCATTTTTAACCCGATTTCGATTCCGTTTGCTTTATATGATGGCACTAGTTGAGGGCTTCAAAACTTCTACACAGAATTTTGACCTTTGACTTCTTTGACTTTTGACCTTGATTTTTGACCTATATTGTGCATTTTGCTACAGAATGCTACTCCTTCGCCATTTCTAACCCGATTTCGATTCCGTTTGCTTTATGTGATAGCACTAGGTGAGGGCTTCAAGACTTCTACACAGAATTTTGACCTTTGTCTTCTTTGACCTTTGACCTTGATTTTTTACCTATATTGTACATTGGCTACAAAATGCTACTCCTTCGCCATTTCTAACCCAATTTCGATTCCATTTGCTTTATGTGATGGCACTAGGTGAGGGCTTCAAAACTTCTACACAGAATTTTGACCTTTGACTTCTTTGACCTTTGACCTTGATTTTTTACCTATATTGCACATTTTGTTACAAAATGCTACTTCCAGCGGGGACATATGTTACGCACCGCGTAATTTCTACTTTTCCTTGTTAAGCTTAGTCATGAGTGGAAGAACTTTACAAATTTCATGAAAAAAAAAATTATGTGAATATATGCAAATTTCAAAGGCTTCATTTGCATAAATGTGAAATATATCATTTATGTACAATTACATTCATTTAAAGGAAAATAAGTAATGTTTGATTCTAATGTTTGGATGTGATTGTACCTTGCCTTCGTATGAAAATTAAGGGATTGAAATGCAATTCAAATGCAAATTAGGTTGTGTCTTATTATGAGATGTCCATACTATATTAAACAAATTGAAGACATTTGTTAAGATTTTTTTCTCTAAGATTACTGTGGTTATTGGAATGCTATTTTGGGAAGTTCGTATTTACTGTTTATATACTACAGGAAGAGAAAAAAACAGATATAGAAATATTTTTAATTAGGTAATTAAAATGTAATGTTACTAATGGGACAAATGTGTTATGTACACATGCATGGGACATCCTCATATTGCTTATTAAATGAGACAAGTTAGGAAGGTCTCTCAGTACACAAATCGTGAGTGATCCTGCAGAAGGCATCCCAACTTTGGAGGCACTCCTGCGACAATTGCTCCGGTCTTATTTTCGCCAAGGACTTAGGGTTAGGGTTAGGGTTGTGATAAGGTTTTAGGTTTAGTTTGATGTGAGGATTAGGATTAGGGTTAGGGTTATATTTGTGGGTAGAATTTATGTTTGGCTAAGCGTGCAGATATTTCATGAGAGCAATTGTCACGGGAGCAAATGTCATGGAACCGCAAACATCATCAATAAAGTGTGGACTTTCAAAAATTACTCATGATTTGTGTGCAGTTTGCCTCGATCGATCGGGTCACACACGCTAGGCATGATGGGATGCATCGCGCTAATTTCTTGAGGCGATTTCACATTATCAAATAGCGCGCTAGTTCGCAATTTATCCAGCTATTTCGGAAATTTCCTGAGTTGGACTCGACAAATTTTCTCAATCAGAGCGATAAAATTAGTGCGCTAATTTGTATTCACATTATCAAATAGCGTGCTATTTCATGATCGGGTTAATTTCCCAAGTCAAAAAATAGCGTGCTATGTCGAAACATCAGACTGATGTGAAAACGCCTAATCATAGTGCAAGCTGACGAGGTATGTACAGGCTTGGCGATACGGTGCAATTAACTCGCTAAAACCTTTTGCCCTCGCTGTCTAATTTGCATAAAGCAAACAGCTTGTTTGCACAAAACCATTAGAGAAGTGTTGCAGGACAATTGCAATATCTCGCCTCAGAAGCCATCAAATGATACAATTCATACAGCAAATTGAAGGAGAAACTATTCTCTTACTCGCAATGTGAGTTATTTTGAGGTTTTTTTTTTTGATAAACCTGTAAAAATAACATCCAAACTTAGCTTACAAAAAAAGAAATATTTGGTCTGTTAAAAAAGTTGTGTTTTCTCACATTTTTCTTCATTGCCCACAAATGAAATTTTAATATATGACTTGTGGTAGTACAGTACTCTCCGCATAATCGGGTAGGCTCGAGCAGAGCGTTGTCACCCGATTAAGCGGAGTACCCGACTAACAGAAGAACACGTCTCATTCACAATTGACACACACAATGTGTATATACATGCATTGTACACTGCACCAAACACCTACACTTTATGCTTATGACGCGTGCCTGCACGGCACATTATACATACCTTTCACTTGCTCAGTCACGAGCAATAATCTACACCCTATTTATGGACAAATATGTCTTCAGAAATCTTTTGCATTTGATTATAGACTCCTCACTATTAAACATGCAGTCGTTTTGCGAAATGAACACGTCTCTTTGCGTGCACTAGTCACATAGAACGTTGGGTTACTTTTCGAGAAGTGACTGGGGAAAAGCAAAATTATGAAGCTGTTGCATGGCCTGATTTTAGTGGCAAATTTCTCATATTGTGAATGTTGTTGTGGAGCAAGGGAGGAGCGCAAGTGTGTTCAACTCCTATCTGTCTATGCAATTGTGAGTGCCAGCCACATGTGTAATGTTCGTTTACGTGTCGCAAATCGATACTGTACAGGTTTTCATGTTTAATCACTCCCCAAATGATCGGTCTTCTTTGCAAATTAAGCAGAAAATGTGATTAGCCGTGGAAAATTTGACATGCATGATTTCTTTAAGTGTTATATCTGCGATAAAATGTGGGTAGAAATTAGATTAGAAGAAAATTATTTACCCATTTATGCGGAGAGGCAACCCGATTATCAGGTAACTTTAACGTGCATTGGAACTGATTTTGACATTACTACCCAATTAAACGGAGTACCCGTTTAAGCGATACCCGATTACGCAGAGAGTACTGTATGTCCATACTCTGTTCCAAATATCTTTTCTGTTCTACATGTCGCATGGTTATGTTGGGAAAAAAATCAAGATTGCCATTATTTGTGACCCATCATAAAATACATAGCATAAGCATTACGCAGTCTGATGTATTGGTTTTCGTGCTGCATCCAACAGTTGAAGCACATTACAGGTTTCGTGCCCTCCACCCTGTGGACCAAATAGTAGACCGAACTGTGTCGCTGAACCTGACATCACTGATTGGCTATTTAGTAAGCGAGTGCTGCTGACCAGTAGAGAAAGCATGCACAGAAGGATGATCTAGTTGTGCATGCCCAGTATTTTCTCATAAACTTGGTTGCCTACTTACTCTGATTTTGAACTAACTACTAAATTGCGCAAACACAAAACTTTGCAGGTAGTGAGTCTGGGGTATACAGACTAGCAATATAAATGTTAATAAAATGCATATTCATGCTGTAGCAGACTTGTGTTGGGAGAAAAAATCGTAACCCTTTCCAACAATCAAAATCAGAAAAATACAAATATTTCAAAAGATACATCAGCATTTTTGCCCAAAATTCATATGGAGGATGACATATCCATATCAGATACATAAAAGAAGTTTCAATCCATTTGGTGGTAAAATAAGGAAGATGTGCGGAGCTGAACTGTTGAGATTTTTTTGTCGTTTGCTTCACACAGTGCGTCGATGATCATTACGAATTCAAAAGCTTTTGTGTCTTATCACAGAGTTAATTGCACCATATCACTGGGCCTGTGTAAATGCACTCGCAGTATGATATCAGCACTATCTGGACAGAGATACAAATGTAACATTCCATGCCCAATTTATTTTTATAGTAAGTAATGCATACAGTGTACAAGTACCTTATCAAAGAATCTGTCTCTGTCAAAAGTATTCTCTTCAAATTTTGCTACACTTTGGGATATGCAGATGTAGCACAGAAGAGATATCGTATTCCGGGGGGGGGGGGGGGGGGGGGGGGGGGGGGAATTGTTGAATGCCTAGTAGAAACATTGGTCTGGTGAGACGGAAATAAGTGGCGTAATACCAGGAAGCTCTGACCATCTGCAATTTGACAGTTTCTTGCCATGAGGAAAGCTTTTGTTCCTCTGGAGTTAGGCATGATAAAACTACACAAACAAAGTGGGAAAATCTGTATTATGAATACAAAAGGCGAGTGCATAAGCGTAAAGGCACGATTAAAGTGCATGATGATGAAATAGAGTTGCATGCATTCTCGTGGAAGGAGATGCCAATTGAGAGGAAAATGCTCTTCAAGGTAACTATGGCCAGGAAACCACCACAACAGGGCCCTGTTGCAAAAAAAAAAAAAAAAAAAAAAAATGAGTTGCTCTTGATTTCATCATTGCCCTTAGGAGCCATGAAAGACAGGTCATCAAGACCTGCAATGTAGGTCATAATTCAGTTTTCCAGTACTAATACCTTGCCCTCAGATTGCCTGACTTCATGAGCTTTCTATCACCAAATCTCTTCATTTTGTCTCATATATTGGAACATACCCCAAGTAGCATACTGTATTTGCTATAAGCTGTTATTTTTACATGTAGATATTTTCATGAATGGGGAGGTCACAGACAGTTATGTCCACGGTACAACGTATCCAAATTTAGGAGAATATTGAGCTAAAATGACCGAGATATATGCACAAATGAATGTCAGAAATAGTACTAGTAGGTCATAAAGTTAAATTCCGCTTTTCAAATGACGATGTGATGAATTCAGTTGTGCTAGAGGCCTGCACATGCTTTATCAATACTGAGAAGTATGAATCCATTTCCATTGTATGGTACAAAATGTACTCTATGTTACACACTAAATTCGACTGGTCATCAGCATATGCTGTAGGCTATGTACCATGCCAGTCTCTACCTTCCACTACAAGTTAATTGTGTCATTTGCCAAGTTCAAAGAGTTTGAGTGTTTACTGAACAGTGAACGAAATAGCTGGCATAGAATACTGTTACAAGTAGCTAGTGAATACACTATATATTGCATGTTTTCCATAGTACACAGCATGCCAGTGGCAACAGTAGACTTCTGATGAAGTTCAAAATGTGAGAAAAGTCTAGATTTTTTTGTTTTGGTTTTGTTTTTGCTTTTTTAGCTGCCCATGTAAAAGTCCCGTACCTGCAGCAAGGCTGAATTACCTGTGGTGAAGCAGCCTTCACTCTGATTGCCACATGCCTGTTAGTTTCACTTTATGGGTAATTACCAGGAGAGGTCACCCCACATATTTCCTGCCTGCTCATAGTGCATCCAAACAAACATGTCACTTTCGAAGGCTCTTCATATTGATAGTCTACATCAGATGTCTTTTGAGTTGATGCAAATTGTGATTTATGAACAAGAAATACTGCTAGGTACATGCATTTTTATTTCTGGTTTGTGAGCTTTTCAAAAGATGATTTTTGTTTTCTTTTGTCATCATGAGCATTGTCTTTCAAGTTCAAGTCTGTTTTGTCGTATATCTACAGACATTTATGTACAACTTTTAAAAGTGAACTACTATTTTTTTTTTTTCATTTAAAATTTGTCTTTGTAGGGCCTACTCATTACTTTCATGATGACTTTATGCGCCTATCAATTGTAAGACCCACTAGGTGACCCCCGGGAGATGTCAGTCATGGTCAAAGGAGAGTCCACTTCTTATTACCATGTACGCACCCTCCGTCGCAATTTGGACTTACCTCCACAGAATTTGACTTTCCATCTTACGCACATCGGGTTTTGGAGGTTTCTTGATGTCTGTAACTTGTGTCTTCTTTATAACGAATATTATATAATTTACTTTATAACTTATATATAACGAATCGTGCAGTGCATAAGCGTGACTATGTGCTGCTGCACGGTTACAACTAATGTGCATGCGCATGCATATTGTACGTTGCGCTATAGCGGGACTATTTTTTTGTAGTCGAGTGGCGCTGGCAGTAGTATTGTACGTATACCACTGCACCCGACTGTACTGCATGCACCGTTATTAATGCCCACATGTTGTATTGAACGCCGTGCGATTTCAATGCCAAACCAGCAGCAATCGCAACCGCACGGCACTGCCACACGAAATACATGTACTTTCAAAGATAGCAATCGTGAATAGGTAGGCCTACATGTACATTCATTTTCAATTGGCTTTGAAAAACTGATGTTTCGTTGAAGTGTATTATTGCATTTGTCATGTATTATTGCATTTGTCAAATATTTGAACTGCAATAGTATTTACTGGTTGTTTTGAAGAGTTCTCGTTCACATGCATTCACTGATTCTACATTCATGTATATGCATAGATCGACGCGTCCACGGTATACGGTACCGGTCCTGTGCGTACGTGCGTATATACATCGCGCGTTCGGTGCTGAAAGTAGTGCCAGCAGTGGACTAAATTGGACGCACCCCGTACGCACATCGGGACCCACCCAGTAAAGAGACTGACATTGCCCCACCATAACGTCTCTGACGCACTTCTCCCGGGGGTCACATAGACCCCGTTTACAGTGCGAGGCCCACTTTCAAATTCAATGTAAACGCACAAAAGGCCAAATGCGAGGCCAAAATTGGCCTCGCATTTGGCCTCGCTCTGGAGGTGGTCTCGGCCGCGGCCGAGCCGCGGCCGAGCCCGGCCTTTTCTCAGTGTAAATGCAAACTGGGCCAAATGCGCGGCCAATTTTAGTCTGGCTTCCAAACCCTCTGCATGTACTATTTCACTATTCAGGATATTACTGAGTAACCCCCTCAACGTCGAAAACTAGTATAGTTTAAGGTGGTTTTGTCCTGCAAAGGATTTTTTCCTTCGGCAAAGGCCTTTGCCAGAACGGCGGCTTCATCGCCACGGAATTCAGTTGGCAAAGGGTCTGAAAACCAGACAATACCAAATTGCATTTGTTTACAAGCAGAGCGCCACTACGACAAAATATTGAAAGGTTTCAATCAAAAGCGCGGCCGAGCCCAGCAGTGTAAACGGACAAAATTGCGAGGCTCAGCCGCACAATTGAGGCCGGGCTTGGCCGCGGCCGAGCCCGGCCCCGCACTGTAAACGGGGTCTTTGTGGGTCTTACGCTTGACAGGTGCATTATAGTCTGTGGTTGTAGAAAAAAGGACATCAAAATATGAAATTACATTGTAGGCATACCATATAATGTGACACAAGGTGTGTGCCTTAAATACCTATTGTACATTTTGTTTTCAAGTCAAGAGAGTCTTGTGTTTAAATAAGACAAGACAAAGCATAATAAGCAGTATGTATGTATGCACACTATAGTGACATTTAGGGAACTTTGTGCAGAATGTTTCCTTTTTCTCATCAACAGAATATCATCTAACATGCAATCCACATTCAATATATTGTATATCAACTGGTACATTATAATTAAAACTGCAAAGTAAAATAAAATTTGTGCATGTGGTATCATATGAAATTAAATTGGAACATACTCGATTGCATGTTTTGTGTGCATGAAAAGATAGGGGACTACACTGTATTCCTGGTGTCCCAGACGGCAGAATTGAGCTGTGTCATCATGATCATGCATTCAAGGCATGCTCCTTTGGGATAATCCAAATGCCAAGGAAGGGCATCCTCGGTGCATAGATATGGGGGAAGGGGGGGGGGGGAGAGCAAAGGGGAGAGAAGAATGATTGGGATGTTAAGAAAGGCTAACAGAGATGGAAATGTACAGAGGTATTGTTAATGATGAAGAGAAGCAGAGATGGGAAGAGAAGCAGAGATGGGAAGAATATGCAAGCCATCAGCATGCAGTAGCTTTATACTTTCTGGGTGCAGAGGGCTGCTTGTATGATACATACTTGCCAACCTTTTGTGAGACTTCAATCACTGACCAATTTGCAAGAAGAAATCTACAATTTTTTTTACGCCTCCGCCACGAAGTGGTGCCGGAGGCATTATGTTTTCGGGTTGTCCGTCTGTTGGTCCGTCCTTCTGTCCGTCCGTCCGTCCGTCCGTCCGTCCTTCCGTCCTTCCGTCTGTCCCTCCGTCCGTCCGTCCTTCCGTCCGTCCCTCCGTCCGTCCGTAATGAATTTTGTGGACAGGGTAACTATCAAAACCTTTTGAGGTATGATATCCTCATGAAACTTGGCATGTATGTGTATTAGGGGGTGAAGTTGTGCCTATCAACTTTTGGGTGCACATGCTCAAGGTCAAAGGTCAAAAGGTCAAGGTCAAATACATAAAATTTCACTATTTCCACCATATCTATGCAATGCCTGAAGATATTTTCTTGAAACTTTAATAGTGTATACACGTATTACCCAATTAAGATTCTCTGGTGAAAGTTTGGGTCATGAGGTCAAAGGTCAAAGGTCAAAAGGTCAAGTAAAATATTAAAATTTCACCTTTTTTCTCTGTACCTTGGAAATTGTTCAAGGTATCTTGATGGAACATAGTATATATACATGTACTGACTGGCAGTGATTATCTAGAGAATTTCTGGTTCATGGGGTCAAAGGTCAAGGGCAACACTCCAAAATATTACTATTTCCGTCATGTTTATGCAATGCCAACATGATTTTTTTTTTATACACTTGGTGTATGCATGTATAACCTAATAGAGATTCTCTGGAAAGTTTTTTTTTTCTTTTGTTTTTGCCTTAACGTCAAAAGGTCAAAGATCAAGTGAAAGTGCTGAACTAAGTTTTTCCTCCATATCTCGGAAGTGGCACAAGTTATCTTGAAACGTACTACATATTTATGCATGTTCTGCCTGACAGTGATTATCTTATGAATTTTAGGGTCAAAGGCCAGATGAAAATGGTAGTAATTTAGTATTCAATACAGAAATTGCACTTTTTCTCCATACCTTGAACATTACTCAATGCATAAACGTATGAATGGGTCAAAGTCCAGTTAAGGTCCTTAAATCCCAAATACATGCTCTCCTATTCATCCAATTAAACCTAGGTCAAGGAAGGTGAACATTCAACACATTTGTGACAAACTTGTCATTTTAATATTTTGCCAATTTTGTGAAAATGTAATCACACATTGTCCACATGTACTATCTAGACCTATTAGGAGAATCATGCATTATGATGGAGGCATACCAGTCACATAGTGACATTTCTAGTTATTTTTATTTTTTGAAACAAATCTGTCATCCAAACAAATGATTGACTGCTCTGACTGAAAATACGTGAAAGAACTGAGCATAACAACACCCAAGTGTTCAATCCTAATCCAACAGCCAGAGCTTCATTAGCCAAGTAAACAAAATTACACTCAATGTATAATTTTGCTTAATGAGCAAATGCTCATAACTGGATTATGGGTAATTCCATAAAGTAGGGACCCACTGTGTGACATGCCTATTTTGCCAATAAAATCAGAAAATCAGATTTTTGTTCAACATAACTTTAAAAAACGTTCATATTGAGTAAGTCCCTTGAAAACTGACTGAAAATTAACATTCTAAACTGAAATTGAAGGAAGTCAGCATACCAAATTGCAGTGTATGTGTATTTCTTTCTTGTAATTTAATTTAAACACAGTGCAGTGCATAAATGATGTTCTTTTTCTCTTCTCTATATCAGACTGGAAAATGATTATCTTTTTTTGTTAGAAGAAAGACTAATAAAAATATCTGTATCTGTATCTGTATGGGGAAAAACTGGTTCACAATGTAAAGGGGACACCATGGTGTCCCCAATACATGGTGAACCATCCATTTTGTCATCTTACCACATATTTCAAACTAGTTGTATGTTTGTTTCAATAGAAGTGATTATTTTGAAGTAAGAAATTAACTATACTATTGAAAAAATGACACAACCCTTATTTTTGGCCAGGAAAAAGATTCTTCAATGTTTCTCATGTAAGGGGGACACCAAATATCTTTTTGCATTTTTTTTTCAAATTAATAGAGTGGTCAATTTTTGATACCTGTTACAAAGAAACCACAGCTACATTGTAAAATATGCCAATGAGGAGCAATTATTGTTGTGATAAGACACAAAAAATTAGCTATCACCTTGCCCCGACGTAATATTTAGGGGGACACCAAAGCCACGTGTGGAAATTATAATTTGGTCTTTTTTTTTCAAATTTATTTATTTTACCCCAATTTTCTCTTGAAATCTTTTAAACTATGTGATTGCTACCAAAATAACAACAAACAGTTCAACACTGATCCTTAATATGGATTCCACACTCATAAATTAACGTTTCTCGTGTAAGCAATTATGGGGACACCAAAACTTACACGTGAAATGTCTTTCTTGCGATTTACGTGCGCAAATGTGTATCAATTGATGCATGAATTATATCTATAGTGTTCAAAATTTGCTCGTCTTTTATTATTTTTGACCCCTTAAAATAGAGTTTAATCCACAAACAAGCTGTAAATCTGTCTAACAGGTGTTACAGTAAAATGTCACACAATTTTGCCCAAAAACGTGATTTTGCACTGTTTGTCAAAATTCATGTGGAACGTTGAAGAAGCAATTTCTATATTTTACTTTGAAAAGGAAGATACCTACCTGAATAAGAGTATTCAGAAGTAAAATTGATTTAGGGTATGTAATTTTCAAGCAATGACAATATGAAGCAAATAGAAGGGGCATTTAACTAGTGGGACCCTCTTTAATGGAATTACCCTTATCTGGGTGCTGTGACCAGATACCCAAAGAAATGCTGAAGACTAGTAATTAAATAACTATGGCACAAACTGAATGCCAAAGCTTAGTCAAAGCACAGCAGTGATGCTACAACATATTATGTGGCCCTGGTTCATGTAAGTATGCAGCCAGTACCCGACCAGCAGTAGCAATGACATCAGTAAGTGGCATCTTGGTGTTTGCTTTCTGCTTTGAGGTCAAAGTACTAAAATTCTCTGTGATCATCATTACCGCTTACAGTTGATGAATCAGTATCACCTCTTTGTTGATTACAAAATTTTCAAACTTGTCATTTCAGTTTTTTGCCAGTCATGTACACACTGTAAAGCTGCCATCTCACAATGTCGTGATGTACTAAGTACTGTAGACTCCCCTATTGGGAGAACACTGCAATATGGTGGAGGCATACCAGTCACCATAGCAACATTTCTAGTTTTCTCATGTCCTTTCATTAAAGCGTTACTAACAGGCCTTTGAATGGTACCATGGCAACTCTAATTCTTTTTAAAATTGTATCCATTCTTTCTTGTACCATAAACCTGGGAAGGATTAACATATTGTAACATGATTGTGACTTGAAATGCTGATGTGCAGCTCATGTGCTTGCAATATTTGTTAATGAATGCTCTACATGCATCTCAGGGCATGTTTGACGGCAGAAATGGGACAAGACATTGGCTGCACTGGATGTGTCTTCCATTACATGTTTGAATACAAACCCCAAAAGTTGTCTAAAACAATATGTAACTTGCTTGCAATTACCCATGTACATGTATGCAGTGGCCTCAGATCAGAAAAATAGTAAGATATCAAATAGTAACAACCTTCCACGTCTTCTTTCTTGAAAAATCAGGATGAGAAAATACTTTCATTTTTACACGGCCTAATAACAAATAATAATCAGTTGTAATTTTAAAGTAGAATGCATATTACCATATAGGATAGTCTCCATGCGCGTACACATGGAAACAAAATCATCCAAATAGTTATATTTTCACATCTAATTAATGATTATTTTAAAAAAAAATGAGATTTCAATACAGATTTGAATTTATCGAAATCTGTAATACATCTAATACTGAGGGGGAGATTGTTCCATAATGATTGGTGCCATTTTCCCAAATGCCCTGTCACCAAATGTCTTGAATTTGACATTTATTTCAGAGAGGAGATTCTTTGATTCGAACATAAATTACAACCAGGATGATATGGCTTGATGAGTTCACTGAGGTATGCAGGGGCATTTCCATGAAAACATTGGAATACAAGTGTCAGAACCTTATTAACTTGATACGAGCCCCTATCAGCAACCAGTGAAGACTATGGAGGATAGGAGTTATATGATTAAATTTCCTTATGCGTGTTACAAGCCTTATGGCTGAGTTTTGTATCCGTAGGAGACTTTTCAGCTTAGATTCAGGAACTCCACTGAGCAAACCATTATTATTATCAAAATGACTGAAAATAAACACATGTGCAAGTTTCACTGTAGTTGCTTTATCCAGAAAGTTTCTCAAACATAACATCATAGCATAGATATTTCTCCAATTTCAGTGGTGGGTGATATAGTACCCATGCATTGTTTTCTTGTTTAATAGTCTTAATTGCATCTGCAGTATTAATCCCGTTATGGTTCATGATAAGACCACATTTGGTTTTTAGTCAAAATTGCAGATGTTCATGCATAATATCAATACTAAATGTATTACTCCATGAAAACTGAGGCTAAAACTATGTACATTAGGCTATAAAAAGCCCATTCGAAATTTCATTCTAACCAGAGAGCTGTGACTATAAACTCTTATAAGATCCATAATACAGGGCATTTAGAGTGCTCTATGAGTGCTCCTTTTTAAATTGTATGAACAAAGTGGCTCTGAAAATTAAGCACTGCAAAGTATTACCCCTCTGGAGGGTAGATTTTGTAGATTTAGGAGGGCTGCTGTTTAGCACTCCAATGTTTAGAGTTTGCTCTGAGACTGGTGCACAGTGCACATCTTCTGTTACAAAGTTTCCATTCAATAAAGTCCAGGAGAGGTGTGTCTCTCTCAGCCACTTCGTGTGTGGTTTGGTGGGGGTGGTGTGTCATCAAACTCAAAGGGGCATAAATTGATGTGCTTCAGGAGCACTCGTTGTACCCGGCTTCGTGTATAAATGTCTCAACCCAGTGCCAATTTGCACGGTTGCAAGTATTTCCCATTCTCTACAAAAGCAGAGATATAATGAGCCTAATTCTTTTGTATCACCAGAAATGAAAGCAAACAAAGCAAACAGACCATGGTATGCATTGGAATGTACTGAGTTTACTGTGTGCTGCCTGCCTTGAAAGATCGGTATTGAAAAAGAAGTTAGTGGGAAGCACACCCACTTGTGTGAAGCACACCCACTTGTGTGGATTTTTGAGGCATAATATTAGGAATCCAGTCTTGTTTGCATAAGCTTCTTTTGTTGACTTCAATTATCTTATAATTAACATAGGACCATCAAATGCATTTTACCCTTTGCCGTTGTATATCATGTAAATTTTAGAAGGTCTCACCTAGGTGTACCACTTTTCAGTTCAGTTCAGTTCAGTTTCTTTATTTCCCATCAGCCATCCAACAAATAGTACAAGAAAATACAAAGTATGCATTACACCATCACATTGTTTGGTCAGTTTGTAAAATGGAAAATAACACTATGAATCGTAAATATATGATAAGATTATGATATGTACAACAAAGAACATTCATGCATACTTTGAAAGGTTGACAGAAAATGATGGAAAAAGATGATAATCTAGCAAGTGCATACTGCACAGCATGTTTATCTATTTGTGCAATCACTTTAATAGTATGATATATAGCTGTGCAAATTCATATGAAACACAGTGGGATTTGTGTGTGGATTCTTATACTGTCTGTATTTGTACTCATGTGAGTGTGTGATGTGTAGAACTGCATTGTTGTGATCTGTATGGATAACCTATTTCGCACATACACTGCTGCTCCAATCCTTCCAAATTCTACCTTCTTTTTCTGGCCGGATAATCAGACAGCAAAAAAATGGGGTGGGCGGTCTGAACTGCAAGCTGAAATGTGGTATCACCCTTGTCAGGCGTGGCAATACGGTGCAATTAACTCACCAAAAGCATATGACCTCGAAGCCTCATTTGCATTTAAAGTAAACAGCTTGTGTACGCAAAACCGCTGAGGAAGCGTTGCGGGACAAATTGCAATATCTCTCCTCAGAAGCCATCAAATGATGAAATCTAACAGCAAATCGAAGGAGGAACTATTCTCTGACCGGCAATGTTAGTTATTTTGGGTTTTATTGAGGATAAACCTGTGAAAATAACTTTAGTCAAAAACTTAGCCTCCAAATAAGAAAATTTGCTCTCTAAAAAAGTGTTAATTTTCACATTTTCCATTATTGCCCCAAAATGAAACTTTGGTATATGACTTCTTGTAGTATGTCCATACTGTGTTCCAAATGTCTTTTTTGTAATATTTGTTGCATGGTGATGTTGGGGAAAAAAACCAAGACCACTGTCAATTTGTGACCCACGTAAAATCCAGAGCGTAAGCGTTACGCAGCCCGATGTGTCGGTTTTCGTGCTGCATGAAACAGTTGAAGCACATTGCAGGGTTTGACTAGCAATATGTTATCAAATGCATAAATTCATGCTGTAGCAGAGTTGTGTTGGGAAATAATCGTAACCCTTTCCCACGATCGACTCGAACAGAAAAATACAAATATCTCGAAAGATACATCAGTATTTTCGCCCAAAATTTATATGGAGCGTGACATATCCATATTAGATATATGTGAAGTTTCAAGAGATTTGGTAGTAAAATAAGGGACATACGAGGAGGTGAACTTTGGAGATTTTTTTCCTTCGCTCCGCACAGTGCTTCGATACGACCGTTATGAATTCAAAAGCTTTGGCCTCATTGCACCGTATTGTGCCTGTATTGGATAGTGTCGTGCTAGCTGTACAATGAATGAGACCAAAAACCAGGATGTGAAACTCCATAGCATATTAAGCAATGAGGGATTATCAGATTACTCTGAAATTGACCATGCTCTCTTTACACATTCTATCCATGACAGTACCAACTTTCAAAGCAGTAGCATCATCTTTTCAAAGGTTATTAGATAGTCCATGGGCCAAGACCCGAAAAATGGGTTGTTGGTACCATCTGAGGTGGCATAACCTTTTTGGTGTCAGTTTGTTTGTCGGGCATAGATATGCTTATCAAGCTATGATAGCATGTCCAAATGAGTAGCTTAGTCACAATAAATGAATTTTTAACCAATTTGGTCTCGTTTTTATATCCCTATACTTCTGAATCGAAACTAAACCGCTATACAAAGAAGAGCACTGCCTTCTGTATATCCACAGGTGTTCTGTTGTAAACGCGGTGCGCTTAGTCTTTATTCAAGGCAGCGAAGGGAATATCCAAAGGGTTATGATGTCCACAGCTGTCACGCGGTGCGCTTAGTTCTTTATCTAGACCAATGTACCATTATCATATCTAAAGTTCCTCATAAAAGGGATTATCTATACTGTTTTTATACTACCCTATCAACAAATACATCAGTTTTAAACAAAAATCACTCTGTTCATTTACAATATCATTCATTATAATGTATCGTAGTGTACCGGTACATTGTTTATGCAGTATCTTATATTGTTAGAGGGAAATAAAGCGACATTGGCGTGGTATCAGCGTTTTCACCGTAGCGTTTTCGCCGGAAAATGATAAATAATTGAAAGATACGGTAAAATTCACGAGGAATTGCTTTTGTTGTTGTTGCTGTTTTTAGATAAAAGGATAAACACTGCATCATATGCTTTGGATATTCCCTTCGCCGTCTAGAATAAAGACTAAGCGCTGTGGACCTCATAACCTTTGAATATTCCCTTCGCTGCCTTGAATAAAGAGTAAGCGCACCGCGTTTACAATAGAACACCTGTGAACATACCATAGAGCTGCATTTTACAGCTCCTATGGAACATACAGAAGACAGTGCTCTTCTTTGTATAGCGGTTAGTTTCGATTCAGAAGTATAGGGATATAACAACGAGACCAAATTGGTTAAAAATTCATTTACTATGACTAAGCTACTCATTTGGAAATGCTATCATAGCTTGATAAGCATATCTATGCCCGACAAACAAAATGACACCAAAAAGGTTTTGCCACCTCAGATGGTACCAATATCTGGCCTGGCCCATGGACTAAGAGTTGAAAGTGAAGAGAGAGTAAAGGGTACATTGTATGTAAGAAATGAAAAGAGGACTCTAGGACACATGAATCAAACTATTCTACAAAAAAATGTTTGAGAAAAACTGCTAAAAACAAAGTTTCCATTCGTTTTATGATCCCAAGCTTTACCATGATGTGGATGAAGTCTTGCACTCTCAGAAAATATGAAAATCTCACAGTTGTCTTAGTTGACCCATCTCACCTGATCTGGGTCTTGACACAAAATCAGTGTGTGCGACTTTTTGTTGGTTTTGTGATGCATTGTCACATATGAAATACTGAGTTTGGATTAGGTGATCAAATTTATCTTTTAAACTTTTCAAGGCAGTTAGACATTAGGATGAAACTTGGAGGGTTGTTTAAAAAGGAACAAGCAAAATTTGATAATTTGTATTCTGTTTTAATTACAGGGATGAACAATGAACAGGATAGGGCATATCTTATTCTGTTTGACTTCATGCCTACGTAGGCATACAAGTAGGGCATGAGTAAGATGGAACTAGTTAATACAAGATTTACGTGTACATATGTATCTTATGTGTTTATTTGTGCAAATATGACTGAGTAAATAACAATGTTGTGTACCTTGAACAATACCATGATTGATCGTGTAATTGCACACTAGTGTGCATACAGCAAACAAGCTTTTTATGAGTGTGTCACTGTAGCCAAATGGTGGGTGAATGTAGGGATGGCAATCATTTAACTGTCACCAAAAAAAATGCACAGATGGTAGTGCATTTATAGTGGAGATGCAGCGCACTTGAGAGTGCAACATGCATGACATTTTTAATTATACCAGAGAGTGTGCTTCATTAATACTGACAATTTGAACTTAAAATGTGCATTATTTGTTTTATAGAATGGATCCATGATCCATGGTGTCCCTGTGCTACAGAGTCTTTAATATTCAGTACATCAGGACATTTACTTTTGAAAATAGACTGCATCTACATTGAGGATTAACTTCTACATGCTATTGCACACAAAGGAGCTTTATCAACTGTATTTGTTTTCATTGCTTTGATGATTTGTGTGTGTGTGATTGGCTGAGAGCAAATTTGTCTGACAACTTTGTGGGACAAATGCTTCATGAATTGCCCCCAAGGTCTCCATAGTATGCAGTATACATGTAGAGGTTTTTCAACCTCTACAGGGATGGGACTTCCTGTGTAACAATAGTTAGGTTCACACGCTGTTCCTAAACTTTAAGTTTGCATTGAAAACTTAATTCTCAATGATTAGTTTGTAGTTTAGCACTGTGTGGACGCACTCAAATAGTAATCTTAAAGTTTAGTCGATGATTAAAACCATGAGACATCTTAGGGTTTACGCTCTCTCCACAAGCCACAAGGTGTCCTATTACGGCACATTTTGGTAAATTGCACATTCTGGTAAATTACCCAAATGTGCAATTTTGGTTTAAGATTTTGGTTAAAAAGAATTGTTACCAAAATGTGCCGATTGTGCACCTATACCTGACGGGATCAACTGTTACCAAAATGTGCAGTCAAAAGTGGATTTGCCTGCATATTTTGGACAATCTGCACATTTTGGTAACTGAACTAAAAACCCATGGATGGGCTTGAGAGTTATACGGTCAAGGAAATAAGGTGATATGGTCCTGCAGTAAAGACAGGCAAGACAAATTGGGTGCACATCACGAGACCGACACCCACGAGTCATACAGCCCACAAGTCATACAGCTCACAAGTCATACAGCCCACGAGTCATACTGCTCACAAGTCATACAGCCCACTAGTTATACAGCCCACGAGTTATACAGCCCATGAGTTTGACACTACGCACAAAAGGCTTACGAGACCGACACTGTGCAAACAAAGCCCATGAGACCGACACTCCGCTTAAAAGGCTCACGAGACCAACAGTACACAAACAAAGCTCACGAGACCGACACTAGGCAAAAGAGGCTCATGAGACCGACACCAGGCGAAGAAGGCCCACGACCGACAGGATGAACAGCGCCACCTATAGACCAATTAATTGTATAGGGTGTCCAGATAATGGTACGAGGAAGATATCAGAGATGGAAAAGGAGAGTTGCTAGGGTATTACCCCGTCAATTGCCCTCCCTCATCCCCTGAACTGTTCAAGATTTTTAAGTGTGTTTTAATATGTGTGTGAGTGTTTGTGAGAAATAAACTAAATTCAGTAAAAGTGCATGAAATTGATTTCAAAAATTCCAAAACACCCTCGGTCCCCTTTCCCGTACTTAGAAAAAAATAAATAAGATGATGTGGACATTCAGATTAACCAACTAAAAAAATACTTAGCTGTGAAATGAAGTTTACAAGAAAATATTTTACAAAATGGTCAATGTTGCAGCGCACACCTGCTTTACATGGAGGGGCTTAGTCACCTGCAAAGGTGTTGATTTAGTATAAATTCACAGAAAATAATGTAATCGTCTATTCAGGTGTAGACACAGGTAAGACACAAGCGCGAAACTCGCAAACATTCTTGTCCGCCAGCAGAAAATTTTCCTGCGTGCTGGAAAATCCCTACTCGCAACAAGCCCGCGTAGCTTGCCCGGGAAGGTGTGACACGGCCTTACGTGCAAGCCTTGCGACTCGCGAAGAACAATTTTTACTACCCGGAGGTCCCTGCAGATAACAGTACCTAGCACGTATCTCACCCATAGTTGCCCGGAGGTGTGCACGCAAATCCGTTTAACCCGTAACCAAGTTTAGGCCTTGTCACACCTTTCCGGGCAAGCTACGTGGGCTTGTTACAAGAAGTTGCATATGGGGATTTTCCAGCATACCGGACAATTTCCGAAGGCGGACAAGGATTTGGGCGAGTTGTGCATGTGTATTACTTGCTGGACGCGTTCTACTTATGTTCTTCTTGCGGGTATTCTTTGTGACCTGCGTGCCAGGCGCGTAGGGGCTAACAACTCAGTTAGAAATTCATACGGGGACTGCGAAGTACCTGTGTAGGAGTTGCCTGCGAGGTGCTGCTTATAACTTGGCTGCGGGTAAATTGGACTTGCGTGCGCACCTCCGGGCAACTACGGGCGAGATAATTTTCCTGCGTGCTGGAAAAACCTTGTGTAGCTTGCCCGAAAAGGTGTGACACGGTCTTTAGTCTACCGAACTCATTCGATGGGGACAAAAACCAATTGCACTTACAATTTGTTTTTGTGATGATTGTGGAGGAGCAGAAAGTTACCAAAGTGTGCTGTCAATGTCCTGCAAAATTTTGGTAAATTTACCAAAATGTGCAGTTACCAAAATGTGCCGTAACATGTTACGGCACATTTGTGGACACAATAATCAAGCTTGTGAGTTAGTGTGAGCCTCATGTCTAGTTTGCTGCACTATTTTGTATGGGCACAAGGTTATCTACCAAAGACTCTGCACTTCAGTTGTAATCATTGAGTGGGGCTCGCTAATAAGTCGTAACTTAAAGTTTAGGTGCGCGTGTGAACCCATGTCGTGAATTCACGAGTGGAGCTAATCGTCGACATTTTGGTAAATTTACCAAAATGTGGCGTAACATGTTACGGCACATTTGTGGACACAATAATCAACAAGCTTGTGAGTTAGTGTGAATCTCATGTCTAGTTCGCTGCACTATTTTGTATGGGCACAAGGTTATCTAGCAAAGACTCTGCACTTCAGTTGTAATCATTGAGTGGGGCTCGCTTGTAAGTCGTAACTTAAAGTTTAGGTGCACGTGTGAACCCATGTCGTGAATTCACGAGTGGAGCTAATCATCGACAGTTAAGTTTTCGAACTAAACTTCAAGTTTGGTAACTGCATGTGAACATACCTAATAGTGCCAGGTAAACTTCCATGTTCAGTAATGGACCCTTGTCAACTCTCCTAGCCCGTGGCTGAAAATCCCCTAGGTGTGTAGATCATAATTGATTAAAGGTGGATATACAGTAATAACTGTGGAAAGTATACAATTTATCAAAATAGTTCATCATCACAGGTATACTCATGAAAAGGAAGCGCTGTTGTAGTTGTCTATCGAATACTATGATTACGTTAATCTGCCCCAGAGCTTTAGGGGCTATCTGCGTGCTTCTGAAATGAAGTCTGAGGAAAGTTGGACTATCTATTCAAAAGTTAAGAATTTTTACAAAGTTTGCGTGAAATGTATGTGTCATCATTAACTGGATATGAAGGCTATATTGTGGTACATAACCAGTACGCAAAGGTATTTCAAAGAGAATGCCACGAATTTTTATTGTTTGGTTCAAAAATATGCATTCCCTTGACTTGTTGCTGACACACATTAATTCTTAATCTGCCAGACCCAAAACCCCTAACGTGCCAGACGTTTTTACCCAACGACAGAAAGTTTGCGAACTGGATTGACGATGTAATTTAAAACTGCCATATCTTTGAAACTATTGACTGTTTTGAATTGAGTTCTTCACAACAAATATCAAGAAATGATTGTTCTTTCGTGTCATGTAGTCAGTTTGCTGTACATATCTATCTGAACCTGAAATATTGCAGCAATAATCGATATCATTAAAAAAATTGTTATAAATTTTTGTGTAGGATGGAAAGAAATAGTCAGTCGTGATTTTTCTTCAATAGAACGCTCCCTTGAGTCTGAGAAAGTTTTAGAGCTACATTTCCTCTTTCAAATGATAACAAATTTGTCTTCTAGAGTTGTATAATTTCAAAGATATTGGGAGTTCAATTTGTCTTTTCAATTTCATTTTCTACCTCGGTAATTCATTCCCAAATCTGTGTCCTTTAGTCCCAGAGTCCTGTATTTGAAAACTCAAGTAAATCCCGGGTCCAGTCCTGGAAGAGTGTCTTTTGTCCACTTGAGAAGGAAGCACCTACCAATCCTTCTTTTGTCTCTACTACGGCCGGGTGTACTCTATTGAAATCGGCAGGCCTTTGTCCGCGAGGAGTTTGTGCTCGCGCAATACCTTAGTTTACAGGTCTACTTTCCGTCCACTGTACATGTGCATAGACGAGAACAAAAGCATGTTCTTCTTTTGTATAATGCTAGCTTGGGGACGATTAGTGAAGTTCACTGTCCAAGACAAAAGGATGAAAGGACTTGACTGACGAACGAAAGCTTGACCCTCTTTGAGGGACAAAATGAAAGCCGCTCCCGCAGGAGAGCGCCCAAGCAGAACAATGCGAGTGGAAACGCATAGACAACACACGCAGATTCAGTAGCATACACACGCGTGGTATATCAATGAGAAAATTTGATCTATACACACCTCGCAGAGGGTGCGCTCTCTGCGGATTTTCCCGACGCGAAAAAAATACATCTAGCTGAAAAATCAGGCATTTACTCGAAATTTTTCCAATGTAAGCATACACATATTTTTAGTAGAAAACGATGGATGTGCTAATCAGCAACCAAGTACATATAAGTGGCAGTTTCTTGTAACGCATTTTGGTACCCACAAGAACTTAAATGTCCACTGTTTTTCGCGCTCTTCTTAGTCCGCCGATCAGGCGACCATGGCACGTTAAGAGTTAAGGCTGCATTTATCTAAAACTTTTCTGAGGCAGAACAGGATCCTAAACGCATTTGAGGCATTTTCAGGGGTTAGATAAATGCAATCGTGTTTTCAAACGTGTTTAGAAACGCCGTTTTGAAACGCCTTTCAAAGGGCGTTTTGAAACACGCTTGAGACCACGATCGCCATTCTGTGAGTAGATAAACACAATGCCGTTTTGAAACGCGTTTACTATCTCAAGGTCAAATCCCAGCTGTTTCCGGTTGTGCTCTCTACCCATTATTTGTGTGTGACTGAGGAGGCATGTTTGATGGTATGCAGTTGACCTTTACTTCCCGGGTCAAACGGCGCAAAGCAGCTGCGCAGTGACATCACTCGAATCACGATTGTGTGATGGTTAGATAAACGCAGCACCCTGAGAATCGCGTTTCAAACCACCGTTTTCAAACCGCGTTTTGAAACGTTATTCTCTCTCTCAAGTTAGATAAACGCAGCCTAAGTGTAATATAATTCTCCTTGTCTTCTGATGGTGGTAATAGTCACAAGCTCTTTCATTAAAATGCTAGAAAAAAAGAAAATATACATGTAGCTCTCTGTATATTTCATCCATATTGTGTAAGCTTTGTTATTCAAGGCGCATGCTTTCAGTAAAACTTTAAAAGCCAAAATTTCACAACGGATCGTCCGACATTCCTCAAATTTTGCTGCTGTGTTCTGCTATTCTGCATTCACTGAACCCTACAATTTGGGGTCAATTTCCCTGTAAGCCATATTTGCATATCCATGAATGTGAAGTTACAGTAACATGTCAAGAGACCCAATAGGGTTGTGGACTTAATTTTTGTGTTGATAGCTTTCATTCAAGCACAACACGTAAAAAAAAGTTATGATAACATTTTGTTATTCTGTAATAGTTATGACCACTGACGACTAGCAAATAACATGACCATGATCTAGATAAAGGAATAACCACAACCACAATCCAAAAATGCCTATATCATAGCCAAATAGCCTAAGGTTTGCTATGTATTTAAAGGATTTGATGAGTTCTTGGTTTATAGTATACTACCAAACCTCTACGTCATATTATAGCTCTTATTATCCATATATAGGAAAGGATCCAGGGGAGGGTTGGTCATTGTGAATCATCTACCAGAATGCAGGAAAACAGGACAAATAGTCTAGAAATGTAGACCTTACTGTAATCTCACCCCAAGTCAGAAAGGGGCCTGTTTGTTATTTCAACACGTGCAATTAGGTTATGAAAAAAAGTGTTATGTCTTTATTTGTGTAACATTATGAAAATTGGCAAGGAGTCACAGTTATTCACCTACTGAACATCTGGCAGGATCTGGCATGAGAGAAGGTCTGCAAAATAAGTCTATAGCATATGATACCTGTGGTTTCAGGATGGGGCTTGCTGAATGATGTAGGCGAAGGAAAAAATCAGTATCACTATTGACTGTAGTTGGAGAGAGAAGCGCAAGCACACCGATCTGTTAAAAACAGCTTTTGGTTCCTTCACTTCAGGCAGTTCTTTAATTTGCCTTGGCAGTTGATCTCAAGTGCATGGTAGGTAAGGTAAAACTTGACTTTAAAGGATCCAACAGGGATGTTCTTAATTGTACTGTCGTATCTGATGTTATTTGAGAGTTGTGGTATGCAGGGCTGCCAACCTTGAGTGAGAGTTTGGCGTGAGACACTGCGAGGGAGCGGAGCAACCTCCTTGCTAGCGCCTGGCGGCCTGCTGTGCGGCTGTACGTACGTATGTACGTACTACGTACACAGTCAGTGTATGTAAAGCGATGTAAAGCACATGTCATAGCCATACATGTACTGTAATTTGCCAAAAGTACAAGCTACGCTCACTTGGTATAGGTAGAAACCAATCGTAATCCAATAGCTCGTCTTTGCGCACGAACCTAAAATGATTATTATTGGTTAAGCTTTACACCCGCTCAGGAAAATCTCTAAATTTTGGGCTTAGGCATATCAATATTCGGAATATAGAATTTAGAGATATGTTTATTTTTGTAGTCATGTACATTCCATTTTGGGGTTTAGCATGAGATTTCGTTTATCAGAGTGAGACAGTCAAAATTGGTTGAATTGCATGAGTCTCATGCTCAATGCGTGAGAGTTGGCAGCCCTGTGGTATGTAATGTAGAACTGGTCGTGCTGTCACTTGAGTACGAGGGTTATGTAGGAATGTGGTTTTGAACACTACACTGTATATGAGTCAACCTTGACTTTGACCTCTGTAAGCAGACATTGACATACAGTATGAAGTAGTAGGAACACTCAATAAGCCATGTCTATGTTTACACAGATTTCACAAGAATACGTGTGTCCTAATGGACAGAATATATTGTCTTGGTACTTCCAAAAAGAACATCTAAGTTTTTCTAATTTCTTTATAACTATTTGAGGTATTCAAAACTTTCGATAATGGATCAAAATCCAGTGTCAGAAGTTACAGATTAGCTCAAAGTTTCAATCTTTGATGATTGGCGCATTTAGCCCCATAGGATGTATTATGCACTTGAAAGTTAGGCCTAGTCTATGATTAGACTGCAAGACATCTACTAATAGAGTTAATGCTCTATCCAGGAGTCATGGGGGGTCCCCACTCATAGTTTAGCCTCATGTGGACACAATATGAATAAACAATATGAAAGGATACAAGACCTCTCTGTGAAGTCTATATCCCCTTGGCGTTCAGGACAACCTCCAGTGACTGTTGTGCACTACTGTACAAGTTTATCACTAGTACTGTGTGTACCAGTATGTATTTCTTCCAGTTACAATGTATGTGGTTTGCCCGTAATCATTGAATGGGACTCTTGCTTGAAAATTCAGTCTTTAAAGGCCACCGCAGGCTCTACAACTTTCAGTTGCATTACTGACCGACTTTGGATCCGAAATGAATTACAATAGCATCCGAATAAACACACTTGTTTATTTCAGATCCAAAGTCTGTCAGTCGTGCGACCGAAAGTCGTAAAATGTGCGGTGGCCTTAAGATTAGGTGTTGTGTGTGGAAGCGCGTGGCATAGATTAAAACTACATTGTATGGTGTACAAGCTAATCAGTGAAGTTGAAACTTTGATGATTACAAATGTTATGTGGATGTAACTGTAGCTTCCTAGTATGATGAAAGGCCACCTCGTAATACATGATCTGACCTGTTGCACGACTGTGGAGGCATGCTGGGTAGCACTACCAGTTACTCATCTCAACATTGCACACTGCGATCAGACTATATTATAAACTGTATAGTAGGCTTAACTCTGTATGATGTCAGTACACATATATAGTGAGTGTGTGATTGGTGGAAAGCCCATGACTGGTCATGAAAAGTTGGCATGTCAAATCTTCATGACTGGCATTGCGACCCAGTCATACAATTGGAAACTGACAAGGCTGGTGATGTTACACCTTCGGTTGCTAGGTTGCACAACCAGTGAATTCTGACAATGTCATGTAGTATGCGGCGGCCTTTAGATGATATTTTACTGATTTCTATTCAAACATCTTTCTGACTCTTCATTGACGCATGAAAGATCCCACATCATTTATTCATGGCAAAGAACATGGTGCCAACCTGATGAAGTGGTCCACCCACAAACCCACACCAGAAAATGCACAAATGATGCCAACTCCTCGTGGTTCACCCCAGGTGACTAGCAATAGTCAGCAAAGGGTATCAATCGTTCACGTTGTGCCATATGAAGAAGAAGAAGAAGAAGGAGAAGAAGAAGAAGAAGTAGAAGTGAATAGAATGTATAAAGTTTTGATCCTATCTCTTCATGCTACTCTGAATACAAAGTCAAAAGAGTTTCAGATGTGTTTATTATCTCTCTCTTAACGTGTACAAAAAGTGGAGAACTGAATTGTCAAATGGCCTTGACATAGGAAGAAAATGTCGAATACAGTGAAACCCTGTTATAACGAGGTCCGTGGGACCGGCGATATTACCTCGTTATAACCGGTACCTCGTTATTTCCGAACGCATCAAAAACAAAGAAAAACATAAGCACGACATCATTTACCCATCAATGAAACTTAAGAACATCCTTTGAGTTGTTATTACACAATTATGAATCATTATTATTGAGAGAAAAAAAGGGAAATTATTTTTTAATAAGACGAAAAAGTAGGGGCTGAAATGAATTAAATCTTTATTGTAATAATTCTTGTTTGTGAAGTTTTTCTAAACACCAACGCAAATAGAGTAACACACAGCCCTTGTTTACCGTAGCTTGCGAGGTATTTTTACGCTGTTGGTGCCCAGCGGGAATGCGATGATTTCATGAATCATTTCGGCTGTAATCTTGAACAATGTATGATCGTTGCGCACGAAGGGATTAAAAATGCGTTCTTTATTTTCTTCCGAAAATCTCTTCGCGTTTTGTACATCCGTTCTTGAAAAATATGCGACAGGATTGAATGTGGAAGGTTGTGATAATTTTTACGCAAATCTGTACCTGGTAGACCATTCTGAAAGAAAAAAAAAAATCTTCATTGTGAAATGCAGTGTTGAAATTGTGATAATGAACAAACCCAGATCTATTCAAACTAAAAAACAAAAAAATGCGTTTGTTTCTTGTTCTGATTTAGGATAACATGCGTCATTCAACTTTTTTACGCTACTGTCACCTGCCGAGATTGCGATGATTTCAGAGTAACATACATGCGTTGTTTACCGTTAACTTGCGAGGTATTTTACGCTGTTGGTGCCCAGTGGGAATTCGATAATTCATGAATCATTTCGTCTGTAATTTTGTACAATGTATGATCGTTTCTCCCGAAGGAATAAAAAATGCGTTCTTTATTTTCTTCCGAAAATTACTTCGCGTTTTGTACATCGATTCCGTTCTTGAACTGTTAAATGCGTTTGTTTCTATTTCCAAACACCGATTAAATAGGTCAATATGCGTTATTCAACTCTCTTTTACGCTACTATCACCCGGCGAGATCGCGATGATTTCACTAATTATTCCGGCTTCATTCATGCACAATCATATTTAAATCATCATTTGTTAAATGATTATGAACAAATCCAGATCTAAACAAACTAATAAATGCGTTTGTTTCTTTTTCTAAACACCGATTAAGTAGGTTAACATGCGTTATTCAACTATTTTTACGCTACTGTAACCCGGCAGGATCCGGCGATGATTTCATTGATTATTTCGGCTTTAATCATACACACTCATATTCACATTATCTTTTGGTAAATGATAATGAACAAATCCAGATCTATTCAAACTGATAAATGCGTTTGTTTCTTTTTCTGAACACCGATTAAGTAGGTTAACATGCGTTATTCAGCAATTTTTACGCTACTCTCACCCGGCGGGATTGCAATGATTTCATTAATTATCTTGGCTTTAATCATCCACACTCATGTTAACCAGCAAAAGAACTGGAAGTCGGAGCTAAAAATGAAAAGGATACAATGATGAGTTGCACAGGCATTCCAATGATTGTCCATTTTGGCCACAAGTGTCGCTACATGAAAAGTTTTTGAATGTGGTCTGACCTAATATCACGCACGCGTATCTCGCAAAAAAGAAAATCGAATGATTATGTTTAATAAATCAGTAGGAACATCGGAAGGCATTCCTGTGTCTTATCGCGTGGTTTAGAAGAAAATATGAAAGGAACAGTACTCTGCAAAACGCGAAAAAGGCGTGGATAGCGTGAATTTGGTTTTCAATGTTTCGTTTGTCGCGTGTTTGAAAGCGGCAATTTAGTCAAGAAATGGAACCTCGTTATATCCGATCAAATTGCTTATGTTTTTCTTTATCATGATGCACCGAAATTGTCCTCGTTATAACCGAACTCGTTATAACCGATTCGTTCTGCCATAGGTTTACATGCAAGGGAAAACGGGACCGACGCGATCACCTCGTTATAAGCGGTTCCTCGTTATAACCGAACTCGTTATAACGGGATTTCACTGTATAGTGTTGAGACCTTGCATGAAGTACTAGAATGAAATAATCATAATTAAATTTCTTGTGTGAATTCGAAATAGAATTACTTGCCTTCTTGTTAGGTGTAAACATGAATCACTTAAAAAATGATTTACTTTTTGAAAATTAGACATTAATTTTTGTGATTTGTATAACATAATTAACATTTGAACCATCTTACATACTATCACAGAGAGCTGTTTGTAATACCTCATGTATACAGGGAGTGCTCCAGGAGTGCTCCTGAACCCATCAAAACTTGTCTGAGCAGAAAATTGGTCCTAGAGCACTCTAAAGTTACCCCCTCCCCCTGCCCTCTTGAGGCTTCTCTAACTGGAGAGGTATGAGCTTAGCAGCTGAATGAAACTGATGGATCATATACAGAAGTCTATATATTAAAGTATTTTAAGAGTAGATTACAAGATATGGGTTGAAATGAGACATTTTGTGCGCAGCAAAGTGACATGCACAGAAGGATTTTATTTTGAGAATCAGAAAGAGAGACATGAGGGCTTTTAATCATACTGAACTAACATAGGGTCATGATGATATTGTGTACAGTAGTTGTCTAAAAGCTCAAAGACAAATCTGTGTACAATGGAAGCACAGAAAACAATTACACATCATGGCATTTAAATATATCTATTTAAAGGTGTTCTGTTTACCATTCAGAGCAGTGATTTCAAAAATGTTCAATATATCACATTTGATGCATATGTGTAGTTCAGTTGTATCCCAGAACATCCTACCATGTAAAAATTTTTACAATAAAGCTTGAAATATAAGGAGATACAGGCTGTATCACTATTTTTCTCACTAAACCATAACTGTAGATGGTTTAGTCTAGAAACATACTTATTATAACTATTGTTCACATTTTGCTTACTTTAACAATACAGTGTACTTAAGATTTATTATACTATTTCAAATTTTTACAAGTTGGACTATGCAGTTTGAAAATCACTTTTGATTCTAGAGAAGAAGATTATTGAATGTTCCTTAATTTAGGAGGTTTGGGCACATTGAGATCCTATCCCCCTAGGAATGCTATTTGCCAAGTTTGGTGAAAATCCATTAATTGTATGCTGTTTTCAGGAAGAAGATGAAAATGTATTTAGATCCCTCTCCCCCTCCCCCATGACTGGGGGGGGGGGGGGCACTCCTGGATCTGCAATGAACAAACTTGGAACAGCAGTCATCAATGTGGTAACTCATGGTATTAATTTTGCTTCATTACTTATGGTTCTAGAGAAGAAGATTTATGAATACTCCTTGTTTTTTTTTTTGTTTTTGTTTTTTTTTTTTTTGGGTGGGGGGGGGGGGGGGGGGCTGGGCCCGCTAGGGACCCGCAAGGGGAGCATGGTGCCCAGTTGAACAAATTGAGATAATAACCCCCTAGGCATGCTACCTGCCAAGTTTGGTTAAATTCATCAAGGATGAATATGAACATAGTACAATTTAAGTCCCCATTTGGACCCATCCCATCCTTCTTCCCTGGGTCACAAGGGTGGCACCCCTGATTCCACCATGAACAAACTTGAAACAACAGTCGTCAATATATACTAACTCATTGCATTAACTTAGCTCTATCACTTCTTTGATCAATGGGGGGTGAGTTGGGCCCTCCTTGGGGCCCCCAGGTAGGGCAGGGTGCCCATTTGAAGGAATTGAGATCATTTCTCTCCAGGGATGCTACCTGCCAAGTTTGGTGAAAAGTCATCATGGGGTTTTCAAGAATAAGATGAAAATGTATAATTTAGGCCCCCATTATTAGGACCTCTGCCACCCCCTCCCTGGGTCCCAAGGGGGGGGGGGGCTGATTCTGCCATGAACAAACTTGAAACTACATCCATCAATGTACTAACTTATATTTACTTTAAAAGCTCCATCACTTCTGGTTCTAGAGAAGATTTTTTTTTAAGATTCCTTTTTTTTTGGGGGGGGGGGGGGGGGATGGGGTTGGACCCCTGGGGCCCCCAGATGGGGCATGGTGCCAATTCGAACAAATTGAGAACCTATCTCGCTAGGGATGCTTCCTGCCAAGTTTCGTGAAAAATCAGTCTTAGGATTCTCAAGAAGAACATGAAAATGTAAAAAGTTTATGCACGGAGAATGACGGACGACGCACGCCAGACGAAAAGCAGAGAAGAAACAGCTCACTTTAGACTTTTGCTCAGGTGAGCTATTACTCAATGTGATTTTTAAGGAGAATTTCTTGAGGACTGTGACTTATTTAACAGCAGTTCACTGCTCAAAGGCAGTTATATTATTTCTCATGAAAATCCAGACTTAGTCCTTCGGGAAGATGAGAAAAATAGCTCCTTTTCTGACTCTTCTCATCCTCCAACAGGCCCAGTGAATACGGTGCAATTAACCAGTCTGCAATAAGAGGCAAAAGCTTTTGAATTTGTAATGGTCATTGAAGCACCGTGCGAAGCGAAGGACAAAAAATCTTGAAAGTTCATCTCCTCGTATCTCCCTTATTATACCACCAAATCCCTTGAAACTTCACATATAAATATCTAATATGGATGTGTCATCATTCATCTGAATTTTGGGAGAAAATGCTGATGTATCTTTCGAGATATATTTGTATTTTTAGCTCTCCTGAGCTGAAGGCTCAAGTGAGCTTTTGCGATTGCTCTTTGTCTGGCGTCCGTCATCTGTCGTGCGTCATGCATAAACTTTTTACATTTTCATCTTCTTCTTGAGAACCTCATGATCGATTTTCACCAAATTTGGCAGGTAGCATCCCGAGGGAGATAGGATCTCAATTAATTCAAATGGGCACCATGCCCCACCTGGGGACCCCCAAGGGGGCCCAAACCCCCAAAATTAAGGAATCTTAAAAAATCTTCTTCTCTAGAACCAGAAGTGATAAAGCTAAGTTGATACTATGAGTTAGTACATTGATGATTATAGTTTCAAGTTCTTTTCATGGCAGAATCAGGGGGGCCCCCTTGGGACCCAGGGGAGGGGGGGTGAGGAGGGGTCCTAATGAAGCCTTAATTGTACATTTTCATCTTCTTCTTGAGAATTTTCTTTTTTTGGAGGCTAAGTTTTTGACATTTTATCACAGGTTTATCCTCAATAAAACCCAAAAGAACTAACTAATTTCCTGTATAGATTTTATCATTTGATGGCTTCTGAGGCGAGAAATTGCGATTGTCCTGCAACACTTCCCCAATGATTTTGCGTTTGCAAGCTGTTTACTTTATGCAAATGATGCTTCAAGGTCATGTGCTTTTGGCAAGTTAATTGCACTGTATCGCAGCACCTGCAAATGACTGTGCCCTGTTCCTGTGATGTCTAGCTGGTACATTAGGAAGTTGCTTTATAAGGTCCCAGTAATGCACCCATTCATTGTATCCCCCGGCTTGTAATGCTGGAGGATACTTTGGATTCAGCATTGTTACGCCGCCGCCGCCGCCGCCGCCGCCGCTGCGTCACATTCGTGTGTGCACTCCGGGGGCCACAAACTTTGACAGATTTCTTTGAAATTTTGTATGGAGGTTCATATTGGTAATATCTCCACGTTTACATACTAACTTTGGGTGATGCTACTCCCAGTGTTCCATCTTTTATGGGGTAAAATGCCATATTTTTGGGCATAGTTTGTGTACACTCTAGAGGTCACATTTGTTAACGTATTTTGTTCAAATTTGTTATGGATTTTTTATCATGATGTAATCTACAAGCCTATAGATTTTGGATTTGCTGCCCCCCAGTGTTCTGTCCTTTATAGGGTCAAAGGTCATGTTGTTTGGATGGCTTGTGTGCGTCTATAGGCTACATTTCTTGATGGATTTTTGTTCAAGTTTTGGTATGGAGGGTGTACCATTATATGAGCTATAAAGATTTTGAATGTGCCACCTCCAGTGTTCAGTCTTTTATAGGGTCATAATTCATATTGTTGATGGATGGTTTGTGTGCGCCCTATAGGCTGCCTTGACAGATTTTGTTCAAATTCAGTACGAATCTCTACCATGATATAATCAACAAGTCTATTGATTTTGGAAGTGCTGCCCCCAGTGTTCCGTCTTTTATAGGGTCAAAAAATTACACTAATTTTTTATGATGCAACGCCAGGCACAGAGCATGGTTTTAGCAACTGTGTGACTGGGGCATTAGTGGCTATCCGGTAAGTGTAACCACTTTGCGTGCAAGTGACATATCTTCAGATAGTATTTTGTATACAGATGCATTATACTCTAATCTATATACTACATAAATATTGTTTTTGTAAAAGCTGCGCCTAGTCTTCACAATATGTGACCCTGCACCTCAAAACAAACAAAAAGTCGCCAGACATGAATTTTTAGTTAAGACCACATTCTGAAAGAGCAGACTTTAAGCTTTAGAATTATGTATTTACAAATCAAATGGATTCTCCTAACCTATCTAGATATTGGAAAGAAAGCACAAACTCAGGAAAAGTGTGAACTGAGAGAAAAGAGGCTCTGAAGTACAGTGTCTATTCAAGCGCTTATTCTTTACTAAACCGTGCTGGCTGTGGTGATGAATGGGACAAAAAAACAGGAAGTAAACCACCAGAGTACAACAATGAAGGAATATCAAATTAAACTGAATTAAGCATCCCTCATTAACACATATGTCCATAATTAGTGTCAACTTTTAAAGCAGTAGCATTATCCTTCTAAAAGTTATTAGAGTTGAAAGTGAAGAGTGTGGACAAGGTTTTTTCAGAAATGAAAAAGGGATTCTAAAGACACACCTAATCACACTATTCTACCAAAAATGTTCGAGATAAACTGCTAAAAAAACACACTTTCCTGCCCGTTTTATGATACCAAATTTTAGCATAATGTAAAAGAAGACCCGCTCTTTCAGAAATATGAAAGAAAAAGTCAAGTTCGGCTAGGTTGACCCATTTCACTTGTTTTCAGTCCTCGCGCAAAATCAGTGTGTGCGACTTTATGTTCGTTTTGAGGTGCACGGTCACATATTCAGAAGGGGAGGGGATCTTTATCTCTCGCTTAAATGTGAAGATGAAGCAAAAGCTGCTGCTAGTGCCGGGTGATACAATCACATTGCGCGGCAATGGAGTGTGACATTTGCATATATATATATAACACAGTGCTTATATAGCGCATATCACTACCGTGGTGTCTCTATGTGCTTTAAAGGAGAGGGATGAAAGTAGAAAGAAGAAATGTAGTGTACAATGTGTGTACCATAAATGCAGAACCAAACTCATTCATAATACTTTTTGAACAGAAATGTCTTGAGAGCAGTTTTAAACTTTAACACTGTGGGAGCTTCTTTAATATAACACGGAACAGCGTTCCACAGTATGGGAGCAGCATGAGCAAAAGATCGCTCACCATAAAACTTTGTTGTGATAGCAGGACATTGGAGAAGATTTTTCTGAGTTGATCTTAAATTACGAGAGGGAGTTATGATAATGTTTTCCATATTCTATGTTTACAGGACTGATTCACAATTCTGTTTTCTTTTCAGTCATTGCATCATTTTATCGCATTTTGCTGTCAAATGCTTGTAATTCAATTGCTTCTCCAGTTTGAGGAGCTAGATAAATTTCCTGCCTTGTCGGAGTTATGTGACTCAGTAGAAGCAAATCCCATGAAAGCAGGATAGGATTGGCTGTGATCACTACACAATTTTGCAGCATTGTAGTAGCCATGCCAGCTTGCACATGTGACTCATTGTCACTACCTTTCATGGTGGCCACATGTATACATGCATACCTTGGCTTAGCAGCTTCTAGTAAGTTGCAAATCCACATAAAACAACGAACACCTTGGTGGACTAAAAAACACAGTACTTCAGTGGATGAAAGAAGCTGGGAAAAAAAAGTTTTACTGCAAAATTTGAAAGTTGTACAGCAGGTTGATATGAATAAGTCTACAATCATATGGTGCACCCAGCTTATTGACTGATACACTCTCCTCTCCTAGCATATCACTCAGTGTGTTGCAAGGAATCATGATTTCTTTCTTTCTGGCAAATTTGTCAACACTGTACAGTATTGATGACCAATTCAGATGAAATTTTCCATGGTTTGTGTCGCATTAAATCTGTATAGATAAGGTACTACAAATCAATAACGTTGTAACAACATTTTAAATGTAGTAATATTTGTTCATTATGTAACACATGTTAAAGGACCAACATCTACTGAACTAGCACCTGTGCTATCTCTTGGTACTTTAGGCAACCTCATTGTGTACATTATTACCATGAATTGTATGTTCATTGAAGCTTGTTTTTTCATGTGGCATTGCATCATGACTCGTCACTCTCAAAGGAAGATAATATGTCTTTATGATGGTAATTGCTTTTCGCCGTCCCTTCTTAGAAAACAAGCGGCACATTAATAGTACAGGCACGGGGATGTGCGAATAAAAATTGTACAAAAATTGATGAAATGAAAATCAGAATTACTCATTCTTACATGGCTTTACACTAATCTAACATATAAATGAATAATGAACAATCTCGAAAATTATACCATATCAGTTTCATTTGTCGGAAGCGTTCGGAAAGATGATAAAATCGGCTTTGTATGAGAGTACAGTTTCAAAATATTTTCACGACATACAGCTCAAGTTTACATTTTTGCACATAATCTTGGACGGGATTTACTTTTGTTTCGGATCATTAACAGAACATTCATTGTATTTGACAAATAAACAAGCAGAATATAGACGATTTAATGTTGGAGTTTTAAGTGAATCTTCAGATTGCTCAAAAAGACGGCAGCATGGAACCCTGATCATCAAAGGCACGAGTTCATTGTTCATTATTCATTTATATGTTAGATTAGTGTAAAGCCATGTAAGAATGAGTAATTCTGATTTTCATTTCATCAATTTTTGTACAATTTTTATTCGCACATCCCCGTGCCTGTACTATTAATGTGCCGCTTGTTTTCTAAGAAGGGACGGCGAAAAGCAATTACCATCATAAAGACATATTATCTTCCTTTGAGAGTGACGAGTCATGATGCAATGCCACATGAAAAAACAAGCTTCAATGAACATACAATTCATGGTAATAATGTACACAATGAGGTTGCCTAAAGTACCAAGAGATAGCACAGGTGCTAGTTCAGTAGATGTTGGTCCTTTAACATGTGTTACATAATGAACAAATATTACTACATTTAAAATGTTGTTACAACGTTATTGATTTGTAGTACCTTATCTATACAGATTTAATGCGACACAACCATGGAAAATTTCATCTGAATTGGTCATCAATACTGTACAGTGTTGACAAATTTGCCAGAAAGAAAGAAATCATGATTCCTTGCAACACGCTGAGTGATATGCTAGGAGAGGAGAGTGTATCAGTCAATAAGCAGCCTTCACTGCATAAGACTCAAGATGACAGATCAGACAGACAGACCACAAGCAAGAAGAAGAAGAAGAAAGGCACGAGTGCACTTGTGGAATTCTTTTGTGCATCAATAGAAAAATGGCAGGTGTTTGAATAATTACAGCCAGTTGGAACTTCATCTCTTAAACCGTCTTGCTCAAACTAAACTTAACTAACCTCGAACATGGCTTTGTTTAATTACATTATCCAGCTTTTTGTGGTGATCATTTCATGCACGACTCATGATCATCCAGACACCACTTTGTGATTTTGAGATAATGACAAATGATTGATCATTTCTTCATAACCAATGTCATTTTGATATCATTTACAGTCGAAATAGACTTAAAGTCACGTGGGATCATATCACGCAATAATTTTCAGTTTTCAGGCAATCATGACATCTGCTGTGTTTACATGCTGTGTCTATGAAAGGTTTTTTTATGCCTCCGCCATGAAGTGTCGCCGGAGGCATTATGTTTTCGGGTTGTCTGTCCGTCTGTCCGTAATCAATTTTTGTGAATAGCGTAACTAAAAAACTGAGGTATCCTAATGAAACTTGGCATGTATGGTGTATTAGTGGGCGAAGTTGTGCCGATCAACTTATAGGTGCACATGCTCAAGGTCAAAGTTCAAAAGGTCAAAGTCAAATACTGAAAATTTCACTATTTCCCCCATATCTATGCAATGCCTGATGTTATTTTCTTGAAACTTAGTTTATATATGAACTGCTAGAGGAGGATTCTTCAGAGAGAGTTTTGGTCATTAGGTCAAAGGTCAAGTAAAAATATTAAAATTTCACTTTTTTCTCCATATCTCGCAAATGGTTCAAGGTATCTCCATGGAACTTAGTACATATGCATGTACTGACTGGTAGTAATTATGTAGGGAATTTGGGGTCATGGGTCAAAGGTTGTGGTCAAAGGTCAAGGTCAACTCCTTAAAATGTCACTATTTCCCTTTTTTTATGCAATGCCTGCAGGAATTTCTTGAAACAGAAATACATGTCTTACCATATAGAGATTCTCTTGGAAGTTTCTGGCCTAAAGGTCAAAGGTCACGTGAAAGTGCTAAATTTCACTTCTGCCACCATATCTCGAAAGTGACTCAAGGTATCATCATGGAACTTAGTAATTTTCTATGCATGTTCTACCTGACAGTGATTCTCTTGGGAATTTTAGGGTCAAAGGTCAAGGGACAAAGGCCAGGTTAAAATGCTAAAATTTTACTATTCAATACTGAAATTACATTTTTCTCCATACTTTGAAAAGTACTTAATGCATAAAATGCATAAAAGGTCAAAAGTCAAGTAAAAATCCTCAAATCCCCAAATACCTGCACTCTTAAACAATATAGCCATTTATCCAATTATACCTAGTTCAAGGAAAGTGAACATTCAACACATTTGTGACAAGCCTGTCATTTTAATATTTTGGCCAATTATTCAAAACGATCATCACACATAGCCAAGACATTGTACTATTAGAAGAACCATGCATTATGGCGGAGGCATACCAGTCGCCATAGCGACATTTCTAGTTTTTTAATGAATTGACATGACAATTAATTAGGAGTACTGTCTTGGTTGTTATTCCTCCATTTCCTCTGAAATTTTAATATGTTGTTGTTAAGACAACAAACTTTCATGGGTGACTTTGTTGGTTGATCAGTTGCTGGGACCATGATGAAATTTTCAATTTAAAAGTGGTGCTACAAATGGAATCAGGCCACTTTTAGCTCCTAATGTTAAGTCTATGGAGTGGTGCTGTGGTCAAGTGGTAAAAGAATTTACTTCGCACACCAATGGCCCAGGTTTGATTCCTTATAGGTCATATTTGTTTTGTTTTGTTTTTGCATTCCTGTTTTCATTGAAACAACAAGCTTTCTAATAGTTATGATTTTTTCATTCATGGTACATTGCTATTGCTGAGCATATTTTTTTTTCCAAATATTTGTTCACTTCCGTTCAAACAATTAAAAAAAAAAACCACTAAATTTGTTATTACCATACATTGTAACTAAAAGAAAAAGTTCCTTTAGTATGCAGCATTTCTGCACTTGGAAATTAAAAATTAGCAACGTAATGACTGAAAACACACATTTCATTTTTTCATTGAAATACATGAAATAAAAAAGTACAGCAGAATTACTAAAATAACAAAATGGAAAGGGCCTTTCCATACAATTTCTATGTTTACAATCATCCTACAACCCCAAACCCTCCATACTTACATTCTCCCTCCATCTTTCAATCAACCCATTACCAGACAGACGTCTGTCATTCCTTCTCTCCCCAAATTCCCAAGTCCAAACATCCCCATCCCCATGCCTCAGCACATCCATAACTTCCTATCCTACCCTTCCCTCCACAATTCCATACCATCCATACTTATACCCATTACTACCTTCACACTCATTTGTAGCAGGTAGGTGTAAAAAAAAAAAAAAAAAGACCTCCCTGCTCATAGAATGCTCAATAATAAACACACAGCCAAGCTACTCACATTCAAAAATAATGCAGCTTCTGCGAAGTCTCTTCTGAGAACTCTGTATTGAGATCCTACACTGGGAGGAGTTGCCAATTATCACCATAGTTTGATGAGAAAGGGACAAGCCCCCTCCCCCCCCCCCAAAAAAAAAAAAAATGAAAATAAAGAATTAATAATATAAAAGAAAATTACAAAAATAAAAAGATGAAAAAAAATATGGATCGAGGTAATACAACTAAATCTACATAGTTCTCAGACATTCACATTTCAATAAATGCAGTCCCATTATTTTTTTGTTATTTCCCATTTTTTACTTACTGCCAATAACAGTATTGTTGATTGTAACCAGGGATGTGTTACATAGATGGAGTGGCAACTCTTCATAATTCATGCAAACACATGCTTGGGTTCAAAGCGTTGACAATGGGATGTCTAACATTCCACTATGCTTTTAAGTCATGCTCGGCACCGCTCTAGTGTCAAGACGAAGTTTGGAGACAACGAATGCATTTCACTTTTCATCGAATTACAAGCTATATTTCACCGTAAAATCTGAAGTGACATGCTTGAATTGATTGAGAAGAGTTTAGGAAAGAATTTAATATTATAAACATATATTCTAGTTTCTTCGTAATGCGCAAATCAACATGAAATAAAAATTAGGTCCTCTCAAAAACCTATTATTTTTCTATGATGCTCACATTTGCGCATGTTATTTTTTAATCTTTCAATCTGGGATATTTTGATCTTTCAAATAAAGTCCTCTGCTAAAGCATGTTTCAGCGTGCTTTTAAACTTTTGACTGTTAAAATTGTCGGTTTTACACTGCATTTTGATTCGCTGCTCCAATACAAGGCACACAAATTCATTGTTGCCATCGCATTCAAAGAGAGAGCGAACTGCAGTAGGGGGAAGTCTTTCCTGGTGTGAGAGCCCTAGTCCCGATTATTGCGTGCTTTCTTTTGTCAAAGCACCTGGTTCCCACCTGTAGTTAAAAGTGCATAACTTCTCGGCAGTGCCGCGCATGACTTCAAAGGAGAGCGGGAGTTGTATCTCCTTCTCTCACACCTCCCTGTTGTAACCTTGCCTCTCATGTACTATATCATGAATTTAGTTATAAAAGTATATAAGTATACTGTTACCAGGCTTATAACACCAACACTCACCCACACCTACACCCACACATTTTTATGCCTCCGCCATGAAGTGGTGCCGTAGGCATTATGTTTTCGGGTTGTCCGTCTGTACGTCCGTCTGCATTCGTTTACGCGATAACTTGAGTAATGTTGACTGGAATTTGACCAAACTTGGTCCAAGTATAAAGTATGATGGGGCAATTACTTGAATAGATTTTGGGTGAAATCGGCCAAAGGTCAAATCATTAAATTGTATCTGTTTACGCGATAACTCAAGACTGGATTCAGCAAATTTCACCAAACTTTGTCTGAGGATGATGTATGATGGGACAATTACTTGATTAGTTTTTGAGTGAATTTGGACAGAGGTCAAAGGTCAAAGATCAAGGTCAAATCCTAAAATTTTATCTGTTTATACGTGATAACTCAAAACTGGATTAAGCAGCTTTCACCAAACTTGGTCCAAGGATGATGTATGATGGGGCAATTAGTTAAGTAGATTTTAGTGACATTGGCAAGAGGTCAAAGGTCAAGGTCAAATGCTAAAAATGTTGCTATTTCCCCCATATCCATGCAATGCCCGAAGGTATTTTCTTGAAACTTAGTGTAGACATGTACTACTGCATAAAGATTCTCCAGAGAGAGTTTCATGTCATAAGGTCAAAGGTCAAAAGGTCAAAGGTTAGGTGAATATGTTACAATTTCACTTTTCTTGCAAATGGTTCAATGTATCTTCATGGAACTTGGTACATACGCATGTACTGACTGGCAGGGATTTTCTAGGGAATGTAGGGGTCATGGGTCACTAGTCAGGGGTCAAAGGTCAAGGTCAACTCAAAATCTTACTATTTCCCTCATATACTATTATATGCAATGCTTCACATTATTATTTTTTAAACTAAAACTTGATTTATATATGTATTCCTTAATGGAGATTCTCGGAGAAATTTCCAGCCAGAAGGTCAAAGGTTAAGGTTCAAAGGCCAGGTTTAAATGCAAAAAAATATATATATTTCATACTGTAATTACACTCTTTCTTCATACCTTGAAAATTACTCAATGCATAAACTTATAAAAGAGTCGGTCAGAAGTCAAGTAAAAATTCTCAATTCCCTAAATACAGGTACCTGCACTCTTAGACAATTATAGCAAACCTAGTTTAAGGAAAGTGAACATTCAAGATATTTCTGACAAACCTGTCATTTCAGTATTTTGTCAGTTTTGTGAAACTGTCATAACACATTGTGAAGACATTGTACCATACACCTATTGGGAGAATCATGCATTGTGGCGGAGGCATCAGTCGCTGCAGCGACATTTCTAGTTTTTTTTTTTTTTTTTGTATAGTGGATCTAAGAAAGCATTTGGTTCCCCATTCTCAGAGAAGGCAGTTATCAGTGACCAATATTGGATCCTATGTTTCACCTAAGTTTAAATCTAGTTTGAGAATTGGTTCTCTGATGAGGTATGATTGCTTGATGTTTCACTGTGCCTTTGTATTCTTTATTTGAATGTTCAACAGAACTACATGTAAGCAGAATGTCCAAAGTTCTCAACATTGTACTGTACCTGCAGGCCACACTGCTCAGTTGTGACAACTCCAAGTTCCATAACAGTCCTAAAAGCATGGTGCAAAATATCTGCTGCCCCACTCAAAATTGTATTCTTATGGTTATCATTGTCTCTTATTCTTACATCTTAATTTTACAGATCACATAGTATCCTTCATCAACTTTGACCCACTTTCTGCTGTTCCATCAACCTACCAAAATGTCAAAGGTGGTACAGGATCCAGCGTTTGCAGGGGCAGGCAAGAAGGAAGGACTGAAGATTTGGCGCATAGAGAACCTCAAAGTTGTTGCCATCCCAGAAAAAGACTATGGGCGATTCCATAAAGGGGACTCCTATATCATCCTAAAGGTTAGTATCAGTCTCTTGTTACATCCATTTATTATGCTGCAGAGCAGTTATTTATTTATTCATTTATTTTTGATAGTATGTGTATGAGAAAATATTTTTCATCATGCTGAAATGTAACTACATGTCAATTGTGCTGGTGAATACTTAGCAGTAAAAGCACACACATATGTTAAAATGGCACAGACAAATGAGATGTAGTGTAGAATACAAGGATGACATTTACAGTTCAATCAATTCATATTTACTTGCATTAATGGCTTTGTCAGCTTTGGACTTGCCATAAAACTCATGATTGTTCCAGTCTTACTGCTAATCTGGTATTTTCCTGACATGCTTCCTCTGAGAGAGGTGCACTTACATGGACTGAATATCATATGCAGTGAAACACCATCCTGTTAATCATGAGGGTTAAAGTGAAATTCTGTAACGTGATAATATTTATTCAATGATGTCATCAATTCACAACCGACACATTGGTACATACACAAAAGGTGCAAAACATATATTGGCTTGATTGTTATGCAATTGCAGTCCTTTCCATTTGATTTATCCAAGTAAGGCTATGAAAAGGGAAAAGAAATTGATGTAAAGGATGCAATTTCTCTATGGTTTTATGCCCCAAAAAGGGACATTTAGTGTGAAGAATTGTAAGTAGGAAAACTGGAGACTTCTTATGGGCCATGACAAAATCATTGTATTTACGTCTGCCAAGAAGATGATGTTTTTGCTGGTATTGGTTTGTCTATTTGCAAATTTACTTGTATTCACCGTAATATCTATTATGAAAAGGTGAATGATAGATGTCAAATCCATTATTATTACAACAATTAATAAAGAGCTAGGAATGAATTTGAATTACATTTTCAGGTAATGTTGATAGTGACACAATGATCACATGATTAGATTTAAGTACTGAGCTAATCACCTTTGTGATCCAGTCCAAATGAGCTGCTTTGTGGAGGTCTGCGATCAGTGACGGCTTCTTTTGTTTTAAAACATGAAAATTTTAGAATCCTATTTTACATCCAATTTTGTTAAGTGTTATCTCATTCTTCACTATTTTAGAATAGATTGTGATGTTTTAGAACATCAAGTTTCAACTCTGCATATGATAAAGTATTCTGGTGATATTCTTTAGAATGTTTGCACATGTTAACTGATCAATTAGGATAGAGATATAGATTCCATATCCTTAATTATTATTATTTATTGGACAAGATATAAAAGAGCATATTATCATAAACAGTACAAACCTAAAACAGAAACTGTAGGAAATTTTACAAAAGGATACATTGTACTATACATGTATTAAATACAAAATGATAAAAGTAAAGATGGTGACAACATGCGGGTCAGGGCATACAAAAGTATTGAAAGTAATTTATTATTGCTAGTAGGCACGTGAACCCGCACAAGTTGATCTCACAGTTTTGCCAGTGTACATGTAAATGCAAACTTCTCACAAAACTTCTTGTGAAACTCCAGCGAAACTTTCCACTCAAACTGGGGATATTTCCCCAGACCCCAGGCAATCTTTTCAAGTACAATAAGACATGCATTTGAACTATCTTCCTTCAGACATCCAAAAAGGGCAATGGCTTTAGCTGGAACATACACTTCTGGCTGGGATCAGAGACATCTCAGGTAAGAGACGTAAACATCTGTTGTCCTCTTTGGTGCTTGTGCTCGATATCACAAGGCAAGTCAAACCATATTCTTGTAAGTGATTCTTGCGAATATCAACCTTCTTCAGCCAAATAGTAAACCCTGTGAAACTGCAGTTTTATTCCCGGACTACAGAATTACCTTGAATTACATGTACATGAATTTCAGTAGCATTACACTACAGTTCTGCTGGTGAATCACATTTCTTTTGTGCCCTCATCTATCATTGTGTTTCCCATGACATTCTGTTCAGATGTTTGTATGGAAGTGTATTATGATTTAGTTTGGACATAGTTGTTTGTGGATCAAATAGCACTAACATCATGTATCAAAAGTCTGTTAATTGTCTTTGGAAGATCATTGTAAATTCTCACAGCATATCATCATTTTGAAAAAGAGGTTGATATTCTCAAGCGTCAAAGACAAATGGTCAACGAACTCACCCCCCCCCCCAAAAAAAAAAACAAAAACAAAAAACAAACAAACCATGTAACAAAAACCAACAAATGAAGGAGTGATTCAAAAGGTTTTAGCCTCCAGAGAGATGGTAAAAGACAAAAGTACATAATTGCCCTATTTTTCAGCATAGTCCTCTCATGAGTCCACACAGGTCTTCCAGCTAATGATGAAGTTCCTTGATGCTGCTGTAGTAGAAGTCCTTTGGTTGGTCCTTCATGTTGGAGTTTGATGGCAAAAATGACCTCCACATCGGTAGGGCAGCATTGTCCAGCCAAATCCTTTTTGAGAGTCAGGAAGATGTGGAAGTCTGATGGGGCTAGGTCTGGTGAATATGGAACAACTTGGAAGCCATGGAATGCACTGAACTATTGTCCTGGTGAAATCTCTTTTGTGATCATTCCCAGCCTCTTTTTCTTGAAATTCTCATGCAGGCACTTCAGTAGGTCAGAGTAGCATTATCCATTGATAGTATAACCCTTCCAAGTTGTTCACCATACTATGACTAAGAAATTTGGTTGATAGGATTAAGATACATGAATGTGAAAGAATTCTTGGACCAAATTTGGCTTTCATATCTTAATCTTTTCCATGTTCGGCTCAAAGTTTTTCGGTCGCCCCTTACATATGTGAATTCTTTTTCATGAGATGAGATACAATCACAGAATCCAGGATGTAATGTTTCATCTGCTGCAAGTCCAAGATTAACACATTATTATCTTTCGTGAAAAATCTTGATCTTCCAATAACTTCCTACAGCACTGGGTTAGGATGTCCAAAGTTGTGTCACAGGCTCATGTCTTCTTTGAAGAAGTTAACCAGAAATCAAATTGAGGTTTAAGATTTAAAAAAAAAAGAAGAAAAAACATGAACTTTCCCTATAATGTATGTCCCCCCCCCCCAAAAAAAAAAGAATTACAACGGGACCCTCCGCAATGATATCTTTAAAAACATTGAATTAATCTAAATACAAATTCGGGGTATGAAACTACAACTCATTGCCCACATCTTACAGAAAACCCCATTCGATTTGCTTCAGTGGTCAAAGAGAAATGAGGAATTTTGTAGAGGATGACAGGAATCTCTTCCCTCAAGTTCTGTCTATTGTATTCACACACAAGATCATCGAAGTGCTAAACTTGGAAGAATTGGACTCATGACATGCTTTACAACAATCCACATTTCTCTGTGACCGCTTAACCAAATCAAATGGGGATTTCTGCAAAATAGAGCTAAAATGTTATATTTTAAGACCCTATAGTAGCATTTAGACAATTTAATCATATTGGGTGTTATCAATGTGAAAATCTGATTGTAATTTTTTTGGGGGACATATTGCAGTATGTCCCCAGAAAAATTACAATCAGATTTTCGAATTGATAACACCCAATATGATCGACCTGTCTAAGTGCTACTTTAGGGTCTTAAAATATAACATCTTAGCTCTATTTTGCAGAAAACCCCATTCAATTTGGTTAAGCGGTCACAGAGAAATGTAAATTGTTGTAAAGCTTGTCATGAGTCTGATTCTTCCAATTTTAGCAATTCAATGCTCTTGTGTGTGAATACAATAGACAGAACTTGGAGGGAAGAGATTCCCAACATCCTCTACAAAATTCCTCATTTCTCTTTGACCACTGAAGCAAATCGAATGGCGTTTTTTGTAAGATGTGGGCAACGAGTTATAGTTTCATACCCTTAATTTGTATATAGATTGATTCACTATTTTTAAAGATATCAATGCGGAGGGTCCCATTGTAATTTTTTTAGGGACATACTGTACAACACAAAAGGTAAAACAAAGGTGAGCAGTCTACTAGTTCACAGTACTGTCAAACCTTTGTGGTTACCTTTTATGTGGTCACTGCATAACTACTCTTGAGAAAAAACTATGATGGATTGTATTATCATAGACTATGGGTATAGGTCTGAGCTATAAGAGGTAGGAAATACAAGTTTTCATGTGGTGTAAGTGATCAGATTAGGGTTAAAGGCTGAAGCACAGGGCAGGACTGCAAGATAAATCTATGTGAATTTCATACATCATCTTTTTCCACAACCAGCAGTAGGACAGGCATGTTGTTCTGTATTTAGTTACTCTTTGGAGTTGATATGCCATTCATGGCAGTGGCAAAGATGGCCCAACTTGTCCCCTAAGGGATCAATGTGTTTGAGAGAGGGCACTGTGTCAATGCTAGCATTCTCCTGGCTAGATCCTTATCCTCAATTATTAAAGTTTAAGAGAAGCATTTTTTGTGTGTGTGCGTTGTGATGATATGCAAATGTATAGCGTACCTTTGTCTCACAGTTTGACCTTGATGGGAGCCAGAAAGTAATGCTCCAAAGATTCAAGGCTCAGTCTGCTAATATTCAGGGATAGGTTTCCTGTCCATCTTCTCTGGATCAGGTAGGGCACTTTGTTGGTAATGTGGGTGAAAAATGTCAAAGGAAAAAGACAACAGTTGATATGTGTAATTTGAGTAATGGATGTTTGAGGGATTAGGTCGTTGATGAAATCAAATTTGTCATCGTTACGCCATTCAAATGTACAGGATGAGAAGGGAGTGGCAGCATACAAGACTGTGGAGCTGGATGACTCCTTGGGAGGTGGACCAGTTCAGTACAGGGAGGTGGAGTCCACTGAGTCAGCTGAATTCATGTCATACTTCCCCAAAGGAATTAAGTGAGTCTGTTGCAATATACTCTTATTACTGTTTTAGTGTCTTTTATATGCATTCGTATTTTGTGATTGTATTTGCCTAATCCTCTATTCAAGAATTTGCATAATTCTTCTAAATCTTGTATCTTTATTTGATTTTGTGATGTGATGTAAAATATTTTTGCATTGAATATAAGATTGATATATTTTAATCTTGTTTTACTTTTTTCTTGTGCTTGTGTGAATTTGTGTGTTATCATAAATGCCTTCAATATGGGATGTTATACTGATTTTCATTTTAGGCATTGACATATCTTAACGAGCATAATTATGCCTGTTTGTTTAGAGATTTTTTTTTTCAAACAAATTAAGATGTGCCCCATTTCAGCATTATGCTATTGTCATGCCTTTGAGCATTTGGCTTGCATTACGGTATATTGCCTGAACACAGAAATGCACAGTCATACCCAGTAAAGCACAACGAAACGTGGCCACTACTCACTCAATCTGCAGACGAGTGTATAGGCCTTACTAGTTTTGAAATCATTATGCCTCCACCATGAAGTGTTGCTAAGCGTAATGCTTTTGGGTTGTCCGTCCGTCCGTCTGTCTGCCCCAAATTAATTTTGTGGTCAGCATAACTTAAGAAACATTAGAGGTATCCAGTGAAACTTGGCATAGGTATAGATTGGTGGATGAAGTTGTGCCTATAGCTAGTATCTCACCAACGGAGACGACTCCAACTTATCAGTCGCAGCAGTCGCGGAGACGTCTCCAAGATAAAAATGTCTCGTGGTCTCACCAAGAAGACATCTCTGAGACGAGTTATGGCAGGTGTCAAAAAATTTCAAATATGAGGGAGCGGTTGCAGGATCACCTGACTTGATCTAGGCAGGATGTCAGCACGCAGATGGGTCATGTGGTTTCCAAAGTAGGTCAAACAGCGTCAAATAGAGTTGCGGAGACGTCTCCGCGACCTCTCACCAGTTTTTCTGGTCTCCAGCAGGTCTCGGCGACGTCTCAGCAGTCACGGATATGATTAGTCTCTGCGACGTCTCCGCAACTGATGGGAGACGTCTCGGAGACATCGCGGAGACTTCGCAAAAAATTGAACATGTTTAAATTTCTTGCGACTAATTGGAGACTCTGTAATTTTCAGGAGACGTCTCGGACATGTCGCGGAGACGTCTATGCAATTAGCAAAATCTGGAGTCGCGAACTAGTCGCGAACTAGTTTCAAGCCCGGTGAGATACCCCCTTATGAACCTTTTGTTACACATGCTGAAGGTCAAAGGTCAAGGTCAACTTCTCTTCTATTTCACCCATATCTGTGCAATCCCTCATGATTTTTTCTTGAAACTTAGTGTATACATGCAGTGCCAGATACATGTAATGTACAGTATACATCATGTGTATATAGACGCAGTGATATACTTAATCAAACTGAGTCAAAACTTTGTAAAAAACAGAGTTACAAAAGTATGTTTTGAAGTGAATTCTTTAGACACTACACTCTGAAATGATGTAGAACTTGACCTAATAACATGTCACTAATATGCATTAAGGACATGTTTAAGCAATGCAGGTTATACCAGGTTTCATTTTCGTATAATCATTAAAAAATTGCTCTCAAAGTTTTGGCTCTGTTGAATATCCCAACCTGTTTCTTATGAAGGATGGAACAATGCAGTAGCCTTGCTTTCAAAATGGCAACAGATGTTTTTGATATGAAGTAGCCTATGGCAATACCTTTCCTAAATAGGTATTGCCATAGGTGTCAAAGACATTTGTAGGTATGTAAAACAGTTGTTAACAAAATGGCAGATGAATTAACTGGGTGTTTGTGCGAAATGAGAACAGGAAAAAGTCTTTTAAAAAAAAATTCAGATAATTCCTGTAGACATCATCAATGTCCTGCTCTCATGGGAGCAATAAAGATACCCTTAAAAAATCAGTGCATGTTTTCCTGTAATTCAACATTAACAATGTTTCTCACTTTTTGATTAGTTTTGATGTCCTTTTTTCACAGCTTCTGAGCAATGTGTCTGTTATATTTGTCCAGTTCATTCATCTGATTTTATTAGCTCACCTGAGCTATTGCGATCGCTCTTCGTCTGGCGTCCGTCGTGCGTCGTCCTTCGTGCGTGTACTTTTACATTTTCATCTTCTTCTTCAGAACCCCTAGACCGATTTTCACCAAACTTGGCAGGTAGCATCCCTAGGGGGATAGGATCTCAATTTTTTCAAGTGGGAACCATACCCCACCTGGGGGGCCCCCAGAGGGGCCCAAACCCCCCAAAATTAAGGAATCTTAAAAAATCTTCTTCTCTAGAACCAGAAGTGATAGAGCTAAGTTAATACTATGAATTAGTGCAGTGATGACTGTAGTTTCAAGTTTGTTCATGGCGGAATCAGGGGTGCCCCCTTTGGGACCCAGGGGAGGGGGGTCTGAAGGGGTCCTAATGGGGCCCAAATTGTACATTTTCATCTTTTTCTTGAAAATGCCATTATGAATTTTCACCAAAGTTAGCAGGTAGCATCCCAAGGGGGAAAGAATCAAATTCCCATCAAATGGGCACCATGCCCCACCTGGGGGGCCCCAGGGGGCCTAAATTTGGACCGAAATTGTAAATTTTCATCTTTTTCTTGAAAACCATATCACTAATTTTCACCAAACTTGGCAGGTAGCATCCCTAGGGGGATAGAATTTCAATTCCATCAAATGGGCACCATACCCCACCTTGGGGGCCCCAGGGGTCCCACTCCCCCCCCCCCCTCCTGTAAGGAATCTGTACAGATTTTCTCTAGAACTGGAAGTGATTGAGCTAAGTTAATACAATGAGTCAGTATATAGATGACTGTTGTTTCAAGTTTGTTCATGGGAGAATCAGGGGTGCCCCCCCCCCACCCCCTTGGGACCCAAGGAAGCGGGATGGGATTTGGGGGGGGGGGGGTCCAAATGCGGGCCTTAATTATCATCTTCTTGCTGAAAACAACATAATGGATTTTCACCAAACTTGTCAAGTAGCATTCCCACAGGGATAAAATCTCAAAGTGTTTGAATGGGCACCATGCTTTCCTTGGGGGCCCCAGGGGGTCCAAACCTCCTAAATTAATGGATATTAAATAATATTTTTCTCTCGTTCTAATCAAAAGTGATAGGGCTTTAAGTCTTTTTTTCCCAAGCTGCATAATCCAACATTCTATAAAGTACAGTGTACTTGGTAGGTATCTTTACCAGTGTGATGGAATATGTAAATGGACACCATGCCCCCATTCTCAAAGCTACCCCCACCACAAGATTTCCAATTGTTCTCAGGTAGGAGTCTGCAAGAATGCATGGAAGGTGAACTTGCGATACTCAGGTGAGCGTGTGACCCCTGGGTCTCTTGTTTTTAAACTAGCGCATAGAGAGTGTCTGTCAGTTTGATCATCTTTTGTTGTCATTGTAGATCTATTCATCTGGTATTAAATGACAATAGGGGGGGGGGGGCTATGTTAGGTGCAAAGGCAGAACTTGCAATACATCTCAACAAAAAAGCTGACATGGAGTTTTCTTTATTTGATTGGTCATTCTAGTCAATTTTTCACACTGAAATTTTCAGTACAGGTAGATAAACAGTAATTTTAGTTTCTGTCATGAAAAAAAGACCCCCCCAAACCCCCCCCCCAAAAAAAAAAAAAAAAAAAAAAAAAACCACAAACAAACCTTTTCTGCCATTTCTGGCCCACTGCATAGAAATTCCTCATGAGAGTTTTGTTTCCGAATGCTACGCAGGTACCTCGAAGGAGGTGTCAAGTCTGGCTTCAAGAAGGTTGATAAGGACAAATTCATCAAGAAAATGTATCTGGTCAAGGGAAAGCGGAACGTCAGGGTCAACCAGGTAACAAACCTCTGGAATACTTGCATCTTGCTGTTAGGTGGGAACTTTTGATGCAATATTCACAGGCTGTGTGATAATTGCGTATAAGTACACCAAGACATATTGCTTAAGAGAGATGTTATTCTCAAGATATTCTTCTATAAAGTATGTGACAAAGCTTGGCATTCACATCAATGAAAAAATCAGTGATGCCGTAACTACCAGGTATTTTAAACTACGCTTTACATGCACCTATATGCAAGGCTGGTAGAGAATACTCTTACTGTCTTTGTTTATACAAAGTAGTTTGTGTGACATGTGATTTAATAGTCATGATTGGTTACTAGATAAGGCTAGCTGTTGCTAGAACAAAGAAAAAAATAAAAGTGAATTGGTGTATTTCTTTCTTATCCCCTGCCCTTGAAGAACTTTCCACATAGATTATGTTTGAATATCAAGTTTCATGTCTACAAATATTATACTATGGACTATCAATCACAGATTCCCTGATTTGTGCCATCTTTTCTGCAGGTGCCATGTGAATGGAAGAGCCTGAACAGTGGAGATGTTTTCATCTTTGACCTGGGTCAACACATTGTAGTTTGGAATGGTCCAGAATCAAACCGAATTGAGCGCATGAAGGTAGTGATTGAGTTTGTCAGTAGATTGCTGTTCTTGACTTATTTAGCATTTGTATTGAATACAGCTGTAGATCTGATGACTATTTGTCATCTATTAGAAGCCTTGTTTAACATATTTGTTTGTTGTTGCATAGATATGAAGCTCTTTTTGAAATTTGCCACCTGTTTCTTCTTCAAAGTATATTGTTGAAGTTACTAGACTTTGCTGGTAGACAAGCCAGGCACTTTGAAGTTGTATGAAATTTTGACGCCAGACAAGGCAGTATGTGCAGCAATAATTACTCAACATGCCATTGTCACTTAGTATAGTTACTACGTAAACTGATAGAAGACATAATTCTGCATAGGTTGTTGATTTTGTGACTCATGATACATGTGAACACTGCCTTGCTATTGTCATCATTCCATATTTGAAAAACACAGGAGACAGCTGTTTTTAAACTTTTATATCATCATGGAACCATGTAGTCTATTTGCATTTTTTGGGTGACTGCTATTAAGGGGAATGTCTCACATTTCAGATTTTTTTGTTTGTTGCTATTGTTGCAAAAAGCACACATTTCCACGATATAGAGAAAATGTACATGAAAATATTGCTGTTCATACCTTCATGAATAGTTAAGTCAAGTGCTCCTCCATGTCGTACAGAAAAAAAATAAAGAAAGGTAAAAACTGTTCAAATCCAAAGATTATCTACTCACAATCAAGAAGTAGGACAACCAGGTTGTATTGCATATACTCCAAAGTCCCAAAACTATACATTTCACTAATGGTCATCTTTAGATACAAACAAAGTACAGCCAGGTCGTGCTGCATTCAGTTAATGAGAGAGGTTAATACATTGTATGAAATTTAAGTTCATGATAGTTTCAGCATGGCTCCAACTGGTGGCCTTACATCAAAAGGAGGGGGATGTTAAAAAAAAAGAGACATTTTCTTCTTTTCCCTGTAAAATGTACAGTATATTCAAACTGGGCAGGAGTTATTCTCAGTGAAGGGATACAAGGGAGCCCATTAGTATGGCCCAAGCAGCCCAACAGAGTGCAAATTTTGAAGACCTTCTCTTCTAGAACCATAGAGCACATCACAAGTTGTACTTTAACCCCTTGAGGACGGTTTGATTTTGCTACATCACACATTTCCCATAGACGCTTGCCCGAGTATACTCGGGACTCATCCTCAACGACTTAAATGCTTTTAGAAATGAATAGAACATTTGTGGCTGTGGTGGTCTGATTGTGCCTAAAAGGGTGGTAACATGGTGAGAAGGGTGTGTATCAATGAAACTTAACATAATTCATCAATTACAAAGAGACCTGAATGACCAGGGATTATTCATGCAGAGAAATAATTATCCTAGCAGCTTAAGGTATAGAGCATTACTGAAATTGTACACATATCTCAGATTAGCAGAATCAGGATGCCAAGACTCAATAATGCGTTTAAGGATCCAAAGTACTGATGATGAAATGTAACTGTCATTCATGGCAGTCTCATGGATTGCTTACTTTTTTTTATTAAAAAAAAAGCAACCACAAAACCATTTATTATTACTATTCTTTTTTTAGATGTACTCAAACTAGATGTTATTATCACCTAATCAAGGGGTAAAGGTGAATGAAGTTATACAAAGATGCCTTTATTGGCAAAGATTATATGTTGTGATTATTTGTGAGGCCAGTAAAAAGGGGACTACAGTTTAGTTGGACATGCCATCAAGGAACACCAAGTTGAGACTTTATGATGGTTAAATTAGACCTTCAGTTTTACGTTTAAACTTGTGACAAGTGAATGTGAAACACCTGCTCTTGTCTAATCAAAATCTTCCACCAAACCGTAGGGTAGGGCCTACTGATGTACAGTTGAACCTCTCTTATCCGGCCTCCCTTTATCCGGATCTCTCTATTATACAGACGCAATCTCGCCGTGATTTTTTAAAAAATAATTACGGGAGGAAAGGGGGATTCCCAACTCCTTGAGAACTCCTACACAAACACACATGAATTACATATACTTGATACATTTCTTAATAATTATTTAGGTAAATCATCCCAAGAATTTATAAAAGAAAATGATTTCATTCTTGCAAACACGAACCTCTATTTTGGGGTCTGTTACTGAGTGTAACAATGAAAAGGCTGCAGTATACACATTACTACATGTGGTACTACAATGGGCTACATCAGTATATGTCATGTACATGTACATGTATAAAGCATTGAGTCTCCCGTATCCGGCCAAATCCCTTATCCGGATGAGCCCCGGTCCCGACTTGTCCGGATACGAGAGGTTCAACTGTAATTTATTCTGAGACTACCAGTAGTTTCATTTCACACATTATCTGTTGGCTAGACCTCTGTTTTCAAATTCAATTGTGGATAGGATGTATCTAAAATATGATAGCACCTGTAGTTTACATGTGATGTGTGCCTATAACATTTGCTGTCCCTATAGTATCAGTATGCTGTTTGAGAGAGCTTGTTGTGGGGGTTTCTACCCATCAATGATGTTATTCACACATGAATTTGATAACACTAAATGATCTTTGTGTGCATCTGTTCCGTGTCCATCAAGGGAACTCAAGTGGCCAAGGAAATACGTGATGATGAGAAGGGGGGCAAAGCCCGCATCTACTTTGTTGACAATGATAAGTTCGATGCAGAGACACTCAAGATTTCTGAAGGGAAGAATGCTCTTGGGCCAAGAGGAGGTGTTAAGCCACAGCCAGCCAAAGATGATGATGAACGCTTCTCACGACAACAGGCCTCACAGACAAGGCTCTACAAGTATGTCTCTAAACTGAAAGCAGTTCAAAGTATAAATCTTTTATTATTAGGAAAACTGGACAATGTGATGGCTGCAGTTCAGTTTGAATATATGCAAAACATGGCATTTGGTGAGTTTCAGATAAATCACCCTGATGTAGATTGTTTATCACAGGGCCTCTCATCTGTTGTGATCTATTTGTGATTTAGGTGTGATTTAAGATGTTCCTGCCTTTATCTTGCAAGAAATGAAAGTGATATGTTTGATCTATGTCAAGCAAAATCATTAATGTTTCTCATGAAGAAGAAAAAAGAAGAAATTAGTTCAATGCTTGTAATGTAACAAGGGATGTACTGAATCTGAATATTGATGTCATAGTCACAGCTTGTTGTGCCGTTTGTAAGGTTCTAACAGGATGATGTAAATGCAAGGTTAAATGCCAGGTTTCTATGCAAACCTTGAATGAATAATGGGCACATTATTTAAGTAGATGCCTTCATTGGCTTTCATTGATAGTGCATCATTGTAACAAGGGTGCAAATATTGTCAGAGGTAACATCAAATTTTAATGGAAACTCAGTTGCAAGTGACTGTGATCTCCATTTTCCACAAATTACCAGAATTGGCAGCATTCTATTCATGTAAGCTCTTAAAACAAGGATTTACCCGTTGAAGGCTTTTCCTCACTTTACAACAATGCAAACCATACATCACTATGAATGACAGACCCAATGATGTTGAAATAAACATACATGACATACAGTTCAACCTCGATTATCCGGCCATGTCGGGACCGGCGCTCATCCGGATAAGCAAATTGGCCGGATATGGGAGACACAATGTTAATGTATATAGCTGCTGTCCAAGCTGCCGTCCCAGTGCACTGGCAGCTAGGCAGGTAGCGTACCCCGCAAAACTGCGCTGTGATTTACTAACAAGTTTTCCATCCTTGTTCTTATGGTGAATATATAGATCATGACTGCTTACTTTTACGATGATATTGTGGTGTGAATTTGTGTTAGTCCTGTTGGGAATATTGTAGGTAAATCGTGTGAGTTTTGTAGGAATTTTAATTAAGTTTAAAGTCACTGTTTTTTCTCAATTTTTGGATTCGCAAAATTAAAATGTATGCAAAAGATCTTGTCTACACTATATGCATTGAGTGTATAGAGGCAACTCCCAAAAATTTCATGCCGCGAAAAAGACTGTTGGCTCCAATTCGCGAAAGTTTCATGCTGTGAAAATATCATGTTTTACAGTAAGTTCACAAAATTAAACTGTACCACTGCTTATGGTATTCTATTATATTGAGTTTGATACATTTTCATATGGAAGGTGAACATCTAGCTTGTAAATGAAATAAAGTGATATGCAACCAAGAATATGCATGATGAGTATTAAAAATTTTAGTCAATACAAAGAATGTAACAGGTAAGCGGGGTGCAAAATCTTCAGAGTTAACATTATTTCAGATGAGGAATGATGAGTCCAGAGATGGCTGAACTGTCAGTTCCTGATCAAAGTCTATAGACCAGCATATTATGTTGACAGCGTAGCATTCATTGTTCTGTTATATACATTAAAGTAATAAAGAGCTAACTATGGTTAGCCATCATTTCCGATATGATTTGCTGGTAGCATGTCTATCATATACGTGTAACTATATCTTGACACTGTTGGAACCATGATGCAAATCTCTCGTTTGAAGAGGCTACACCCCGTAAATAATGCCAGTGTATATCTTTGCAATCAATGACTTAAAAACCAAAGATATAAAACACCTGTTTCTTGACCCTGGCCTAATCTAAGCATCAGTCATCGCCACAGCGCCACAGGGGGGGGGGGGGGGGGGGGGGGGCACCGCGAGAGGAGGAGATTGTTTTGGTTTTGGCATGGGCTATGTAGCTCCATGGTGTGTGTGTGTGTACGTGTGTGTACGTGTGCATTACACATTGTCAGCACCGGCAAACTGGCAATGCTCTCCTTCTTATTCCTGTATTTTCGTTATTTACGGGTCAATTTTTTTCGTTCGAAATGTAAAATGGATGACCATAGAATTTCTCAATAGAATATAGAATTGAAAACTTTAGAAAGGTTAGAGAAAATTGAGTTCACTTTGAATGGTCTGCCACAGGCAGATATCCTGATCATGCTCTTACGTAATACGACAGCTGCTGTAGTCATTAAACCCTGGCTTGGCCTCCACGTTTGTCACGCGTGAGCAGAAAGATGATTTGCAATGGACAAATACTTCGACTCCTAACTATCAAACGAAGAATCGTTAGGGGGGTATAGCACCCCATCAGCTTCGTTAAAGTGGGGTCTCGCCTCAAACGAGGGATTGACGGCATGACATCCATATATTTGAAAATGTGTGTGAATGAAATAGCGTTGAGGCATCTTTTTTGACTGTTTGTCATTTCCTGTTTCTTAGATATAGCATTTAGCAGGTACTATCAGCACCAGTATCTGATGAGAACAGAAGAATGTTGAAATTTCATGAAATGATTTCTTACTGACAACCAAAACAGTGCAAGGCATTCTTGTGGAATTCATTTTGCATTAGTAGCTACAATATATCACATCTGTGTTTGTATGTATGTCAAAAATGTAATCGAAATGATGAATTGAATGCAATTTGAATTGAGTAAGTGGAATTTTACATGGATGTACACCTGAATGTGTGAGTATGGCAGTAAGGAAGTTAATACAAATACCAATACATTATAGTTTGAATTAGAGTTATGCATCACTCCTATGTGTTTTTATGTACATACACATGCTTTCTTCACCCTGTTGTAGAATACAAGAAAAATTGTAAACATTTGCACATAAGATTTATCGAACTCTTGTCCTTTTTCTGCAGAGTCTCTGATGAGAGTGGTTCACTTGTTGTCACTGAGATCTGTAGCGCCCCATTGGAGCAGTCTATGCTGAACAGCCAGGTTAGCCAACATCCAAAACTTGATTTCTTCCCTCCCAGCTGATCATGCTTGTGATTGACTTGTGAATCATGTGTGCTCTTGTTGCTTTCAGAATTTATTCAGTAGTACCCGTATGGGCAAAAAATAAATTCCAAACATGGTCTATAGCTTGCCGGCATAATGATCAAGTCTTGGATTTCATATTCCTGTGAAGTAAACAATATTTTTTGTAGTGGTAACTCTGAACTATATAATGCAGACATCTTGTAGCAAATGAAATGACTTGGAGGTATGTCACTCACTTTGGTGCACAAATTATAGCGCACATTTGGTAGGGGTAGATACTACATAAAAAGAACATCCTTTCACTGTTTGTTTTTGTCACACTTTCATTTACTTATTCAACAAAATGAAATACACAAATTATGGTCTTTTGTGTACTTGTTATGACATTTAAACAACATGTCACTGACTTAGAAGACTTTTTTTAAGAGGTAATGATGCTCTTACTCCTTATCACAGTTTTTCGAGGTGAACTTCCTCTTTTTAACCCGTTGAGGACGAGTCCTGAGTATGCACGGGCGGGTGTCTATAGAAATGCGTGTTGTAGCAAAATCAGCCCGTCCTTAATGGTTAATACATCTCATAGGCCTAATAGTGACTGTCCTTTTCTGATTGTGTATGTGTGCAGGATTGCTTTATCATTGACCAAGGGCACTGTGGGATTTTTGTGTGGAAAGGAAAGGGTTCCACCAAGCAGGAGAGGAAGAGTGCCTTCAGCAATGCCCAGGTGAGGATTTATTTCCATTGAGCAAAGTGTATCTGAGAATGGCAATTGACGTCAGAATGTATACAGCCAAATTTTCAGCTCAAGCCAACTACATTTTCTTGCAGGGATACATTACATTTCTTATCACATCATTTCAATACTTCCTGCATGTTAAAGTTGTTGTACGCTGTATGTAAGAAAAAAGGCATTTCCCAACATGATGCAATATTATGATCGTGGAAGAAAATAACACATTGTGTGTATTTTAATATTTATGAAAATATGCATTATATGATAGATGGTTTAAATGTGATTTCTGACTGACACATTTAGCAGTGATGACAGATATAAATCCATGTCCAAGCTACTGTGTCTCTGTCAAAGAGAGCATTGTTTTCTCTGACTGGAAAGAAAAGAAATGGATGGAGTAATGGAATCACTACTAAACGACCACAACTTTACGGCTAATTACAGATCTGTCTCATAGCAATGGACCTTGTAAATCAAGAGACCTCAAAGACTTTGAAATGACCCAACAATGCTCACATTATTCAAAATGACTTGTGAGTAGTGGAGCGATAGAATCGGACTTGCCTTAAAAATGATGGTATCCTATACAAGACAGCAGAGATGAATAGTCTCTGTCTTGTTTTATGCATGCATGATTTTTTTTACTCTGTAAAATGCTTTTTGATCATTACTGACATACCCTCCTGATATAGGCACAACCCATTTTGTTTCATCCCTGCTCGATTTTCCTTTATATCTGAAATGTTTGATTGAATCACTTTCTACACATATTTTTAATGGCTTCATACAGACATTTCTCCTTCAAAGGTAAAGTTGTGGTATACATGTACATTATTTCTAAAGCTTAGGATCATCACACTTTCCTTATCAGAATTTTACACAAACACTGCATTGTCATGTTTTGTGAGTTCCACCTGAAAACTTAATGCCAGGTCACATGTATGTATTTGTATGTATTCATGTGTATATTTGAATTAGACCTTGAGGTTGTCAAAGTCTTTTAAACTTTTTCTTCTCTTTTTAAACTTGTTCACGCAGTAGTCACATGTTCATGTATATGTAGTGACCCTTTATGTGCTGAGGCATTTGGCTCAACTTGCCAAGTATTTTCATTAGCATTTAGTAGTGCATCCAGACTTGACCTGGTTGTAAAGCATGCCCACCCAAGTGTAGCAGTAGGTTAATTTGATAAATGTAGGTAATCTCTATTCATTGTCAACTACACTCAGTTGTTTCCATCTGTGATAATCTGAGAAGAAAGCGCCCCAGTGTGCATTCCAGTGTGTGAAGGAAGCACACCCCAGTGTGAGTGCCAGTTTGCAAACAAAGCACTGACACTATTGAAGGTGTTAAGGCATATCCTGGTGTATGTTGCTGTTCACTGAACATGGATTTTGTGCATAAAATATGTACTCTACCCTTTCAGATATTTGATTGGACTTTACGAAACACAAGAGATATTGTGTTTGTACACATGTGTGTCTCATTCCCACTGCTTTGTGTGGTAATGTTCTGGTTAGATAGTGGGTGGTACAACCAGTCACACAGTTTTCTTTTCATTGAGGTGGTTCTTTCTTTCAAGCCCCCCAAAAGGGGAAGGGCTTGAAATAATGAAGCACATCAATGAAAGGACACATGTAATTACGTTTGTATTGTCTATCCCCACCCCCTCCCCTTCCTGTCTCACTCTTAGGGATTCATCAAGGCCAAACAATACCCAGAGACGACACCAGTGTCTGTCATCAATGAAAACAGTGAGACAGCTGCCTTTAAAGCCATCTTCAAGGCATGGAGGGATCCTGGAGACACCAAGGGATTAGGGAAGACGTATACCACTGGCAACATTGGTAAGCTGTACAACTTTCGCAGTTTATCAATTGCAGTGAACATGTGAATCTGTAGAGGACAGCTGCAGTTCTCATGTACATGTACATGCACATTACTTCATGACCCCAGCTTCATGACTAGCAACTTTGCCATCCAGGTGACCTTGAAGATCAAAGGTCAAGTTGAAGGCTTGGCTTGCTGAGTGAAGTAAACTTTGTTATATCAAGATTTTGTTTATAGCTTGGGGTCATTTCATCAAGATTTGTCAGTGCAAAATCACTGACAAAACATGTTTTAACTGACCAATACCCTGGGAACAGTCCATCTTGACACTTCTCAGCCACTCATCAGAGCATTGGGAAATTGTCAGCACTCACCACTTGTCAGTGGACAAAAATGATGTTGATGAAATATTCCATAGATTCCTTATGATGAGAGTACATTGTACTGCAGTTATTCATGAATTTACATGATTGTGAATCATCTACGGTCAGGCCAAGAGTGTTAGTTTTAACCTGGACATTTCTGGTATAAAGTTTCAAGCTTATTTTTTCAGGATAGCTCCAGGAATGTGTCTAGAATAACATATTAAAAGTCCTTATAAATCCTCGCGGAGCGCTTTCCGCAATGCAAGATGGCGTCCAATATGGCCACCATTACCTGAAATTTTTACATAATTTTTCAACTACTTGCAGGTATCCTAAATACAAAATTTGAATGTCTAGATATATGTTTTTGAGCATGAAAAACTCAATAAAATACATATTAAGAGATGTTGACCCACACAAGTACTGTAATAAAAAATGGCTTCTTAAATGGCCACCATTTATAACTTTTCAACCAGGTAACCCAAATACAAAATTTGATTGTCTAAACATATGTTATGAAGCATGAAGAACTTAATAAAATACATATTAAGAGTCGTTGAAGCATGCAAGTACCACAGTGAGAACTGCGGTACTTGCAGTTATCTGGATGGCAAAGTTGCCAGTCATGAACCTGGGGTCATGAAATGATAAAGAGTCATTAATCACATTCTCAGTTCTCACTGCAGAACTCACCTCATGGTAGACATCAAATGCATTGGCAAAAAGAGGCTACTACTCATAGCACTAAATTTTCATCTCATGTGTTTTGAGGTGATGAAAATAGACCATGCGGTTTTATCGGTACTTGTGTGCTTAAACATCTCTTATTAAAAGCATAATTTACCATTTGCATATGAAACAAAAACTCAGCATTAATGCTTTGAAATAGTTCTAGAATGTGAGTTAGTGATAGAAACAACTACTGTAAAAATTTGAATCCGTGTAAATGATGTTAAGTATTGTTAAATACACAAAATATGAACAATAGTTAAATAAGAATGCTTCTAGACTAAACCGTCTGCAGTTATGGTTTATTGAGTAAAATACTGATATCTCCTTGTATTTTAGGTTTTATTGCAAAAATTTCATCTGGTAGGTTGTTTTGAGATACAGCAGACCTACACATATGCATCAAATCTGATATCTTGAACATTTTCAAAATCTCTGTTCCCAAAGGTAAACTGGACCTCTAATTAGTATGTTCTCCATGCTTCAAAACATATATTAAGACATTCAAATTTTGTATTTGGGTTAGTATCTGTATGCAAGTATCACATAAATATCCCTCTAAAAACAGTGGGAAGTAAGAAAGTATCAGAGGAACTCATTACACTTATGTTCTTGCATAGAAAAAGTTTGAAAAATTGTGTAATTATGTACAACTTTCTCTGAGACTGAAAGCCTTTCTATCAAAAGTTAGCACTCCTGATGCTGTTCATTATGGAAAGGAAGAAAATAGATCTTGAGGTATGTGATCATTTCAACATGCAGCCAGGAACTGTTATCTGTACACATGCACATCATATGAAGTCCAAACTTTGTGGCACCTGTTTTTAAAGGAATCATTGGATTTTCTTAAAATTTGCATGCTTTTAAAATACAATTTGTACATCCATGTTCTTTGATTAATTAAATTTTTTTGGATGTATTTGTTCATTTGAAACAAATTAAATGCAATAACAACCTTATGACTATTCAGGCTTGAGGAATCATTCCACACACTAGGATCCTTGGGGAATGTTTGACTTGGACACAGACAATGCAGTGCACTCAGGTTTCATGTTATAGTTTACTGATTTATTGAGACAGGACTGTTAACAGCAAGCAGGAAAGGAAGCAGTGCCATCAAAGATGAAAGTGTCTCAGCATAAATAGGTCAAATGAGTAAAAATTTGACAGGAGATATACTTTGCCAATATTACACTACATACACCTACTTTTGTCTTAAGCGTAGAGCAGTGAGTACACAGCAATCCAGGAAAGAAAATGAAGGGCTCTAGGACAGACTTTGTTACGAGTGGTATCACATTACAACTCATCTTCTATACTGTGCTGTTGCCAAAATGCAATACGTGTACCTCTGTATCATGTTTCATGTTTGTTATACATATACCTATACATAACACATGATGTAACCTTTTCATTTATGACCATAAAGTGGCTTTACTCAATAAATTTTTTAACAGGTATTGTCCTATGGGTACTTTGTACAAGCTGCATTATATCAACACACTTTATAAGTTGTATATATCACAAGTCTACATGAAGGCTACAGATATGCTTGTCCTGAATGACTACGAGTAGTGTTTGTCTGGTTTGTGTCTCATTTTGTATTAATACAGTCCTTCACATTGTAATCTCAGGGCTATTATGTTTACTCTAAAGTAAGCTTCACATATTGTCTAGTAGACGGCATGCCTCATACAAATGTCCCTTAAATGTAATTAAGTGAAACATGAGTGGAGTACTCTGCTGACAGCTGTTTAGGCAACAAGAATTGATAACAGGCAATCCACTGTGATACGCACTTGTGAGTATTGAAAAAGTGATATTGATGTGATGCATGATTATTTACAGCTCATGTGAAAAAGGAGAAATTTGATGCCAGTAGTCTTCACAAAATCAAGACAGCTGACCTTGAATCCAATCCCAACATGGCCTCAAGAAGCGGCATGTTTGATGATGGAACGGGCAAAATTGAGGTAAAGTTATGAGAACACACATTTATAATGTCTTTTTTAACAGTGAGGAGCATTTAAAGGGCAGCATGACACTTCGTGAAGTGGATTTATTTCTCTGAAAGTATTTGATGAAGTGTAATTATTGTAAGCCAGTTACTTTCAAATGATTGAATACTAGTATACATGATGAATGAGTCCGAGCTGACAGATTTTGCATACTGATAAGCATTGCATATTAATCAAGGGAGATACATTTGTACAGTCCGTGGATGAATGTACTTTATTATCTTGCATTCAGTTGATTTCTTTAAAATAATCTTTAACATTTGTTAAGAAAGTCTGACAACAGAAATGTCAAATTTGTCAACACTTTATGTAAACAATTTTAAACAGTCATGAATGACTTTGTACAAGTATTGGAAATAGTTTCTTTGGTGTTTGTCAACAACAGCTGAAATTGATTATGATGATATCTTTTTTTTTTTCTTCTTCTTTTTTCCATTGCTCTCAGTCATGGTGAAATGATGTTTGATGATTGGGAAAATTGCTGTCTTATTTCAGGTGTACAGGATAGAGAACTTTGAGCCAGTGAAGCAGCCCAATGAGCTACATGGACAGTTCTTTGGAGGAGATTCATACGTCATCCAGTACACATACAAACAAGGAGGGCAGGGGAGCGCTATATCATCTACTACTGGCTGGTGAGAATTATTGCTAGCCTGGCTACTCAAAAATAATTTGTATTGGCATGATGAAGATTGAAGCACATTTCTCCTGGATTATGCAGCAGCAATCACCAGTTAGAGATACTTATCTTGCAATTTTCTTGTCATCAATATGCAGATTCTTTTTGTTAGAAAGTGAAGTGTTTGTTCGCAAAAACCGATAAGCCCATTTTTGAAGATTTTGAAGTACGGTCTCTGTCATAGAGTACAAAGTAATACCTTTTAGATGATATGTTGGTCACTACATATAAAGGTACATTTTTGAAGTTATTGTCAAAAGAAGCAAAAAATTTTCTTATTATTCTCTTTATTTTTCTTGACTTTTAATTGCAAATATCTCCATTTGGCAAATATGGACTTATCGGTTTTTGCGAACAAACTCTTCAGGTGTTTACATACACAGCGTTTTTAATACAGACTGGCTTTCTCTGAGAGGGTGAAAAAAAGTGTTTTTAGCCTTGTGCCTTGTATTATCAACATGTTCCATACTGAATTTTGAAATGCCCATCTAGACTTAATACACAAGCCACCAGATTCCCTTAAGATTAAAGGTATCTTTGTCTTTCTCTCAAAATAGCATTGTTTTGTAGCAGCAAAAAAGAAAAAAGAAAAGAAAAAAAAAAAAGAGGTTATTTGAACTCAATCTGAAATCAACAGTAGTTAGGTATAGGTCCCTACATTCAGTGTCATAATTTATATGATCGATTCAGCATTCCCTTCTTTTCAAAGGAGCACTGGATTGGCATTGAAAACACTCGATTAATTTGAATTTAGTCAGTAATTAGTTAGGGGCAGTTGATCTCAGTTCTATTTGTCCAGGTAATGTTCAGCTGTAATGATTTAATTTTGTGTACAGGTTTCTTACAGTGAGTTGTAGGATACATCTTTCAATATTTCAGAATTGCAATCAGCAGCAAATTTATTGCTGCTAGTAGAACTACACATGTTGTAGCTGCACTAGCATTTTCCACCCATCAATGTCTTGTCAAATGCTGTGTCCCGCACAGACTATATGTATGAAGCCATTGAATACTCATACTGTGGAAGTTATGTGTAGAAACCAAAGGTGGTGACAAATGACAAGAAGGAAGTAGATAAGTGTGATGGAAGACAAAATGTTCTTGAATTAAATTCAGTAGGTTTGTTTTCCTGCATCACTTTTACATTATTAGCACTTTCAGTTGGAACTGCATGTAGGATTATCCAATGATGATCGGGGTATGATTTGGTACGAAGAGTAAAAATGAATAGACAATATTCGTTACTTCAGTAAAGTGATACTTAGTGGTGGTGTAAGGCCAAGGGGTAGAAGTCACTCTACTGTCATTTCCAGTCCTCAAGCTAACAATATACATGTACAGTGGTGTGAATTAATGGACGTGTAGAAAGAAAATTAACAATAAATTGATGTTCTGATGCATTATAAGTCAAGGTCAGGAGTCATTGTACTGTGGTTAATTGCCTAGAATGACGGAAGTATTACACATTATGGTCACAAGGTCACCAAAGTTTGGGGTAAACTGTTATTTTCACCAAGTTTTTAGTCCAATGATGATGTTATTTTGATGAAATGAATGTGGATTCTGACATTTACTCATGTGACAATTGCTCCCGTGAAATACAGTGTATCTGCACGCTAAGCCAAATAAATTCCACCCACAAACCGAACCCTAATCATCGCATCAAACTAAATCTAAAACCCACACAACCCTTACCCTAACCCAAAAGTCTTTGGAGAAAAATAAGACTGGAGCGATTGTCATAGGAGTAAATGTTGTGTCACCAGTGGATGGAAATACATTAGAAAATATTTCCTTTGTGCAGTGGTCAAGAGTTAGTCACTTCAACATGTGAATGAAGGGCCGTGTTCTCATGGCAGATGTAGTGATTCATGGGAATTGGAGGCATCATAGTCTACCATGCGCAACAGTTGAATTGCTCTAGTTAGTTTGCTAAGCAATTATGAAATGTTATCCAGCGATTTGTAGGGGACAAAAAGTGTCATCATGGGGGACATGCCATTGTTTTGAACCGACACTTGACCCATATGTCTTACTTTAGAATAATCATGTATACTATACATGTGTGATGATAGGGGAACAAATTAATCACTTGTCTCGCGAAGAAAATTGTAGTGAGATGTATGACGTCTCACTCGCTACTGCTGAGCTTCGCCCGACCCGGCCCCTGGGTAGCGGCGTGCCCACTACCACGTCCGCATATACACGCTACAACTTGTGCACGCACCGCCGTGTCTTATTGTACCTGACGAAGCTCAGCAGTAGTGAGCGAAACGTCGTACACCTCACTGCGATGTTTTTTGCGAGACAAGTGATTAATTTGTTCCCCTATTGCATACTTGCCAACTAATGAGATTTTATCAGATTCAGTGAGATTTTTTTACATTAAAAATAGCAAAATAAGATTTTCTGTCAGAGAAATAAGATTTTACAAAAAATATTTAGAGATACCTTTCATGTGTATTATCTGAAGATTTGACTGAAAGTAAGATTTTTAACTTTAGTTTGCATACAAAATAAGATTTTTGCAATCCACGAGTAAGATATTTCATCTTGAAATGTTGGCAGGTATGCTATTGTCATCTTATTCACCGTGATGGTCAACATCTTCACCATACATATACTTGATATGGAGGTCTTTTTTTGCAATTTAGTTTACATTTATATAGTCTACACAGCTTAGATTTGTCAGTTACACTTATTTGCATTGTGATGTATCAGGAAATACATTTAGTTAGCTTTCATTCACACACTGTCATACCTTTAAAGTCTCAATCTCTTGTGAAATGTGCCATATCTCATGATAATAAACGTGTAGAAATGGTAATGAAAATAGATGTCGATTTTAATATTGCTGACATCTTGACCAGTGGAATTGAAAGTATGTAAGTGCCATCTACCCCCAAATGGGCATTGGAAACGAAGGCTAGGCCCCATAGAAAACTGACCTTGACAAGATGATGATTTCGATAAGCAGAAAGTTTATGTCTTGCCTGAATATAGGGATTGAATTCCTCTCAAGATGAGCAAGGTGCGGCAGCCCTGCATGCTGTCAAGTTTGATGACAAGCTTCATGGACAGGCTGTACAGGTAATATGCTACTGACTGTCTCTTCAAGTACTGAATATATTCTTTCATGGTGTGAAAAAGGATGTTTCTTTAGTCCTTGTGAAGTAATGTGCACATTTTCAATAATCAGTATAATTTTTATCATTATGAATCTCAAACCTGAAACCTGCTTGTAAGCAATACAATATGAACCTGTCTAACAATTGGTTGCAGAATTGATGTGTCATATTTTTTCTCTGTGCAAATAAATTTAAAGTCAATGATAACACACAATATGCGTCTAGACATTGTGCTTTGTAGTTTAATAAACACATATCAAATTGATGATAATGATTAGAGTAGTATTACAATGATAGTGATCAATATTAATGACTTTCATTAAAGCAAGAAAACAAAATGATGGGAATAGTTCCAGCAGTAACTGTATCAAAGATCAGCAGTAACTGTATCAAAGATGTACAGTATTGATAATGACTCAAATCATTCAAATAATGTCAGTGATAGTGTATGATAATTTTTTTTTTTAATGTGTTAATGGTAAGTTAGTATTTTTTTTTCTTAATCCAAATAGATCAGAGTTGTACAGGGCAAGGAACCTCAGCATTTCCTTCAGCTCTTCAAAGGAAAGATGATCATTCATATGGTGAGTAATGGAGTTAGAATAAATGAGGGAATGATCTCTGGTAAGATGGATTTCCTATACATGTAAGTGAGTAATAGATTTGGCTGCTTTTTATGGTTTTTATTCTTAGATTTACAATCAACCGTAGGTTCCTCAATTTTCTATTTGAGTTATATTTCCAAAGTAAATCTGATTGAAAATTAGTTACAATGAAAGACTTGTGGGAGAATTCACAGATATGCATTAAATCAATGCGATTATTGTTTGTAGCAATTTGTTTTGCGTAGGTCATATTTTTTACTCTTGTACATGTATAATCATGCAAGAAAAAAAAAAATATGCCTGGGCCAGGTCTGTCCTTGATATTTTGTTGTTGTAGAGAGAGGAGAAAGAGGGGAGCAATTAATTCAAACTGATTTTTATATTCAGTCAAATGGGAGATATAACATTATCTTAATGTTACCTAGGATGTCTTACAATCTTCATTGGATAGGCCTATGGATTGAATATAAAGAGTTGTACTATAATAGCTGTTTATGTGTACACAGCATATGTTGAATCTTATAGGCTCTCATGCGCCGAGAGTATCAGTAATGGTAGATACGGCACATTATAAATGTACTTTATTATTATCATTATTCACTAAACTGATGATATTTAATATTGTATGAAAGACTTGTAGTTTGTAAGTACAGTGGAGATTGAAGTTGTGGCATAATTGGTGCTGTGAAATTGGTCTAAGAAGATGAAATTGATCAACTGGATGACATGGAATTTGCGTACTTATGTGCATAGACATCAACGGATGAATATTTGCACAGATGCTTAAATCCCATCTGCATTACCCCATATTATTACAAAATGTTTCCTTTTTGTTACAGGAGACTCATGAAAAGCAGATACTAACATTTTGAGAAATATATTTGATTTGTTAATTTGCCTTATAAAAATTGATTTTTTTTTTTTGGGAGTAGTATTTTGCGCTCAGTTGGGTAAAACAAATTTTGTATATGTAGTTCCCCAGAATCAAATTGATAAAATGTTATGATTATAAAACATACATAGAGTTTCTTTAGTGTCTTTTCCATTTTGATTAAATGCTCAAGGCATAGTTTTTACCCATTATAAGTACAAATATTTGTGCAGTTAATTTTATGTCATGCAAAGAGTGGGAAATTTCCACTCTTTTGTATGTATTTTGTATATATGTATTTGTTTGTTTGTGGAAGGACTTGTAAGATTTGACAAGAGGAGGATATTGATTGTTTATGCTGAGGGAGAGAAACATCACCTACTAGCAATATTCTTTTGCTAGACTTGTTCAAGAGATAGATATTGAATATATGTAGGAGTAGAAATTGATGTGCATGGATGCTAGCAGTATTGGGCTACTGTTTGTCCAAGGAGACTCTTATGCCTGCATGATAGTTAGAGTACATCAAGTGAGGAATAGTAAAAGAATTGAATTATAAACTGCTTTGCTTCCTGTATCATAACCATTATGCAGTGTGCCAATCTTCTAGTATCAATATTCTTTAGTGTGCTTTTACTAACATTTAGTGCCAAAGGTCCCGTGTTGTGGTCAGTGTGCAAACAGATTTTCCCATGATCATCTCTCAAAGAGTTTGCATGTCCACTGCATTTTTTTCAAGATTTGTAGTAATTTCTGCTCCTTAGCATAATTCAGAGTAGAGTCAATGTTCTTTGCTTCAACACTTTTTTCAACTCTTTTCCCTCTTGTTCCCTACTAGCCAAGATATCTTGTCTCACGGAATGTTAACATGAAACCTTAAGTTGCATTCTTTTCACTTCTCAAAATATGTGTAGTACCAGAAAGTGAAAATACCACTTTGTATTGCTGTAAAAAATATGCATTTTATGTATGCACTGTAAATGTTTGAAGGAGATCTTTCCTGTTCTTTGCAGTGATAATGACTAAAATATCAGATTGATGGTCTGACATGACTTCACTACAAATTAGATGAGGAGGGAATCATGTGAACCCATGTTATATGTAATTCTGCATATATTCTTGTTCTTTGTTGCTGTTTTTTTGTTTGTTTGATTGCACCCTTATTTTTCTACAGGAAGGTCATGATAGTGGAGAAGATGTGCAGGAAGACCACTCTAAGCTCTTTATAGTCTTCTGTGTATTCCAGGGTGCCAAATATTACTCATATTCATTTGTAATCAAATGGGTTCATCTTCAGTTTGACAAAATTCATTCACTTGACGTACAATAAAACAAATAAAAACACAGTGTAGGAAGACCAACAATGGTGGAAGGACTAGTCTTACCCAAGAAACAGTAAATTAATTACTGCAGTATCTTTTGGTAAAAATTTAGATAATTCCTGACCACTTCCACCACATATATTTTTCAATAAACATGAACCATATGATATTTTATCACTCGTGCTATATTCTCTCTATCTCATTCTATTGGGCTGTGCCATTGCATTTCCAGGGAGGTCACAGCAGCGGCTTTAAACACGTCCAGGAAGGAGATGAGGAAGTACTGAAATGAAATAGACAATTCAAATAAAGAAGTTATATCCTCAGAAGGCCTATCATGCACTGGTTCCTTTTTTTTTTTTTTTTTTTTTTTTGCACCACATTCAGTACTTTATGATTTGTTTCTTTATGTTATTTTTTAAGAAATTGATTTCAAGTCCACCTTTAAGTTCTGTAACAAGTTAATCACTGGCTTGCATGCTCAGTTCACTGCATTTACTAATTGTTTGCACAGGAAAAATGCCAATATCAAGTGCTCTCTGATAAAACACCTGTATCAGGGGCGGATCCAGGAATTCCGTAAAGGGGAGGCGCCTTTACAAAATTAAAGGGGGGAGCCAGTGCCCCCCCCATTTTTTTCCTTTTTATTTCTTTTGTTTAACAAAAAAATAAATAGCCCGGTGCGCCCCCTGGCCCTATGGATCCGCCACTGTGTATATAATGTCGTCAATAGCTTTCACCCTAGAGGGAGAGTTCATTCAGCCTGCACTCATGTGACACTTGTTTTGCATCTATAGAAAAGATAATTCAAGTAAAGTTACATGTGCAAAGAAATACTTGTATCACTTTAGTTCATGAGATGGCATGGCAATAACCAACATGTTGGAAGAGTAGTCATGATTGTTTGTGACCTTGTGTCACAAAACCAAACAGATGTAGCCAAATGAAATTGATAGAGGGCCCATAGCCCTCAATATAAATGACTGAAAATCAAACTTGTAGGACTGCTACTTTTGAATAAGGGGACCTTGAAGTTAAAGTGCAAGTTCATACCTTGTTTGAGTTGATTTTTAGTAGAATAGAGGAATATCAGACAAACGAAATGATAAAGAATCCCATCATAGTTGTCATAGAATAAGAAAGTTATGGAATTTCAAAATTTTGCAAGTTTTCTTTTCTTCTGAATACATGCAAATTATTCAAAATCATGTTTTTGGTATTATGATTTAGCACCTGCAACATCCCCCCTTCCTAAATGTCATCATTACTAGATTATTACAAACTACAATAATTTGGTGAGAATGCTATATCTTATAAACTGAAGAATTATGTACAATCCAATGGAAAACAGGGGAAATGAAGTGATGACATTTAACCCTAACTAGGCCGGGGGGGGGGGGGGGGGGGGGGGGGGGGGGCCTCCGAGGCCCCCCCTCGACGTTCCGCGCGATGTATCGCAATCGCAAAAAGCTATTGCCGCTAAGTTTCATGACTTTTTTCTTTCGAGTCTCCCACATCTTTTGACACCAAATTTGCGACGCCCAGGCGCGCGGTTCCGAAGTCACACATAAATATGTACATGCATGTCAGACCAAAAATTACTCAAAAACGTGAATTCGTGTACAATTTCAATGCAAACTGTGCTTACAGGCAAATTTCATAAAAGCATGATTATTTTGGGGTTTTATTGGTTAAAATCAATGAATAACATATTTTTTTGTTCGGAGCGATGTTGCGGACAAATTTCATCGAAAAAACAATGAAAAACATAAAGTCGAAAAAACAGAAATACATAAATTAAAAAAAAATATTTGAGAATTTTTTCTGATATCACAATTTTTTTTATTACATTTGCTAAGGACACTAAAAAGAATATTTACACAAAAAATGTGCCTGTTTTGAGCTTTATTTAGTGATTTATACCAAATAGTCTGATTTCATGCATCATTATGCATAAATTAGCATAATTTAGCATAAATGATAATTTTTTGAAAAATTAACTTCAAGGTATTTTAGATTACATCATAGGCAATGTGTGTGCCAATTTTTGTCGCAATCGCGCGGTCGACGGCCGAGATCTGGAGGGGGGGCCTGACACCCCCCCCCCCCCCCCCTGCTCTATCAACTACCTAAATAGCCCGGCCTAGTTAGGGTTAATACTACTGCCAGTTAGAATATGTGATAGTTACTGATATCACTGCTTTTGTAAACTTGAACATTTCTATAACTTTCTTATTTCAGGTAGTATTTTACTCTTACCTCTTTGATTTGATTTTAGTCTATTAAAATCATCTCGAACATGGTGAGAGATATGCATGTAGAATGAATCACCCATTAGGAGGTTAAGAATGAAAAAGGGACCACTTTAATGGAGTTTTCTGATAAACCTAAAACTCATAAAGAATATTCCATTCATAATGATGTCAAAGTAGTCAAAGGTACTGCAGACGTCACTCGGCTGGTACCACAGTTTAAAAAGTGGGGGGTCCAGTTTATATTTCTGGTGCAACTTCTGGGTTTCATCAGCTAACAAGCAAAAAGAAAAAATATCTTCAGCGCTTCTACTGTCACTTCCAGGTTTCACCAGCTAACAAAAAGAAAAAAAAAAAAAAAGGCCTTACTCGCGCTCATCGGCTAACCAAAAAAGAATCGCTCTGGTACAGCTTGCAATCAGCAAAACCTTAACCACATTCAGTGTTTTTTTTTTTGAGTGCTACTTCCAGGGTCAAAAAGGTTGGGGGAGGGGGCCCAAAGTGGTCACACCCTATGTATGTATTGTGCAAAAATAAGTGCAAAAAAAAATTGTGCAAAAAAAAAAAGGGGGGGGGGGGGCTGAGTTGGGGGTGGGGGGGGGGGAGCAAGTTAACCCCAAATGCATTTATTCAGATCTTCTTGAGAATCAACCCTTGCAAGTTTTTGTAGCTTTCTGATGTAGGGTCACGTTTCAAGATACAATTTTAGGAATAAAGATCAGGCAGATGATAGTACAAGAGGTGCACACACTTTGATCCTTGGCAGTTAATACCTAGTTCACACCGACGCCGAATTGATGGCGAATTAAATCGGCGAGCAAAGCGGTGGCAAAGCGTAACAAAGCTTAATTAAAGCGTAAAGACTGTAATAGAGCATGAGAAAGCTTTGAGCAATTCGGGACATTCGGCAAGAGCGCCAACAAATTTTAAACTGTTTAAAAATTTGAGGCGATCTGTCATGAATTGCGTAAAGCGGGGAGAGTATATTAAAGCTTATCAAAGCGTCACAAAGCTTATCAAAATTTTGCTCAAAGCGTAGGAAAGCTTAACAGGGACACCCTGTATAAAACATAATAAAATAGAAAAACTGTGGAAAACTTAGTATTCTGAGTTTTTCACAAAGTTTTTTTCTATTTATTTTTTCATTATATTTCATTTTTTAATTTTATGTTTTATATTTTATTTCCTTTGTTTTATTTTCTTTGTTACAATAAGGGTAATTTATCTCACATATAAAATTGATTTTCTTACTAATCTTTTTAATTAGTAAGAAAATCAATTTGTAATAATAATTTGTAATAATCAATTTAACAAAAAATTGCGTATTTTAAAGATCTTTTATCGCACATATCTAAATTTCAAATTCTACAACTTGATTTCTTTAGATTTTCACTCCTGATTTACTATAGTAGTATTATCTGATTTTTCATGGGGAAAAAATCAATAAAGTCTGTATTTATATTATTTACAAGCAGATGAAATACATAACAACAACAATAACATCAATAATAATAATAACATCTTCATAAGCAGGCCTACACATAATACAGTCAACAGCACCCACTGGATAGATGAAGTATTCTCTGAGATGATCTCTCTGATGTCTGGCATCCACAGTGGCGAGGTTCCCCCTTGCAGGTGGTTGCGGAACATCTTCCCAGTGAGGTCCATCTCTCCAGGCCCCTGGTACGAAGCTGTGCTCTTCATCTTCGTGGTCTACCTCATTGGCTGCCAGCACCACCCTCTTCCTCAGCAGGTTGTGGAGCACCACAGCAGTCTCCACCAAATCTCTGACATTATCTACCTTCTGTTCCAGTGTTCCTAACAGGCACCAGAACCTGTTGGCCAAGATGCCAAAGGCATTCTCCACCACTCTTCTCCCCCTTGAGATCCTGTAGTTGCAGATACTCTGTTCATCTGTCATCCCTCTTCTACTGTATGGCTTCATCATGTAGCTCTTCAGGGCAAAAGCATCGTCACCCAGGATGAAGTTGGGAATATCAGGCTGATTTTCTCCAGGGAGAGGACATGGTGGGGGCAGCCCTATGGACCCATCTTCTAGGCTCTCGAAGAGCTCAGAGTCTGTGAATATCTGGGAGTCAGACATGTGTTCTTTACCTCCCAGCTCAATCCAGATGAACTTGTACTCTGCATCTACAACTGTACCAATGCCAGCAGTGGTATGGAGAAGAGCCCTTTGTAGTTGTGGTAGAGACTGCCTGTGTTTGCTGGCTTCTTAATGGCTATGTGCTTTCCATCCAAGGCACCAATTGAATGGGGGACATTCCATCTCTGTTCAAACTGCTGAGCAAGGGTGCTCCGTGCTTCAGGGGTGGTAGGTATGTTGAAGACCTCATCTTCATATGCCTCTACAATGGCCCTGCACACTTCTGGAATCATCTCTGATATGGTTGAGATACCACATCTGCAACCATATGCCAGTGATCTGTAGTTGTCCCCAGTGGCCAGATGTCTCAAAGGGATTGCCAGTTTGAGGCCAGCTAACCAAGGGTGCCTGTAGTTAGTCTCTTGCTTCTGGATGACTGGTGCCACTCTCTCTAGGATCTCATCGAAAACCTCAGGGGTCACTCTGGTGAAGTTTCTGAAGGCAACAGGGTCCTCTAATCTCAGTTGTGTGTCCAGGAGGCTAGTGTACTGGCCGTACTGCTGTCTTCTTTCTTCAGTGAGCCATGGCCTGGTCCAGCAGCTCCTGATGAATGGTCTTCTCCCTCCTGCTGGTAGTTCAACCTCCTCTTGTCTTTGCTGTTCTTCCTCTCTCTCTCCTCCGCCTCGAGGGCTAGGATGTACATGTAGTTATAGAGCAGGGAGACAAAGGTCATATCTACTTCATAAAATGGTTCATACTCTGATACATCTTCAACTTCCATATCTTGTTCTTCTGCCAAAGATGCAATGATTTCGTGTATCTGCTGCATCTTTATATATGCTCTGGATCAGAGGCGGGATGCTATCGGGATCTCGAAATTTTCCATTGCGTAATAGAGCCTATTAATGCACAAGAGAGCTTGATAATCGTATCAGAGCGTTATTTAAAGCGTGATAAGCGCATCAAAGCTTAATATCAAAGAGTATTAAAGCATATCAAAGCGTGATTTAAAGTGTAACAAATCCTGATCAATCGGCATCAAAGCGTGAAAAGCCGTAGCGATTCGGGAAATGATTTGTCGCCCAAAGCGGGAACGAACTTCGTATCAGAGCGTACTGTATACGCTATATATTTCGCGAGGGTTTTATTTTCGCGAATTTCGCGAGTCGGAAGCTATTCGCGAAATTAACAACACGCGAAAATATTACCTTCCAAAATGAATCCCTTGCCTTGATGATACAAACATTTCAGTACTAATATACCATGTCATGGCTTACCGAACAGATGATACTGGCTAAGCTTGTTTACGTACATATATACGTCCACGTCTACTTACGAATACTGCAGAGAGCCAATCCATTATCGCAAAGGGACCACTCGTCAGAAATCTAGCGCGATGGACTTAACCACTTCAAAAATGTTGAATTCTAACTTACTAGTTGGCAGAGTTTGGTAAGTTTTTATTCATGCAGTGTGTAACTAGTATCATTCTTATTTGCTAGTTAGTTGAAAATTCACACTTTCTTTGCCACTTCATATTTTCTCTGGTCTCCCAATCGCGAATTTAACCACTCGCGAAAATGTGTGAGAGCGGCAATTCGTGAAAATTTATGTACGCGAAAATTATAGCGTATACAGTATCAGAGCTTATCAGAGCGTAACATATCTGAGGAGATCATGAGATTTTTTGAAAAGTAAACAAAAATGACGCCGAATTGATCTCCGATTTAAAGCGCGACATTCGGCGTCGTTGTGAACATAGCTTAAAGGAAACTAAAGCCTGAATATAAATGTGGACTGAGTGAAGGCAGCAATATTAGCAGGACACATCAGTGAAAGTTTGAGTAAAATCAGATAATGGATTCAAAGTTGTGAATTTCAAAGTTTTGATACTGTCAGTGCTAGATAAGGAGACTTTTTCCTGATGTATCCATGGACTATAAACTTTGGTCCAGCATAATGAAAGAGCACTTGGCTCACCTCTTTCATAAAGCAGGGGGAATGATAGCATCCTTAAAGGTCCTGTTTACCTTTGGGAGCAGTGAATTAAAAAATGTTTAATTAAGATGTTACATTTATGTGTAGGTCTGTTATATCACAAAACATCGTACCGTATAAAATGTTTGCAATAAATCCTAAAATATAAGGGGATATCAGTATTTTTCTCATTAAACCATAACTGTAGATGGTTTAGTCTGGAAACATTTTTATTAGTTGCTAGTTTCTGGTTGCGCAAAATGCACAAAAATTTCAACACCGCAAAAATTTCCACTTTTATAGTAGATTGTCAGAGTACATCTGGAGTTTAAGTTACATCATTGTACATGTGCATGGGATTTGGGAGTTATATTTGGGTTCCGGAAAAAAATGTTTTGATTTGTCAAACCTTTCTCATGTGTATAGCCTCGGTGACTCCAACAACTCCTTTCTTTCATATTTTGTGTTTCAGTTATAATCATCATTGTTTTGTACAAGCAAGTAAAGGTTCTCCACTCCCCCAGCCAACCTAATTTTACACAGACTTTCTTTAAGTTCTTTTATTTGTAGTCTTTGCTACAATTTCATGAAGAAACCAAGATGCATGCTGGTTGTTTCTCATGGAGCATAAGATTGTTAATTTGTACATGCATGAGTAAAATCAGACAATGATTATTTCTCTGAGAACAGATATCATTGTCTTCATTTTTGATTACCCACTACGGACATTCCATGATAGGTTATGATAAGGTTTTGGAACAGTGTAACAGTGAACTATTCAGCTGCCCTTTTTATAATAATTTGAAATAGCAGTTGTGATAGTTGGAAAAAGTAGTTGAGTATTAGATGTTTTAGTCCAAATTCATTTATTCAGTACCATCAGTAGCATATTATCATTTATGTGTCATTATTGTCACATCACAAGAGAGTTGTACAATACTGTATGATATGTGCCAACATGATCAAGTTTTACACAGTAGTTGAGTATTATATATTGTAGTCCAAATTCATTTATTCAGTACCATCAGTAGCATATTATCATTTATGTGTCATTATTGTCACATCACAAGAGAGTTGTACAATACTGTATGATATGCACCAACATGATCAAGTTTTACACAGTCATCCTTCAAATGATTGTCATGGTAATGCCGATGTTTGGGGGGGGGGGGGAGGAGAGAAAGTTCCCAACTAAGGAAACTTTAAAAATCTCTCCAGAGCCAGAATTGACTAGCTAAGTTGTGTTCTGAGGAAGTAGATTGATTACTTGGTTTCAAGCTTATTCATGACAGATCCAGAGATCCAGGGGATGGGGCTGGGAAGGGGGGGGGGGGGGGGCAGGTAGGGCCCGATTCCACATTTTGATCTTCTTTTTAAAAAGGCATGGTCAAATTTTCTACAGACTTGGCAGATGATATTGCCAGTGTGATAGAATATACAAATGAACACCATTTTCCCCTGGAGGGCATCAAAGCACCTCACCCCACCTCTGAACTTTGGTATGTTCTTACATGATATTCTTCAAAAATGTGTAGAAGGTGAACTTGTGATACTCAGGTGAGCACAGGACTCCCAGGTCTCTTGCCATGATCTTAATGTGTAATAAAACAAAGTATCCTCGATTGATAAGAGGGCACTGTTCTGTCTTGTTTCCAGAAAGCTACTGTTCCTGCTGTTTCATTCAAGGACAGGATGAATATACAACCAACCGACCAACCAACCAAACAAACAAACAAACAAATTAAAACAAAACAAAAGAAATACTCAACATACACATTTTCATAATACAGGATTTTTAGTGCTGCCCTATTTTCTTTAAACCAATTATACCCCAAAATTTATAGCTATTCTTGATATTTTCCTCATCATTTTTCTAACACTTAAAATGTACATGTATCTACAATTTGTATTTTGAACGTATCCGGGCAATTACCCCATGAGGGCAATTATCCCCCGGCTAAATACTGGTCAATGGTAATGTTAGAGTAAAGATTAGGCTTAGGCTTAGGGTTAGGAGTTTGGGTTAAGGTTACGATTAGGTTCAGGATATGGACTAGGATTAGGGCCACAGGGAGGGTCCAGGGTGATTGCCCAGGGGTCGCATATAACTGCCCTAGACCCATTTTGAAACCTCTTTGTATTCATTGAACTTACACTGTCACTGCTTGGTAGTATGTACATATTATTTTGACTCCAGTCCTAAACCAGGGATGACATCTCAAATGACTCTGTATCCAGTGAAACAGATATTTTACATCATGATGACCATTATCATTAGTACATGGTAGTTGTATTAGTAGTACCAGAAGTAGTAGTAGTAGTAGTAGTAGTAGTAGTAGTAGTAGCAGTAGTAGTAGTAGTATATGTTATATCTTACATGTACTATTAGCCTTTTTCTGCATTTCCATCCAGTTTTTCTCTAGTTGTCTAGTATTCGCCTCTTTTACATGTCAGATAAGAACACTGGCACGTGATTCCTCATTGACACCGTAGTCCTCTTCATGTCTGTTCCTGCCAGTTTACTTCCCTCATGCTTGTAATTTAGATCTTCCATTTATTGATCATTCAATCTCAATCAGTTTGTTCCTATATCATGAACAAACATCAATAGTCTAGATGTGTATATATTAAATATTTACAGTGTGAGTCATTATGTATATAAGGAAGGGTAATCCTAAAAATTATGTTTTTCTGTGTATGTAGAGTAATCACCAGTAATGAGTTTATGACCGCATGAACGTTTTATGACATTATTTTGTAGATCCTCAGAATACTAGAGAAATAAATGTTTCTGAGATTTGTATGATTTACACCCATCACACAAGACATGATCTTTTAATCTTAGAAGCCAAACCTGCAATCATATCATCTTAATTCCTTGTTTCAGAGGGTTTTTTTTTTTTAAATGCATTTCAACAAATGTAAGAAAGAACATGCCATTTCAGAGTGCATACCCATTTACAAAACGATTCACTTACTTCCTATGTGTGTGTGTGTGTTTGGTTTAATATAGTAATCTGCAATGTGTCAAAATGTCTGTGTTGTTAATTCAAAATGTTTGATCGTAAATTGCAAAGGTTGTTTTATGACTTTCTTACAAATAATTCTACATAGAAATACAAATGCTGTAAATATGGACTATTTACTTTATGTGAATATTTCACACATATGGTAGGACTATTTAGTGATGTGAATATTGTGCTGCTTTTAACTGGTGCAAAAAAAAATGAAAACTTTATGTCAAATAATATTTTGTACATATTGTGATAATGTAGTATGTTGTATTGACAATATCACACAATTTAGAAGGGATGCAGTTTTAGCATCATGTAGAGCATGAGATGTACCAATTTTTCGGGACATTCACATGCAGTGCTTGAGGAGATTTCCACATGTCAAGTAATAGACAAGTAATATCTCACAGATTATGTCATTTGCTGATATTCTTTGCCCTCTGTCTTTCCCGCATTTGGCAGCTTTGGGATCTCTTGACTAGTACAGCAATGAGTTGTGTGATTCACTCACTAATCTTTTCCAAAATAGCAATATTTGAAATATCTTACCTCGCTAAGTTCGGAAATTAAATTGCAACAATATTTCCACCTCCATAGTAGTAGATATTGAGAGCAGCCTCTAAAGTTAATAAACGAAGATGAAGGTGCTAAAGATAACAGCATTGATTGAAGTTAGGCCCCCATCTCACTAGGAAGGTGACCATGGCGATCTGTGACGATTGAACAAATCGTGGCGCGATCGCCGTCCGTCTCCATTTTTTGGCCTCCAAGGCGATTGCACTACGGTTTCTCCACGCTCAACCTGCGCTGTAGGCGATAGCGCAACGATGATAATATGACTCTGCCACGTTGTTGCTGCATTTCCAGGCCGACGAGACGCGCTGCTTCTGCGATCGAACCAACTGTGTTGCGATATTCGTACGCTTATCAAGACCTCGCTACAACAGTGATACGATCGGAGCGACAATGATACGTTTACGCCGGGCTCATGCTACGATCTCAAGCGATAGGGGTATAAAATGGGTTTCATGATTGAATTTCTTCAGGCAGATGTCAGTGTCAAACCAACATGGATATGCAGAATATGGTTTTACCCTTATATCTTAGCATTCTAGAACACACCAGTTAGAACCTGATGTGAAATTTCACTATTAGTTAAGTCATCCATTCGATTAAAAGGGTAAAATGAGTATATAATGTTAAAGAACCGGCTTACGAGCAAACTACAAATCGTATCCTACAATGAGACAATTTTATGAAGATATATTTGAAAATATTACAACTTAATTTTTATTATATTCCACATACTAAGAATGTTGCAATAGGATTGGTCCAGAGCTGATCATGTGATGAAACATAGTTTTGCCCATCACATCACCTGAGAAGAAAAGTTCGTTACACTCTATGTTGATAGTCCCTTTTGTTTCGCTGATCTCCACACAGTCCACATAGTCCTAACGCAAGATGAGTACACGCGAAATAAAAGTGCGTTGCACTGTGGACTATCATGTGACCTAGGTCACTTGATAGTACACAGTGCAACGCACTTTCACTTCGGTACCGCGCGGTGCGCGCAGCAACTTCATTGTTTTGTCATCTACGCGCACACGTAGCCTAAGCCCTAACGGTTTCAGATGTGGAATAAAATGGGAATTTTTAGGACCCTAGATGTGGAATATAAAGCAAATAATCAACTTTTAGTTTCAGGCAATGAGACAAACTATCACTTCCTCGGCGATCTGAATGTGTACGCTATCTTTCCTCAGCTGCGCTTCGGAAAGATAGCTACATCTAGATCGCCTCGGAAGTGATAGTTTGTCCCATCACCTTCACCAACGTTGATTATTTGCTTACTATCATTGACTTGCAATGGTATATGACAAACAAACAATTTAATAAACAAAGTAGATACGTACTGAGTGTACGTTGAAAAATTAATTTTATACGTTTTTCTCCATGTCCACCTTCCTGGTCTGTGCATCACTTTCTATCGTTCATGGTTGGTTCCTGTTACGTAATACTGTAAAAAGTGGTAATTTTCATGGGCGATGGGAGCTGCTTTTGATGCGCTTGAGTTACGCTTTGCACAATGCTACCCCATCAAAGCTACGAATGTGGCACTTTTAATGCGCTTGTGAGGCGATGGTAATACGCTCTAAAACCACGGCGATCGGTCGCGACCTCGCTACGGAAGTTTTGGACATGTTCAAAACTTCCGTAGCGAAGTCGCCGACCATGGTGATGGTGGCGATCCTCCGTGCTTCTGAACCGCTCAAGATACGATGGAGAAGATTTAAAGCGATCAAGCCACGATCTGCCACGCTTTGCCGATTTTTGATGATCGTAGCGGAATCGCCGTCTAGTGAGATGGGGTGATTATACATGATTTAATAATCAATGTTATTAAATCATACCGATTCACAAGATCATGATGTAAAACACCTAGGAAACTTTAAATAACTTTGAATACTCAGATTACCTAAATTTACAGGATTTTTTGTTGTAGTATGTGCAGGTCAAATTCTTTATTGTATTTCAATTCTCAGAAAGCAACAGCATTTGATCTTATTCAGGATTCCCACATTTTAAGATGAAGACATTTTGACGTTTTTGTTTTGTTTTGTTTTTTAGCCACAAATGATTTCGGTGAAGTGACCTACAAATAAAGGCATTTCTTCAACACGTTGAAGTGCCATGTTATGTAATGTATCATTATTGAAAGAAACAAATAGAATAATGAACTAATAATAAAGAACTTTAATAGGGAAATTCTTCTTTTTGAAAGAACAGTGTGGGGAATATTTGAGAGTTGTAGTGTTCTCTTTTTAATAAGATGACAGTGTAGTTTTACATGCATGAATAAAGTTGGTAGATTTCAAAGGTCCTGTTTACCTTTGGGAGCAGTGATTTAAAAAATGTTCAAGATTTCACATTTCATGCATATGTGTTTCTATCCCTAACTCACATTTTAGAACAATTTTAAAGCACTAATGCTTGGTTTTTGTTTCATCTGCAAATGGTAAATTATGTCTTTAGCTGATATTGCCATCACCAACATACCAAGGCTTGATGACTGCTAACTGTAACTGCATGTAAAGCATGATGGCTTATGTCATATCAGTGACTGAAAAACCCAAATATAGTAAACAAGAATGCAGAATGCATGTACATGTACTTTGTATATTATATGGAGGATTTGGTGCATGAATATAGTTCCAATGCCTGCAGATACATGTATATATAATTAGCATCTTTATTCATAAATTTGTCAAACACACATATATGTAACATTTTTCCTGATATGTTTGGAACACAGGTTCTGGTAATTACACATAAATACCCAAATACAAGTGCTTATAGAAGCTAGAGCTTTATGCATTGCAGAATGTACATGTCGAATAGGGGGGGGGGGATTCCATTGTGTACATATGTTGCTCTGTTCATTCAAATGCAAAAAAAAAAAAAAAAAGCAAACAATACAGAAGTTGTAAATGCAGTTAATTTCTTTTACTTTAAAGGATTGTACAGTACTGGTTGAGGTAGGGATTCATGTTTTGAACATTTTTAAGTGAGATAATGAAAAGCCTCTTTGAAATGAAAAGCTCTTTGACATCTCATAGAATGGTTTCTGAATACCTCACAAAACATTAAAAGCCAAATCTTCACCTCGACCAGAACTGTACACACCCTTTAATGCTGTACATTTTTATTCAATAAACATCTTATTATTACAAATGACCATTAGAAAAACATTTTGTACGTAAGATTATGTGAATGCTAGATTTCATTAATCATTTGAATCACATTGCTGTTGTGAAGTTGGAAATGAAGAGCCTTGTGGACCATGTATATGTCATGATTTACTTTGGGCTCTTTATGATCAAAGGAAGGGAAAGCAAGTGGCTTTAAGGGAGTGCAGGCAGAGGACTTAAAGACCAAGAGAGTGCGACTCTACCAAGTTAAAGGAACAAACGAATTCAACACGAGGGCAGTTGAAGTAAGTATGGGTTGGATAAAGCAGCAACATCTGTTGCACTTGTATTGATCAACATAAGTTGTCTATCTGAATTAAGGCATGTACACTGTAGTACTAATGTAGATGTCAAATTTGATGTGAATATCCTCATTCCCAATGTCAAATGTAACAACCATTTTTTTCTCGTATTGTAGGATTACCAAGGTAAAGATTCTGTAATGGCATCTACATGTACAGAGATTGAAATTCTGCTAGTATTAATGTGTGTGTGTGTGTATGTCAGAAAATGCTCCTTGACACATTGAATGGGAACAGAGCCTTAACCAGAAGAATAATCAGTGGAGAGGCAAGAAATGCTGAGAAAGATATCTTAATTCTAAAGGACTGTAGTAGGATAAAGTATCATGACTGAACAGACCCATCTGATGAGTTGCTATATGATGGCGTCCACTGTTTTTAGGCTGCTCTGTTTGATGATTTGTTCTATTTTAAACAAATATATTTATCAAGAGGTTCTTTCAGGCAGGTAGAAACCCAAAACCCAATAAAAAACACAGTTGGTACATTACATGTATACCTCAAGGTGTTGCATGGTTTGCTCCACTTTGTGAGGACATGCTCCATCTCCTTCAGGGATGGTTTGTTTTTTGTAAGTGTGTATGTAGGAAGTATAAAACTCTGTACAGAAAGAGACAATATTTCACTTTCTATGACACTTTGTTATTAATAATGTAAAACTCTTGTAGGTGATTCTTATGATATTTTTTTTTTCAAGTAACAATTTGTAAAAATAAAAAAATAAAAACACCATTTGTTCCTTTGCACTGTGGCTGTCATCACTTAACAGGTTCAAGCAACAGCTCAATCGCTCAACTCGAATGACATTTTTGTAGTAAAATCGCCTAAGCACCTCTACATCTGGGCTGGCAAGGTAAGAGTACCAAAGAGATGTGCATTTAAAACATTTGTCTGAAGCTTTAAATGTAGGTAAATTTTGAGAAATTTGCAAGTTTGAAAGAGTGAAAGGTAATAACTGTAACAGTACTGTATACTTAGAGTAATTGCCCACTAAAGATATTTTTGTGAAATGAAAGCTTTCAGTGTACTTAGTGTATGACCGGTACCTTCATCACATCAAATGCCCTGACTGCACATTACTAATATGACACTTATGTATCAACAAATTGCTATGACGTGATTGGAAGAGTGATAGTCATATCTTAAAAAAAAAACAACCAACAACAACTAGAGGCATGCTTGGACCCACAGTTATAAATGCTGAGAAACCCCATGAAAAATTCAGGGAAAGTGATTTTGTTTTAAAAAAAGTTCATGCCAGATGAAAAAGTATTCAACAGATTATCTTTTTTTTTTTCTTTAAAATGCATGGTAATTGAAATCCCGGTTATCTTGTACTTTAATGTTTGCCACATCATCTTTCCATTCTGTACTCTCTCAATGTTCATATTTTTCTGTTATATTTCTGTGGAGTTCGTTTTCCTTCAACATTCTGTGCTTTTTTACCATTTCAAAAGGCACATCTAATATATTAATTTTCTGCCATCCCAGGGGGGCAGTGGTGATGAACGAGAACTTGGAAAGAAAGTTGCCAAGGTGCTTGAACCAAAGAGGTAAGAGTTGATGATAAAAACTGTGAATAAAGAGCAAAGACATGTACATGTAAATGAATGGGGAGCTGTCTGCTATTAAAGCTCCATTTGAATTGGTTGTTACCTACAAGCAATAGATTCAAGAAAGTTGACTGTTTTCTTCTTAAATGCATGTGCACAAAATAAAGAGAAGAGAACACTGATGGACTGATATTGTTTGTCATTTTTGTCTTGGCAGTGCTTACACCCTGGTCCCAGAAGGCAGTGAGCCAGCCGAGTTCTGGGAAGCTCTTGGAGGCAAGCAGGAATATGCATCAAACCCAAAATTACAGGTAGGACTTGGTTTTGCCTGTCAGCAACTATTAACTCTTTATGTGCCATGTTCACACGCCCCACTCAGTCCACGGCGTGCCAACTTCGCATATTCCGCTCAAACGCACTAATCCGCTTAAACCGATCGATAAACCGCCTAATCCCGCGGTACAATGAAAGATTTTCTCGCACTTTTGTTCCTTTTACGTACAGTTTGCATTCTATGTGGTGATTGACTATCAAGCGGTGTTCCCAACTAAATTTGCGTGTAAATTCTAAGTTTCTCTCACAGTTTCATGTGCAAAAGTCATGTCTTTACTGTAATGTAGCAACTGGTCATTAAAAAATAGATAGAAATAGATTTGTCATACAATTTATATCAAAGCAAAGCTTTGCTCACTGTTATGTCCAGCTTAACAGAAATTTGTAGAAGTTATATAGATTGGAAAAACAGAATTCTTTCTCAAAGCATGACTGCCTTCGTGTCTCAGAATAACATGGCACACAGGAGGTTTCCACCATGGCAAATAAAGAGTTAAACCATTTTGCTGCCTGGCACATTACTGCTATGGGGGATATGTTCTACCTTACTGAAGAAATGTCACACGACAGTACTGTAACAACAAGCAGGTGGACTGGGATATGAGGCTTTTTTCGATTCCGTTTGCTTTATGTGATGGCACTAGGTGAGGGCTTCAAAACTTCTACACAGAATTTTGACCTTTGACTTCTTTGACCTTTGACCTTTATTTTTGACCTATATTGTACATTGGCTACAAAATGCTACTCCTTCGCCATTTCTAACCCGATTTCGATTCCGTTTGCTTTATGTGATGGCAATAGGTGAGGGCTTCAAAACTTCTACACAGAATTTTGACCTTTGACTTCTTTGACCTTTGACCTTGATCGTTTTACCTTTATTGTACATTTTGCTACTAAATGCTACTTCCGGTGGGGACATATATTACGCACTGCGTAATTTCTACTTTTTCTTGTTTTTTTTTATACTAAGGAAGTATAAAGAAGATCATGCCTTCACACTGAGAAACAGTCCCATTTAAAATATCATTATAGTCGGAGAAATGTCTTAAGCACAAAATTGTAGAAGTGCAGTTTACAATCACGTCAGATATACTTTCACCCACCTGGTTGATATTTTGTTGTTGTATAATTAAGTTTAATCCTGCAGAGACATGAAATACATTTATTTGTAGCTCAAATTTATGGCAGTGCAGGATGGTATTCAAATGCAATGTAAATAGGTATATGCTGATGATGCTTGGAAATACAATAAGTGCTTTACTCTAGTCACATGTCCTACAGTGAATTTCAAAAGTGAAGAAAATCAGTAAGAAACAGATGTGTGGAAAACAAAATAAGTTTTCTTTACTTGTTCGGACATATTTGCCCTATTTCACAAAGTACTTGAACTGTACGTCATATTATGTATTGACAAGTCCAGTGCTATAAAAGCAGTTGCAAAAATAAGCATACCTTACATACATGTACATGTATGTGATTGGAAGTTTGTTGGCACATGCTATTATGTCACATGCAATTACATGTTGATCAAAATTGATACATAATGCATGGATTTGACTTGCCCTCAACATAGTGTAGGCCATTGAGGATGGCTTGTATTATTGAGCACTATATGCACAATGTTTGTTTATTCAATTTCAAGATGTACATTCATTAATTCCTTCTTCAATTATAAAGTTCAAGGATTGTTTGTTTATATTACAGGAGGAAACACTAACAAACCCACCAAGACTGTTCCAGTGCTCTAATGCCTCAGGAAACTTCCGTGTGGAAGAAATCAACAACTTCACTCAACAAGACCTCATTGAGGATGATGTCATGCTTCTTGATACGTACAATGAGGTAATTTTTTTTTTTTTTTTTTTTTTATGTCACGGAAAAGGATAACATACTAGATAGAGCTTGCATGTTATTCATGAGAAAAAAAAAACTCCTCCAATGACCTCAGGGAATATTGAAGAAAACATTGCTATCATGACACTTAAATGCATTGTATGCATTACGTACATATTATTTTCAAGATTCTTCTACTTGTCTACTGTACATTGCACAGATTTGCTCCGGCCTATCTTCAAAATAAAGGGAAATCTTTCTCTGGCCCAGGTATGCTAAATGAAATGTAAATACACTGAAAAGTATTCAGGCAAAATCACCCAATGTTAAAGGTCAGATGTCACTGCACTTATGCTAAGAATCTTGTCTTTAAAAGCTTATACACATAACTTCACTTGTGAAATTGGGTGATTTAATAGCTGAAAATAATGACATTGGGTGCTAATTTGTTCCTGGATTGCTGGGCTGAGAGGTTAAAGCTCAAAGGCCATACAAATATCACCACACTCTAATTTCCACAGAGGAAGTCTGCTTATGATAACATTTTTGTAGAGGATAGAAAGAAATTAGAAATGCAGTCAACTTCTTCTAAGTCAAATCCAGAGGATCTGAGGAAAATCCTCCAACTTATGTGAATTTTTACTTATTCACTAGAATTTACCCGTTCCATACGGGAACCTGGTTTCCCGTAGGGGCAACTGATATACAACGTACGGGAACCTGGTATGCATGTACCAGGTTCCCAAAATGAAGACAAGTATGCCTGCATTCTTGGTCTAAATTCATGTTTAGTTATGTTATACTGCCCAGAAAAATGGCTTAGATAAAAGTTTATTCTATCAGCATTTGTTCTCTTTTTCTAGGAAAGCTGCATATATCATAATATTATTTACCTTTTTTCCAATTTAGTTTGCGCTTGTTTTGCTATAAAACTCATATGAACATGTACAATTGTACATAGCGATCAAGGCTGAGCTCAGTTGATTTCTGTGTTCGCTGACCCCCTTCAGTTGCCTCATTTTATATATAACAAAAGAGTCTGTGAGCCCATCAGTGCGAACTCTATTCAGACCTCACACCCGCTCAATATTTTCATTGTTTGATGGCACATTTCGTTGACTGTAGAAAGGGGATACATGTACCACTTGACTGCTTTCGCACAGGTGGATTACAAACCTTACCGTTTTCTGTTGATGGGCAAAAAGAATCACGTTTGGGGGCATTCAAAGCTCCCAGCAAATTACGGGAGGAATGGGTTAACACATGTTCATATTTATCGGGCATAGCATTTTTCTTCAACTTAGCCAATTTTGTTGACTTGTGCAAAGTCGACTTATGCAAGGTTGACTGTAAATCCTCATCAAGGCAGTGAAAGTCAAGATCCAAGTATAAAACTTCTCCTCTATAATACATTATCAGGATTTCACCAGGCTTGATAGGAACCATACTGAAGGAATCATCCTGAAGGGTAGAGAATATAGAGTTATTATACCCCCGCGTACACCAAGTGCAAATGTATAAGGGGGATCAGCATGTGGTCAGGCAGCCGGTCGGGCGGTCCGTTGTAAATCTTGCGTCATGAACTCCTCCTAAAGTTTTGAAGCAATTAAGATGAAACTTAGGGTACATGATGACATTGAGGTGTAGATGTGCAAGACATATATATACACTGGACAGCAAAAGAAAGTACCCACTTCTGTCAAAGGCCACACACAAAAATTCACCCCCTAGAAATTTTTATATACAATTTTTGTACACAGGTGTGCTACAATGCCCCTTACTTATCACATGCACATAAGCAAGTGAATGTCTTCATAACAAAGAAGAACTTGACATGCACAGCATCTTGGTCATTGAATCAAAAGTCCCACACAACAGCACTTTTTACCATGCAAAAATGGCCACTGAATGGATAACATTTTTAAACAACCAATATGTCAATGTGAACACCTGTTTTGTCAAAATGATGTTAAGGAGTGTATTCTGTATTTAGTGATGCTATCCTTCCTGATTATGCTAATTCTCAGAATAAAATCAGTTAGCTCTTTAGACTGGACATTACTTTACTCTGGTCTAAGCAAGCTTCCATCAGGAAAATCATGTCACGTCTTGTAAGGCTTGTAAGGCTCATTCTGTTACATTTTGTGACTTTTGATTCAGTAACCAAGATGCTGTGCATGTCATTTTTTTTCTTTGTAATAAAGATAATCACTTGCTATTGGGTATGTGATTACTAATGGATATTGCAGCATACCTGTGTACAATTTTTTTTAAATTTCTAGGTGGTGAATTTTTGTGTGCAGTCTTTGAAGAAGTGGTTACTTTCTTTTGCTGTCCAGTGTATATATATATATACATTTATATATTTCTCTTTTTTTGTCAGAGGAAGCGATGACATGGTACAGGTGTAACCACAATTTTCCCAAAACCTTGGAGCAAACTACTTCCACTGTACTTAAGCAATTTATTTAAAATTTGGTATGTACAGATGTATACTGATCTATAAGTGTAGTCATTCAAGACACTCTTTGTGTGTGTACCCGGCAAGGCATTGCCATGGTAACTGCGTATTTTCTTGAAAATCTTGTGGAGTGAATAACTTAGTCATTTTTGAAGCAATAGAAATCAAATTTGTTGGGCATTATGGCATTGAGGTGTGGATGTGGAAAACATGTTTTTTTTTGTGTTTGTCAGACAAAGCATTGCCATGGTAACCACAATTTTACTAAAACCTTGTGGAGCAAATGACTTCCACAGTATTTATGCAATTTATTTCAAATTTGGTATGTATAATGACCTAAGGTGAAGTTATGCAAGACACTCTTTGTCTTTGTACCCAACAAGGCGTTGCCATGGTAACCATACATTTTTGTATCAAACTGAAGCATTTTAGCTATTAAGGTCACATTTGGTGTGTATGAAGATCTATAGGTGTATTTGTGCAAAATGCCCTTTGTGTTTATACCCGACAACCCTGGTTCAATTATTTTTCATAGGAGTCTGAGCTACTGGAGTGGGGGTATTAATCACCTTCAGTGATAGTTCTAGTTCAGAAGGTACATGTGGTCCGGATGAGAGCCTTGGTGCAGGGTTAATAAGGATAGGGACACTGTAAATTTAAGTCATCATCTCTCTATTCTGTAGACAACCTTTATAGGACGAGTATTCAAATAATGACTTAGAACTACCACTTGGCAGTTGCGTAAAAGTTGAATTCATTTTGAAGCTCAGATAAGCGTTAAAGCTCCCTGTGGGTTCTTGTCTTCCGTTAATTTTGAGTGTGCATGCCACATATCATGTCATTCCTACCTGTTGTCCTTGATGTTTTGCATGTTTGGTATGACTTTGCCTTGCCTTGTATGTGTCTGTATTGAGGAATTTTGTAAAGGGGGTGGCGCAAAAAATATATCTGGTGCCACTTCCGGGTTTAATCAGCTGACAAGCCCCCCCCCCCCCCCCCCCCCCCCAAAAAAAAAAAAAAGGCTTCAGCGCAATTTTCTGGTGCCAATACAGTAAAAAATCAAAGGGGGGCTTTATTCTTTTTTTAAATTTATTTTGTTTAAAGAGAAATTAAAGGGGGCATGTGTCCCCCCCCCCCCCCCCGATCCGCCACTGTCTATGAAATGAATTGAGTAAATTAACCAATAATATGTTTTTTTGCCTCTCCAAGCTCTACATCTGGATTGGCCAAGGTGCAAATGATGAAGAGAAGAAGCAAGTCCTAACCACAGCAACGGTATGAAATTAAGACTTTGTCTCCTTTGCTGGCAACAAGATTTTTCTTGTGCACTTGAATGTGATGAATTCATAGAAATGCATTATATGTACCTACTTTTCCATAAACAAAAGATAGCTGTACATTAGCTCAATGGGAGGTTACTGTTGTATAATACAAATGTATATATTAAATGTAATTGGTATGAGGCTATAGTCAATGCCAATATCCCAAGACTTTTGCGGCTATAATTATACCTCTCAGAATGTTTGATACACACTGACTGTCAGTGTGTGTAAATATTCTAACCAGTCAAGTCCTCAGACTTGACCAAACATTGGTTAAAGAGATGGTATAGTACTGGTTGAGATGAGGATTCAGCTTTTAACTTTTTGCGAGATACTTAGAAACCACTTGTTAACCGAATGTTAAAGAGCATACAATTCTAAAGGAATTCAAAGTTCATTTGATGAAAATCAGGTTTGAAATGGCTGAGATATCTAGAAACAAAGTAAAACAAAGCGATTCTAATAAAAGGTGGGTCCCACCTTTTATTAAGATCGCTTTGTTTTGGATATCTCAGCTATTTCAAATCTAATTTTTCTCAAATAAACTTTGAATTCCTCTTAGAATTATATGTGACCCGCTACAACAATAGGATCTGAAAGTTGGGGGAGGTCGATTTTCCAAAAATGACATGACATTATTCCCTTACTCTTCCACTTTCATTTCATATATAATACGGCTTATAAAACTACTCGGTTGTGGAGATATCAATGATTTTATCAGAGCATGTCAAATGGTTTTTAGGAAATCAGCATTTCGAGTAAACTGCCTTCAAAGTTTTCCTTCCGACGCAGTCTTGATTAGGGGAGGCAAGGCAGTTTTCACCTCTTGACAATAGAAGGTATGCTCATAGCAACCTTCGCGATGTTCATTCAAGCTTAGCGCCAGCAGTCTGTGCATGACCAATCAGTAATCAGGATGCCACACACTGACCAATGAGATCACTCCCTCGTTGCTAGGGGTGGAGTCTATCTGCGGCACTATATCCAAATCTTCAGACACGTTTCTATTCCGAAGAAAGTCTTCATATTGTGGCCCAGAAAACTGATAATTTCTTGCCTTTCCTTTGATCATTTAGCTTCAAAATTTCGGCAGATGGTAGATGATACATAAGACTACAAAATTATGCCAAAATCAGAAATCTGATGATTTTGACCAGTTTTGATGATGTGATTTCAAACCTGATTTTCTCGGCTCAGCTGTCAGCGACTTTTAGATCCTTTTGTTGTGGTGGGTCACATATGCTCTTTCATATTTCACAAGAGGTTTCTGATTTTCTAAAAAAGAATCGTGATAAAAAAAATGTTGGAAACCTGAAGCCCTATCTCAACCAAAACTGTACCATCCCTGAAGTTGCTGCAGTTTCCTGTCAATTATTGAAAATATGTCCTTTAACTTCGATATTCATACTTCCTGTGATTAGCCCAAGGAGTCTACACATCACTCTACCATTCTTTATAACACTGTGTTTACAATGAAATGGCATCAGTGGAGACACTTTTTTAGTTATTTTCATGGGCTCCAGAGTGTGTGAAATGTAGGCAAGAGTTCAATTGTCTGTGTATCGAATAAAGGTTGATCCATTTTCCTGCTCCATCACCTGCAGAAATAGGTCTACCCAGGATTTTTTCAAGGGGGTTGTTAAGTTTGAGGTATGGAGGCACTGCAGCAGTAGCCACCCCCATCCAAGCAGAGAAAAAATGATAACTGTAAAAGTGGAAATTTTCGCGGTGTTGAAATTTTCGCGCATTTCGCGCAACCAGAAACTAGCGAAAATAAAAGCCCGCGAATATTTTTGCTTGCCATATGTTCCTGTGCGTGCCGTCTTGATTCCGCGGAATTAAAAACACGCGAAACTCTTCTGACCCGGCAAATCGCGAAAAATTAGTCGCGCGAAAATATCCACTTCTACAGTACTGTAAAACACAATATATTCGCGGCATGAAAATTTAGCGAATTGGAGCCGATGGCGTTTCTCGCGGCATGAAATTTTTGCGAATTGCCACTGGTGTAAAATGCATATTGTGTAGGCAAGAACTTTCATGTGCATTTTAATTTCGCAGATGTTGCCACTCGCCAAATTCGCGAAATCAAAATGCACACGAACATTCCTCGTTTTACAGTATTTGTGCATATGGTACACATATGCCAGCAGAACACCAAAGCAATTGAATAGTACGTAAATAATTGTGTTTTAGGAAAATCATTGAATTAGATTTTAATCAAATACTAAAGGCTTGCGTGGTATTAGTAGATAGGCAAGTTTTGTTCTGTTTATTTTTTTCCAGATATATTTTGTGTATCACTGTTTGAGTAATAGTACAGCCAATAACATTGCAACTCCGTGGAGGTAAGAGGACAGTATGGTGTACTAATGGCTCATTTTTAATGTGTTCCACAGGAATACCTGAAAACAGACCCAAGTGGCCGTGACCTAACGTCCACACAACTCATCAGGGTCAAGCAAAGTTATGAACCACTGACCTTCACTGGTTGGTTCATGGCATGGGACCACAGCTACTTTCAGGTCAGATATATACCTTTCCCAAGATGTCTTCATTTATAAATTGATTTCCCTTTTGTCTTTGCTCTTTGTAGCTCCAAATACTGCTTTACTCATACAGTTATTGAATTGTTATAAAATTACCTTCTGTATGATGGCAAAACAGAAATAAAATTGTAAAAATTTTTATTTTGAAATGTAATTGATGTAGGGTTAAAGTGAAAGACACTGTACTTCTGCCAAAAAGATTATTTCTAGTCATATCTCTAGCAAGGAGTGTCCAACTGTGATGTAAATTGATGGACAGGTCAAAAGTACATTAACTCAGAAGCATGTCAGTGTGATTACTGATCGAACCACTTTTATTACAGTCAATTGGAACATTACAATTGTAGGTGTATTGCGCTTAAGTTTTAAGCAAAAAGATGAACTAACAAACAAGCAAAAGTGGTGAATATAAAAAGTGTTTTATGCTGAGTCTGGTGCAAATGATAACAATGTTGATATTTACCGTGTCCTGTAAAACTGTCACAAATAATAAAATATCAGATCTGACATCAATTATGAAATTTCATTCCTGTTGTCATGTATGCTGTGTATTCTTTTTCTGGAAACTGACCTGGTCCAATTCATTTTTGTTTTGTTGTATTGCGATATGAATGTATCATATACATTTTAGAATGTGTGTAATATTTGATTATTAATGATAATTATTGCCATTGTAAGTTGATAAATGATCTCTATGAATCATGGAAGCCATGACCTGAGTGTCTCTTCTTTGTCCTTTGTTCTAATCTGGTATGCCTAATGTTTACCTACATGTACTTCTTTGTGTATGTCCTGCTGCTCTTGGCTTGTTTTCATTTTTGGGAGGGGCAATTTTACTAATGTGCAAGTGGTTTCACAGAGAGGACGCGTAAGTGCAAAAAATAAACTTCAGTTTGATATACAACATGGGAAGTTGTGGAACCCACCAGCCATACTCATGAAAGGTACTCAAGGGTAGTATGGATTAGCACCTTGGTGTACTTTGTGTCCTGGACATTTATTAGTCACATACATGCTGCAAAGATGTGATTTTCCATTCTGTTTATCATTTTCTGATTTTTTTATGTGTAGTTGTTAAAGCTACTGGACATGGTTATATTTCTCTGTTGATTGAAAAGGTATATAGTATATAAGGTAAATAAATATTGGTAGAAACAAAGACTGGGTGGAATGTGTTTACATATTGTAGAAGTGGGATAGAAACACTTTTTCCTCTAGAGGTGCTATGCATAGGACCTTGATTGTGTGTTATAAATTGACAGTCATTTGATTGATTGAAAGAACGATATTCATACAGAATCTTTTTTTAGTTTTTTTCTTTTTTTTTACACCTAGAAATTTGCAGGTAGTGTTTTATGTAATTTTCATGGACTACAGGGGTCACTTCCTTGTAACTTGTTTTATTATCTTTTAGTGCCTTCCCTTCTGAGCTTAAATAAGGTTTAGAAAATGCATGGTATGACTCTCAAGATAATCAGTTTTCTTCAAGGCCCCACACTTATAAGGAACAAAATAATCAGCGGATTTGTTCATGACAAAATTGTGTACTTCATGACTATACCAGTGAAAAAGAATGAGTCTGCATCTTTCTCAAGGTAGTTGACAAAATAGAAGCAAGGATGTAATATAAATGATTCCCCTATTCTCAATTTCCAGTATACTTTTATAGAGCATTTGATATTAATGTCAGATGAATGCATATGTTGTGTGCAATAACAGACCATTAAACAGCAATAAAGGGAAAATTGCTTTAAAAATAATGCATTAAGGTTCATTGTGGTTAACTCACTTGAAGTACTACCATTTGGTGAAACAGTTTCATTTGAAGGACTTACTTCCCAGATTTCTACTCACTGTTTTTTGTTTTGTTTTTTATTTTGTTTGTTTTTTGTTTTCTACATGTAGACATTCATAATCAGACACTTGATAGAATATGATAAGAAACTTACCCTTCATTTGAGAGGTGGTGATTAGTATTTGGAAAGGTTTTGATATTGTGAGAACACATTGCATGTTTTAATTGTTGTTTATGATTTGCCACTGATCATTTCTCATAAACTTTCTTTTGTGTACATTGATTTGTTTTGACACATTTTTCTTTCACACATTGATTGAGTTTGTGTTATCTACAGCGTGACATTATGACCAGACTTTTGATTCCTTCTCTTTACAATTCATCTAAAAGTTTGTCTCTGTGATCTTATTCTGATTCATAGAAATTACAAAAAAAAAGGAATTTTGTTGGACCTGAATATGAAATAATGAAGCTGTTGTGACTTATGATGCATGATCATTCTGTATATCCTAATAATACCAACTATCACAATATTCTGGTAGAAATTTGTATGTCAAGATTTTCACATCTTTGTATTTCAGAGCTGGAAGAATGAAAGGCAATGTGCAGAGTTATAGATCAGATCAGATTCCAGTCTATCAGATGCATTTTCTCTTGATAACTATACCTACATAGTATGGTCATTCCAAAACATATCCTGAATATCACAGCTTTTAGCAGTACACAGAGAATTTAGAAGTTTTAGAAGCCACCAACATTACACAAAAATCATGTGTGCGCAGTTAATGATAACACCACCCCCAGTGAACATACATTTTAGTTAGATGTGCCGTCTCTGGATAAGTATCCCAGAAGTGGATGTAGAATGCAGTCTGACAGCTCCAGATATTGAATTTGCAGGATGTAACTCATCATATAATCAATTTTGTTTGTTTTTATTGTGAATTTGCTGAGTAGTCTAATGGCATTTTATGTTCTACGTATAACACATTATCTCATTCAGAACATACAAACAGAAGAGCAGATGAGACAAGAGATGGCCAAGCAGAATGCGGCTGTTGTCATTGATCTGGTGAGAGTCAGGACATTTTCCTGCAGTTTTCCTGTCTTCACTTGTCAATGCTATAACATATGATTCACATGAGGTGTACATTTGTTGATATTTAATGCAAAAGTTAATGTTTGTGTTATGATTATTTTAAAATGGAATAATTGTTTATTCAGTTCTGTAAAATGCTGGTATGGTTTCCTCCTACAGTCCTACTGAAGCCCATTTTTGCTGATAAGTAGAATAATTTAGCCATTTGATTTACTGGTCATTTTTTTATGCCTCCGCCACGAAGTGTCGCCGGAGGCATTACATACGTTTTCGGGTTGTGAGTCCATCCGTCCTGCCGTCCGTAATCAATTTTGTGGACAGCGTAACTCAAAAACTGTTTTAGTTATCGTTATGTAACTTGGCATGTATATGTATGAGTAGACGAAGTTGTTCCTATCAACTTTTGAGTGCACATGCTCAAGGTACAAAGGTCAAAAGGTCAAGGTCGAATGCTCAAAATTTCACTTTTTCCCCCATATCTATGCAATGCCCAAAGGTATTTTCTTGAAACTTAGTGTATACATATACTACCAAATAAAGATTCTCCAGAGAGAGTTTTGGGTCATGAAGTCAAAGGTCGAGTGAAAATGTTAAAATTTCACTGTTTTCTCCATATCTCGCAAATAGTTCAAGATGTCTTCATAGAACTTAGTACATAAGCATGTACTGACTGGCAGTGATTATCTAGGGAATTTGGAAGTCAAGGGTCAAAGGTCAAGGTCAACTCCTCAAAATTTCACTATTTCCCTCATATTTATGCAATCCCTAAAGAATTTTTCTTGAAACTTAATGTATACATGTATTACCCAATAGAGATTCTCTGGGAAGTTTCTTGCCCAAAGGTCAGAGGTCAAGTGAAAGTGCTAAATTTCACTTCTTCCTCCATATCTCAAAAGTGACTCAAGGTATCATGAAACTTAGTAATATTTATGCGTGTTCCTCCTGACAGTGATTCTTTTGGGAATTTTAGGGTCATAGGGTCAAAGGCCAGGTGAAAATGCTAACATTTTGCTATTTAATACCAAAAGTATACTTTTTTTCCATGCCCTGAAAATTACTCAATGTATAAACTTATAAATTAGGGTCAAAAGTCAAGTAAAAATCATCAAATCCCCAAATACCTGCACTCTAACCCTAGCCATTCATCCAATCAAATCTAGTTCAAGGAAAGTGAACATTCAACACATTTTTGACAAACCTGTCATTTTAATATGTCAATAAAACTGTCATCACACATTGTCGAGACATTGTACTATAGACCTATTAGAACCATGCATTATGGCGGAGTATACCAGTCACCATAGCGACATTTCTAGTTTTATAGTACTTCTTTGATTTTCCCTCTTTACTGCTAGGGTGTAAACATTTTATCTGATCCACTCTTACATTGAATGTCATATCCTGATGAAGTATGCTGGAATATGAAAATTTACAGCAAGGGAAAATATGTTACGCTTTGTGTTACCATATTTTCTTCTGTTTACATTCAATAACTAGAAAGCAGCAGAAGAGGTGGAGGACAGTTTTGAGAACTGTGCCAAGTTCTCCCTTGATGAGCTGAAGGCTAAAGAGTTACCAGAGGCTGTCAACTCATCAAAACGAGAGGTATATGACACATGTTTCCATTGCAAACCCATTGCAAAGTGTTAAAATGATATAGATTTTTGCCCTTTGGAGCCAGTCATGAGCATGACAAGGGCCTGTGTACCGGTATTTATTCACAAGCCTGTAAATGAACAGTTTGGTACATCAATGGAACATAGTCAAGTTTTATGTGCAAGTCAGTGTCAAAAAAATAATAATGTATGCAATAGATGATATTGCCTTCGTGCATACTACCAGTGAAACATGCGCCTTTCATTCAGTTTCTCAAACACTATGTTGTTTTATTCTATCTGCACATTGCTTTGCTGACTAGACTTAGATCTACATGTAACTTGTTTTGTGTATACATGCATCATGCACAAGTTATAGCAGAGCATCAACCCAGCAAATGATTGCATAAATGTTGTCCATTTCTGGAATTCATAAGAATTTGGGGGATAAAAATATTCTAATACACAAATTGTACTTATGAGACAGTGGAGTATTCATATAACAAAAAGGGAAAAAAAAACCAAACTTTTATGTCTCAATATGTTTGCCATGTAAAGGGGCATTCCAGACGATTTTCATAATTTCACATCATGTAGTACATAAATCGACAGCTCAATGTATTATAGATTTGTGGAATTTATTGTGGTCCTTGAGCAGAAATACCAATAAACTGCAAATCATAAACAAATTACACTGAACAGTGTTGAGGACAACAGAGCCTCACATACCTTTGGTACATGTATTTCAGAAATGTGGCAGTGTATTTCCATCACAATACCGCTTGCTCAATAGGCGTTTTCACATCAGCCCGATAAAAACCCAAGCTCGAGATATTTTTTGCGATTGCGAATTAGAGCGCTATTTCATTTCTTATTCACATCAGCCCGAAGAGAATTAGCCCAAAATTTTTTTCGAGCTAATTCGACAGCTGAGTATGTGCAAACAGCATCAGTAATGTGTGTGCCCTCTCAAAAATTCCTCATGCTTTGTGTGCAGTTTGCCTCGATCGATCGGGTCACACACGCTAGGCATGATTTGATGCATCGTGCTAATTTCTCTAGTCGTGTTCACATTATCAAATAGCGCGCTACTATCCCGCTATTTCACAAATTTCCCGAGTTGGACTCGAGAAATTTTCTCGATCAGAGTGATACAATTAGCGCGCTAATTTGTGTTCACATTATCAAATACCGCGCTATTTGGTGTTCAGGTTAATTTCCCAAGTCAGAAAATAGCGTGCTATTTGGAAACATCGGGCTGATGTGAAAACGCCTAATGAGTTCATCTGTGAAGAATCTATGCATGCCTTCTTCTTTTGTTCTGCTTCCTTGAGCCCAAACTCATGCATTCTTATGGTGAGGCTGCCATGTCGTCATCCTTGTTCACTGCAATTTGTTATAAATTTTGAAAACATTCTCATTCGTCATCCCAGTCACTATAAATTCTGAAACGCTGTACTCAGTTTTTAAACTAATTTATAGTTTTTCAGATGTAAAAGTCTGAAAATCATCTGGAGGTCCCCTGTAAGACTGGATTATAACTAAATGAATAAAATCAGTTAAGAAATAACATGCAAGTAATGTTACCACACATTTCTAACATTGTTTATATTTCATGATACAAGAAGTATCTTACCCATTGTAGTCATGCTTTTACTCAGCAAACAACAAAATGAATGTAACATGGGACACAGTCTTTTTGGGAAAAGGTGAATGTCACCCATTTCATAGCAACTTACCTGAATGAATTACGATGTTTTTGATTGTCTTGTTTTCTTTATTTCATTTCTTTCAGAAACACCTGTCAACTGCAGACTTTGAGAAGTTCTTTGGAATGTCTTACGAGAAATACACAACAATTCCAAAGTGGAAACAAGATAATCTGAAGAAGAAGGTTGGCCTTTTCTAAGAAGACCTCAACGACAGTCAAATATTGTTTGTGATGGTAGTTCATGCTATTTAGTCTTAGTGTGATTTTTTGATAGCATATCCAAGTTTTCATTAATTGGAGTTTTTCTTATGTCTGTCATCCCACCTCATAGTCGTCATTGTACATTCACCTGGTACATATTAGGTTTGAGGTTTTGTAGAATAGTATGAGCATTTCAGATATATTAGATACATTAAACAAATATTAAAACATGCATTATTGTTCTCTTTTTTTTTTAGGTATTTGAATTAAAACAATATCCCATGACAAGTTACCTAGATACACAGAACTCATGCTTCAAGAGTATCATTTCAAAAAGATAGAATTCACTATTGACATCAACTTTTCTTGGTTTGTGAACATTTTGTATTAAAACCAGCAAAGCCTTACCAACAATACACCTTGACGTTTTATTGCTTCACGCTATCAAATAGATCATGCCTAACTTTTCTACACAACCATGTCTTTTCTGTAGTCTTGATATGTACTGTCTTTCAAACTGGATGATGTCACACCTGAGGTTATATGATTACATCCTACAAATATGTCACTCAATTATAAATCTTGCAATCAGAGAAAGTTGGTGTTTGTCTGTGCAAGCAACATTTTAACATTTTAAATGAAGGCAGAATTTGTTATTTTGTTTAAATTATTTGTGTAACTAGTGTGTATAGGTTTGTTATGTTTTTGCTGTTTTCCTCAATGCTTTGAAGATGGGACAATAGCTGCCCATTTGTGTTTGCAGAGATTTTGGATTTGTTTTTCTCTGATGAAGGCGATGGTCATTTTGCCACTTCTGAGTATTTGTGACCCTGCCTCACAAAACCAACAAAAAGTCGCCAGAGATGGATTTTTAGTTAACAGCAGATTCTAAAAGAGCAGACTTTCAGCTTTAAAGTGATGTATTACTCAATAAAAATGGACTTTCCTAACCTATCTAATTATCAGAAAAGTATGAACTGAGAAAAGAGGCTCTGAAGTACAGGGTCTATTCAAGCACTGTAATCTTTACCAAGCTGTGCTAGCTGTGCAATGAATGGGACAAAAGACAGCATGTAAACCACTGGAGCAACAACAACGAAGGGATTATCAGATTAAGCTGAAATTGGACATGCTTTATTAATGCATTTTGTCCATGATTTATGCCAACTTTCAAAGCAATAGCACCATCCTTTCTAAAGTTAGTAGATTTGAAAGTGAAGAGTTTGTATAGAGTTTTTGAGAAATGAAAAGGGGACTCTATAAGACACACATAATCACACTATTCCACAAAAAAGTGTTCAAGAAAATCAGCTAAAAACAATTTTCTGTTCATTTTATGATCCCAAAATTCAACTTAAGTAGAAGAAAACTTGCTCTTTCAGAAAATATGAAAAACTCAAGATTGGCTACTAGTATGTTGACCCATTTCACCTATTTTCAGTCCTCACACAAAATCAGTGCGTGCAGCTTTTTGTTGTTTTTGTGATGCACGGTCACATTTGATAGTCTTGTAGATGAACAGCAGAGTGACTCATTCACACAACTGAATCAATATAAAGATCTTGCAGAATTTGTCACAAATTTTGCTCGTGATATGTAACTGTTCATGAAAGAGGTCTTTTTGGTGGTTACGCCGCCTTTGCCATAGCTTTCCTCCATTGGAAAGACAACATGTTATATGCAGACCTCATGGTATGATGGCCAGATGAGATGCATTTCAGATTGATTTTTTACTTTTTCATCTTCATCATTTTATTATATTAAAAGAAAGACATTGGAAATCTTGGAATAGATGGAGATTTTTTTTTAAAATTCAGATCTGTAGCATCTTGAAGGCAAGATCTTCAACAGTGTTGAAGAAAGATAAGAATGACCCCAATCTTTTCACTCAGAAAGTTTTTCTAATGTGTATCCTGTCAATATATCGTAGAATTTGTTTCTTTTATCATATATTTTTGCTTCATTAAAACTGGTAAAAGAAACCCTAGGCTGTGTATGAGATGGTATATGATGCCAGTGGTGCATCCTACCAGTAACTTCTATGGATGAATCAAAATGGCATATGAATCGACACTGCTTACATATTGAAGTCTTTCTACCATTTAAAGGGAAGGGGTTTGTGAATGCAACGGAAAAGAAGATACATAATAACCTTAATACAAAGGAATATATATATATATTATAATATATGATAAAGTATGCAGAGGTGTATATGTGATACGGATATAAACACATTTACAATACATGCAATTCATTGTCTATCTACTTTGTGGGACTACTTTGTGGGATGACGTATCATCGATCTATATATATTTTTTTTGGATGATACACATAAACACCTTTGATATGCGTGTTTTAAATATTATCAAAATAAAGAAATTACGTAATGTTCATCCTTAGAGAGGGGGTATCATTGTGTTTCACTAAAACTCTATATAGAATATGAAATACACACATTAGCTCTGTGTATCATGTAATCATCAAAATTCAAATGTAAGTGTAATGAGTATGTTATCTGTGGACCATACAGGACTACGTAGAATTATCTGTTGTCAGCCATTTTTTAAAAGTGGACCTTTGATACAAAATTCAAGCATTATTCATAATGAAAAGATAATTCTAGTTAAGGAGATGCATGTCTGTTTCAATTGAAAGAAATATTATTTCAATATGTAAGGTATCAATTTTTATGATGTGAATATCACCTCACATCTTGTGTAGCTTACTGGCTACACATCTTAAGTGTATATGAATAATCTACAAGTCCTACGTTTAGTGCAATTAAGGACTTTCCATTCAATTATGACTAATGAAATGTCTGTGTAATAAATTTTTACATTTAACTTGATATGTTAGGGCCTGATACCCCATTATGTAAACAAGTATTAGTCCACAAGTACCACACTCACTCAGTGATAGTCCTCATTCTTCAAGTTGAATCATGATAGATTTGATCATGCTCACAAAGAACACAAGCACCGAACTATAAACTCTGTGTAGTTTGTGATAATTAAATCATGTTGTTTCTATAAAAATTTAGATTTTTGTTTATTAGTTTTGGCTAAATTTTTGACAAGGGTGCCTTACATAACATCACAAGTAGTTGAAAAATAAATTGCATGTTATGAGAGCTTCAGAATAAGCTGTCAAGTCAACACAATTGAGATAGCATACTCAGAACTGTAATTGAAATGTTGGTATGGAAATAAAGTCACATGCAGGTTAGAATATGATGTGTAACTGTGTCGTTTTAGGGCCATTGCTTGAATTGAAAAGAGAGTGTGTGTACACTATGTGTGGGTGAAGTGAACAAGTTAATGTGTGGGGCTTCAAAAGTCTTAACTACAATGTACTCTTTAGTTTACATAAGCCAAGGGCATAGCCAAGGACAGGCTCAAGTAAGCCATTACATATCATTGCTATTCATTCATGTTGTTTGTGTGGCAGGAATCTGTCTTGGATATAGAGAGTACATTGTAGATACTGTTAGGAGTATTACAGAGTAAAAGATATTCATGATAGTGGCAGTGATGGCCTTAATAGTCTATCCAAGGGAGGGGGGGAGGTTACAAGTTTGTTCCTTAATGCATTTCTCAAATGAAGGATGCCAAGTACTGGTAGTAGATATCTTTTCAAGGTCAAGTAAGACCTAAAATATGGTGTCATTAAGGTCTTACTTTTGGTCTCTATGGTATCATGCCGGTACCTACAGAATAAAGATTGAAGCCCAATGAAATTCTTAACAAGTCTGAAATGGGTTATACATGTATAAAAACTAAGCTATCATTATTACAATTAAAGATAACACACTTAATTAGCATCATCTTCCTCTTTGTAATCATCAGATCGGACCAAACATGGAGTAGAAAATGATTTAATTTCAGAGGCAACTCAAAGGCCAAAAAGGTTACATATGGGCGTGTGCGTTCATGTGTGCGTTCACGCGTGCACTCGCACACTCACACACACTTTTTTTTCTGTTTTTCAATAATCTCTTTGATTTCTGTAATTTCACATGACAAAACATTCATATTGAATGTATGAACACAATATACAATCAGCAATGTTTGATGAAAAAAAAAAAAAAATCAATCGATGCCTGACCCGAAATACATGCAACTTACATTAAACACGTAGATGTACACGTAGCTGCAAAAAAAAAAAACCAAACAAACAAAAAACAAAGCAAAAAGTGAAACAAAAAATACCTTCCCTTCCTGCCCTCTTACCCATTCCCCCCCCCCCCCCCATGCAGTACTAGGGCCCCTTCTCATATGTCAATCTCTGCACTTCAACAAAATATTTTTAATCAATCAAATGCCAGAATAAGGCCTACATTCATATCCTGTTATAATACAAATGTATATAATAATATCATCTCAAAGCATAGGCATTATAACCATAAGAGAAAGTAACAAACTTAATCTCAATGAGCTACCTAACAGTCCAACAAAAAAATCTGCCCAATACTTATCACGCATGTATTTCAACAAGATCATAATGTCCTATCGTTATCTTTTACTATCCGACATTGCAGAAATAAATGGTCATAATTTTCTATTTCTTGATTACAAAAAGAACACAAACTATTTGCTACAAACCATATTTTAAAAGTTGCTCTTTAGTGTACACACACACACACACACACACACACACACACACACACACACACACATGTAATCATATATGAGTGGCCAAAACACGTTCACATTATACTGTTAGGCCTTTTATGACTCTAGATTTGCGTCTAATAGGCTCTACCACAGAACTTACAAAACGCCATTTTTGTGAGTTGTAGCTTCATGGTACATGTATTACCCTTAGATCTGTATGGGGATTCGGTAGAATGTTGTATTTTGTCAGACAAAGTTGGGATTGCCAATCAGATGCAAGGATTTCCGTAGTAACAGTTTCTCAGTATCACGCTTCATGAAATGCCCCCCAGATCATCAGACCTGAATACAGCACAAAAAGCACCATGTGATAACAGAGCTTATGGTCACCATGCACAACAAAACACCCTTGACGACAAGAACAAACGGAAGTAGTGACAACAGCATTAGCAAAGACACTACACGCAATCAAAGTGCACAAATCTAGGAACATTTGTTGCCTTGAAATTGCTTTATATCTAAAACTATTATGTTACATACATGTACTACTATGTCTTTGTATCAATTTGTTACATATGCTGTGTTGGCCTTGCTATGATTTTGTCCAAATTTCGTTGCTTGTAACTGTTTGCTTTTTGTCATTTTGCATTTCAAGGCCCGATAGAGACCCATGTAGAGGTCTAAGGCTTGGTAGTTAAAGGCAGAAATTAACAAATCCACAGTATCGCATTTGCTCTATTTGTGTGTGTGTGTGTGTGTGTGTGTGTGCGTGTGTGGGTGCAGTTAGAGACCCGAAGAATCCTCTAGGGATGAAAAGAAATGAAATGACTGAAATGAAATGAAATTAAGTGAAATTGAATTTATCCATCAAACAATAACATCGATAACAAACATGAAGTAGTCAAAAGTATTAAAAAAAAAACATTACAGTTGGTAAAAAGACACAAAAAACACCAAAAAATAGCAAACAGGCTAGTCAGAGCCAGTCCTTTCAATAATATAATTACATTAGTATTTGCTATATTTACAGAAGTAATGTTAGACATACATTGTACATATTTACAAGTTTTTATCGTGAATCATTCAGATATAATTCGATCAATACTTGGATTCAATTAGATATCATCAGTACACCACGGATGACGCTTGTGTGAGCCATGGACACATTGCAGACTATTTTAGAATGCTCGTCTTGTTCATTGTGCTTTCAATACAAAGTGAAAAGGTGCATTGCTCAGGCATTATTTCTATCCAGCAACTGACATGTGATGCAATCTTCGACCTTGGATTCATGGTCTCATACTTGCGACAGTTTGCTGATTGCGTGATGTCAAAGTTTGTTATTTCTTTCGACCTGTCAATCTTATTGCGAATCCTCACATAGTTGTCATGCAATTACGTTAAATTGGTGTTGCAAACTAATACATTTTTCTCTCATCATAATTGTTTTTTTCAAACACTTTTTCCTCTTTTTTTCGACACGTAATTTCCAGGGCAAATCATTTTTGTTGTTGTCGCATGAGCAAGCCCACAATTTAGATCTGCCGTATGTTGGTACAAAACTGAGTTCGGTTAGAGACATGCTCGCTTTAATGTGGCACCGATTCTGATATAAATCTGCTCTCATTTCCGGCTTCTGCGGTTTCATAATTATATAGATGTGATAATGCACGCAAAGCGATTTGGAAGAGAAAGGAAGTAACAGAATCCAAGGTGAGATCTTTCACCATTGGCATTGAAAAAAAAAAGAAACAACGAAATAACTAGAGCACGGTTTACAGACAATACAGTGTTCCTGTAGGGTATTTCCAGATAAAGGAGAGAAGATGAGTGAATTACAATAAAATTAATCGCGTTAATGTACAGTAGGATATTCCACCGGTAATCATTCAAATATGTCGCCATGAGTATTTCTAAGTGGGATGGGTGATTCAATGAGAGTTAGAAGAAACGTTGATTATCCACACCCCCATCAAACAAAACGAGTGGTCGGCCCTTTGCAGAAACTTGTGAACTTTGAATTTTTCTGATAATGTGAACAGATTCAGACGAAATTATGCACATCGTCTACTGGTCAGTGCTGGTCTTGATGAGTAGATTTGCGATGGCTTGTTCGTGACAGTTGCGTTGTCATGGTAACAGCAAAAAAGAAAAAGAAATCGGGAAAACGCTCGTCACCAAACAGCAGATAACTGAGATTCAAATGCAGTGATATTTTCACGTTCTTTGGCTGGTTAGTTACTTTAAACCTATACTATTTTAATTCGAATTCTGAATGGGGCACGGTGTATTTCCTTTGTTTTGTCTCTGTTTACCAATGTAATTGTGCAGTTAGTCTGTGCGCTTTTTACTGATTAAAGGTAACTGTATAATTTTAATGCGTTTTCCTAAACTTATGGGCAAGTTATCATGAAAAAATGGTAAGAACTTTATTTTGATATTTTTCAAAAAGAATAGAGAGCCGAATATATATATATAGCTACACGACTTTGTTACTCAAAACATCATAACTGATCCCTTTACATTAAGCAGAAAGAGTCAGAAACTTCCTTCTACGTATTGTATTACTAAATGGAAAGTTATACATCGCAATAATTTTACGACCTGCGAGTTGGGTCTTAGAAGAATGTAATCACAATGTCCCCACGCTCACGTGGTTTAAACCACTGGAGCGTGGGGACAATTGTCACGCTTCAATACGTCTTCTGATATTTACCGTATGTCGCAATTCCAGAGGAATCTGTATGATTTCGAATAGATAATGTTTTGTTTCTCTTACAGTTCTTCCGAAATTTCTTTTGGTCAACGTGTATAGTCATGGGAGTGACATGACGTGTGTAACAAAACAATGTGTATCTCAGGAGCGCTTCGTGCCTGAAAAAAACCCCACTGAAACAAAAAAGTATAATAGGAAGAACGATTGATTAGATTCTTGTAAAGCTTATCATGTCAGAGGTAAGGCAAAACACATTCACTGATCACAAAAATATAACCATTGGAATAGTGTGATCAGATGGTAATATTCATCAACAAAAAGTATTGTAGAAACAAACAACTTATCTTGTGTGTTCTGAGGTGAATAGTATTCTTTTCTAAACGCGTAGATTATGGGTGTGATGCTACCACGAAAGAGATGTAAAGAGGTCTTCGGTGTAAGTAGGGCCTACTAATTACATGTAGGCCTACGTTATAAATGCATGTGGTCCTTCACTTTATAATTGAACGCATCCCCTGGTGTTCATCTTCCCAGACAACAACACTTACAGAACATATCGAGAATGTATGCATCTAACGATTTCATGGGAAATGCATTTCACAGCACATATTTAGCTATCTTCTGCATTAGTAGCACTCGAAAACCAGAGGCTATAAATGAAAAAAAAAAAAAACAACAACAGAAAACCAACAACAACAAATGCATTATGTCTAACAAAACAGAATTATACATGATATCTAGCTTGGATGTACAACAGAATGCTACTAGCATAGAACATGGCCGTCGATTTATCAAAAATGAAAATCTATTTAAATGAAAATGCTAGAGAAATACGATGAGACCTACTTAAAAGCAAGCCTGTTAAGCGTAGGCCCTAGTAAAAATCGAGTGTAAAGAAGAAAAAAAGAGTATGGAGCACAAATACAACTTGGGACCACTCTACAGAAAAAAACAAACAAACAAACAAACAATAATACTCGGGGTATAGAAAATTCTTCTCAAATACAATTAAAGGAGAACAGAATAAATCACATCCTGCTGACAAATTAACGGTTGTTATGATACCAATATTGACATTAGTGTAAAAGTGCGATTGAGGCGTTCATAGAACTACATGTGTATATACATTAGGGTCCTCAGAAAATAAGGGGAAGTACTGGGAAAAAGAAAATTATCAAATAGAATGTTGATGAACTAGCATAAAAATGCTGTCTTGACTTACATTTATCGGATAATCCATTCTACAGTATACTGAATTCTGAAATCCCCATAGACTTAATACACAGGCCACCAGGTTCCCGTATGGAACGGGATAATAACGATATACAATTAACATTTGACTTCTGCGGGAGAGCGTTCCAGTATATAACAGCCCTGTATATACTTTTTTGTTTTTTGGATATTGTTTTTTTCCGAAGATTGTTCAAGTGCTTGGGAGGTGGTAAGCGTCACATTAGCGGGATGAATAATTATGGATAGATTTGTTGTTGTTTCTTTAACATAGTAGACAAACATCAGGAAGTTCATTGGGGGAAATTTGAACATGAAAATATCTATACTTTACTCTATTTAAACAGATGTGTCAATTTTAGAATTCTCTGTGTGTTTTTGTTTTGTTTTGTAAAAATCGTGTGAGTGAAATAAATACCCTGCATGGTTAACTACAGTATTCTGGTAGCGCGTTTTTGAAGAAGAAGCGAATCAATCAAAACATTGGATGAGGTACTCCGTACTAGAATGCCATGGTTGAGATTTCGGGAATTCATGTTTGAATATATAGTTTGTAGTATAATGTGAGTGGGAAAATAGTAGTGTGTCAGCTTGTTTGGGGTTTCTGTGTTCCTGGACAAAATGTGCTTTCGAAGTTGATGTGAGTTTTCCAGGATAAATCGCTATCGATGAGAAGTCCTAAAAACTTGGTGCTGTCGACCTGGATTAGATTGATGCCATTGATTTTTAAGTGGTCAGGAACAACTTGCAAGGAATTGCTGAATAGCTGAACGATACTTGAAATGTGTTTTATCAACATTGAATGATAAGGACGAAGTTATAGCCTTGTCTTTACTCTTCAATTACTGTGAAAATTCGGACAATAAAGGGGCATTTTTAGAGCAAAATAAACCAATGAAAATGTGCCTGATAAAATTATGTTTAGTTAGTTTCGAATTCGACCAACCAACTTAATTGGCTACTTAAAGCAAGATCACTAAACAAAAGTTAATAAAAGAGAACACATCCTCAGATGTGTTGTTAGTCAGAATTAGTACGAGTGCATAATTCATGTTTTCAAAACAAGTATGATATAATTATGTTCATAAACACACTGTATATCATAAAGTAAAGATGTAACAAATATTAAAACCTCTCAATGGTCTCCAATTTTTTTTTTTTTTTTACACAACATAAAATCCCATCAAAGACTTAATCTGGCATACCGTTAAATCTCCCGCCTTTTTAGCTCACCTGAGCCAAAGGCTCAAGTGAGCTATTGCGATCGTCCTTCGTCCGGCGTCCGTCGTGCGTCGTACTTTTTACATTTTCATCTTCTTCTTAAAAACCCCAAAACCGATTTTCACCAAACTTGGCAGGTAGCATCCCTAGGGGGTTAGGAACTCAATTTGTTAAAATGGGCACCATGCACCACCCAGGGGGAGGGGGTGGGGAGGGGTCCTAATGGGGCCTAAATTGTACATTTCATCTTCTTCTTGAGAACCCCATAACCCATTTTCACCAAACTTGGCAGGTAGCATCCCTAGGGGGTTAGGATCTCAGTTTGTTAAAATGGGCACCATGCCCCACCCAGGGGGCCCCCAGGGAGGCCAAAATCCCCCAAAATTAAGGAATCTTTAAAAATCTTCTCCTCTAGAACCAGTGAGTGATAGAGCTAAGTTAATACTATGACTTAGTACATTGATAACTGTAGTTTCAAGTTTGTTCTTGGCGGAATCAGGGGTACCCCCCCCCCCCCTTGGGACCCAGGGGAGGGGGTGGGGACGGGTTCTAATGGGGCCTAAATTGTACATTTTCATCTTCTTCTTGAGAAACCAACCGATTTTCACCAAACTTGGCAGGTAGTATCCCTAAGGGCATAGGATCTCAATCTGTTCAAATGGGCACCGTATCCCACCTGGAGGGCCCCAAGGGGCCCAAACCTCCCAAAATGAAGGAATCTTTAAAAATCTTCTCTAGAATCAGAAGTGATAGAGCTATGATAATACTATGAGTGAGTACATTAATGACTGTAGTTTCAAGTTTGTTCATAGCAGATCCAGGGGTGCCCCTCTTGGGGGCAGGGGGGAGGGGTGGGAAGGTCCAAATGGGGGCCTGAATTCTACATTTTCATCTTCTTCCTGAAAACCTCATGATGGATTTTCATCAAACTTGACAGGTAGCATCCCTAGGGGGTTAGGATCTCAATTTATCAAAATGGGCCCCTCCCAGAGGGCCCCAGGGGGCGCCAATCCCCCCAAATTAAGGAATCTTAAAAAAATTTTGGCCCTTATTGTACATTTTATCTACTTCTTGAGAATGCCTGGTCAAATTTTTGTAGAACTGTGAATAATTTAGATTAGTGACTGCATGAATGGTGAACTTGCGATACTCAGGTGAGCGCTAGACCCGCGGGTCTCTTGTTGTTTTTAGAATATGACGGTGTCTCATATTATGGAGTATAGGCCCTACATTAACATTTATTCGGAAATGGTTGTTAAGTCAGCGAAGAAAGAGCAAAACGATCGGGAGAAAAAAAAAAGGAGCTGAACATCAATCGTGACAAACGCTTTGCAGTCAACAACCTGCCCTTTTTCATATTTTTGGAAAGTTTGGGTTTCAAAATATCTCAAACCTCCGCTTCTCTAAAGCCATTACGAACACTAATGGGATTGTATGTTTGCAGTCAAGATAACGCCCAAGTATGTGTTTTATTTGAACTGTCTCATATATTGGAGAATTTCACCATGCTGATTGGCGCTCGGAAACGTATCATAATCTGCTCAGGTCAATGGGCTGCACTTACTGCAAATTACTTCCTAACCCTCTGATATGATGACTCGTTTGACGTAACGGGAAGTTCAGCGCGAGAAACGTCATGCCACGCGCGCCCTATTCTAGCCAAAAGATTCACATCGATCTATCAGGCAAAGAAGCACGATGAACTGATCTTCCATCTCACAGACGAGTATCACTCTCGTGCCTAATGTGTCGGGGGTACGGCAGGCCACACGTTGAATTTTCGGACTTTTATGACTAAGCGGTCCTCTTGAAGGAAATCGGGAAATACCGTCGGTCTTGGCTATTGGATATTGCAGGCTGTGATCAGACGCCGACACTCGACTTTGTTTGTGAAACACATGGCCGAGGACTAGCTACTCATGATGAGAACACTGGAGAGAAAGAAGAAAATCTGCCGCAAGGAGTCCACGATTAACACATCGGGTCTCGTAAGTGACCATGTTTCGTTTTAGGCCCGACGTCACATTTTATTGCAAGTATTGTAGAATCCTTTTCAGTCCCTGCAGATTCAATGTTTACGCTTTTATACACTTATACTAATTTCATACATGGGATGAACCATATATGCCAATTGGTTTTGTAGTTGTTGTTTAGATCTATCAACTATTGCGAATTTCAAACTGTGCCATCAGTCAAAGTCTACAGACAATTATTGAGTGGATATTTTCTTTCTTATTTCAACTTCTTCCCTGCTTTTTCTGTATGTTTTTGCCAAATAAGGAAAAATTAATCGTCATGCCAACGTCATTCTACACAAAATTAAGAAATATTTACTTCGAATTAGGTGTGAATAGCAGATAATTCTGTGAACCTGATGGAATACAACAGGGAGAAGGAAATGATGAACTTCGATATTATTATTATGAACTTTGTGAATATACACCGATACAAAATAAGAATATACTAGATGAGGTCACTGTGATAGAAGTTCCACTCACCCAGAATGCGCCAACACAACGCCTTACTTGGTAGGTCACAGTGGCAGTGGCACATTATGGTAAAGTCTTAACAAGAGACAAGCAACGTATCGAGAAGGGGTGGGATGGGGTGGGGTGGGGAGGGGTGGGGTGGGGAGGGGGCACGGAGGATGAGGGCGTGGTAGCGACTGTCCGTGACGCGCGTTAATTAGCAGGCACTGAGGCTCGGAAGTGAATGAGTGCCGACACTTACTCATCTGTCAAGCAGTATGAATCATATCGACAGTGAATACTGATATCATTTTTTCAATTTTCATTACATTAATGTCTTAACTGAATTAATCGGCACATCACAACGGTTACGTCTGGCGAAGAAACCGATGATTCCTGAAAGTGAAAATGATTTTTAAATGGTTGCTCTTATACATGTGTCTGAGAGAACGGATGAATTCATTTGGATCTGCATATAGCTAAACTTTAATGGTTTTATTTTCTTCTCTCGCTTCGTGCATTTGAAAGAGGTCATACAGTGCACTGTGATTGCGGACATCAACATACAATTCAGCGAAATTATCACCTGTTCTTCACAGTATCACCCATGATAAATCTAAGTTGACATTAACGGAGTTTTAGACAAGAAAAAAAATAGGTGTGATGATCAACCAAATATCATCACATAGAAGATCACCATTAAAACTTGTAATTTTTTTCGGAAATTATGGCTGTGATGGGATTGATCAAATTGTAGGGCCTGGGGCGTTCGCCTTCTTAACCTGAATATTGACTTTTGGAAGAACAAAAGAGCTACAAGTGAATTGGGTAACATGACATTTGTCTGCACATGTGCGAGCTTTTAGCACAAAAAATACACGTAGGATAGAATCATTGTAATTGATTTACTTCATTACTTTTTTATTATGTACTCAGAATATGAGCTATTATGTTCGTATAATGAAAGGGCCTGACATTAAAAGCACGCTTAGTAAGGCATGTATGCGCAATGACGATAGCACCATAAAACACAGAGTGACTGACTGCACTCATTAAGGAGTACTTTTCACCCTACATGTGATACCAATATGCATTCAAGTGTCTATAGATGATCTTTAACGATGTCCACACTTAATTCACGTGTGTTCTTTATGAATTACATAGACCTAGCTGTCACTTAACCGTGTCTCCCCCGATTACCTCAAAATACAAGAGTGTAGTTTAAACCATGTTCTTTCTGATTTCTAAAGTGTTGTGATAAACCCATGATTTAGAGAAGATTTGATTTGGATTTTTTTTTAATCTGTCGCAACGCTGTAAATTTGTAGCCTATACATAATAGTTAATGCTTCAGCATGTAGTGACACCCGTCATCAAATGGCCAACCAGAGATTTAAGTATGATATAGTCAGAACTATACACCTCGAAAGAAACGTTGCATATAAGTATTATTCAGTTTAGTGAATATTGATATCAAAATGAGAGAGAGATAGAGCATGGTCATAATCAAACTTTTTCAAACAAAAATTAAAGTGCATGTTCATTAAAAAAACAAACAAAAAAATATCTGCCACATACCATGCCGTCCAAAAGCAATCCAGTCTTTTATTGGGTCCCAAATTCGAAGTAAATGCCTCAGAACAGAAAAGACAGAGCGAGTTATCGAGTAACTGACACGGACTATGTAGGATTTGTGTTTTTTTTTTTTTCGGTGAAGGAAAAGTACATTCCGACATTGTTTTAAGGCAGAACTACACTGCAGACTCGTGTATGCCAACATGTTATGGTTTGTATATAATTGTATACAGGTACAACACCAGAATGAGAAATGTGTTAGTTATCTAGTTTTATGAACAGAACTACAGGAAAGGTACATTTGACTTCTAACAAAGTGTCGTCAATATCAAGCTATACAATGTATTCAATGAGAAAATATTTGATACGAGAGAGAGAGAGAGAGAGAGAGAGAGAAGGGAGGGGGCAGTTTTAATCATTACTTCAATGGTCGTAAACCTAGATAACTTCTGGACAGTGATATGGGTATAGTTTGACAGTCAGAATCAGGTTTTGTTGTAGTTAATAGCTTAAATTGAAATCGTAGAAGAGACTGAATGAATAAAGCACATGTCAGTGACGGTTCATGCTATTTGTGATCATGTGTCGTGAATTCTGTATTCATGCAATATCGATGTGTTAGGAACGTTTGTGGGAACACAATGGGCAAACTACACGACAATTATTGACGTGTCCTCCTCACTTTATTTTCTTGCAATCAATATGGCGGTTACGCAGCTCACGGAAGAGACTCTGCAGGACAGGCGGATCAAGACAGACGAAAGGGAAAACTTCAGAAGGTGAGTAAAATACACGTCTGAAGGTAGTGTTGTTGTGAGTAATACTTGCAAATAGATGTCACATCAGAATACCGGGAGATGGAGGGAAGAAAATTGAACACTATCTGTGTGAAGGGTGCATGATACATTAATTGCTGTCTGGTTACAAAACACAATATGAAGGTTTCTCACAGTGTTTTATACAGTTAACACTGGTCATTGCCAAACTAGTGTGAGAAGTCTTAAATCTACTCCCTATAATCTTTCTAAAATCTTTCTAATTTTTTTTTTAATCGTGGTATATAACGACAGTGGAGAAAAGTCAATTAGGATGATATTTTGCTAACAAGTTTTAGCACACAAATCTAACAAGCGAGCTCTTTGAAGTTACGAGTTAGATTTACAGAAGTCACTGAGTTATGACATTAACAGTCAAAGGATGGTTAGAAACTGGTGATGATGATATCGTTTGGATCTGGGTAAAAAGAGAAATTACTTTGAAATGCATTATGTCTGATACCCCATAGTATGAATCATTCAATTAGATTTGGGACAAGAGATTGAGACGGTCTTTTGTCTTTGACTCCTAACAATCGGAACGCGCCGGGATTCCATATTCCTCTCCCACATTATATATAGGCGTATAGTGGTACAAAATCGCCTCCCATGGACCTCGCCACAGGAAAGACAATCATCGTCGTTGTTTGCGGTCACAAATAGACAAAATGAAAAAGTCCCACAGATAAACTGAGTTCCCCTCCGTGTAAGCAAGGAGGTATCAGAGAGTTCTCTCATACCTCCTTGGTACAAGCAAGTACTGTATGTCCTGGCGGAACAGGTAAATGATGTTAGGCCTTGGTTGTGATAACACAACAAATCGTTCGAAGTTATTGTTTTTAACAACGGAAAGTTGGAAAATGCGATAACTGCCATACCCTAAGAAACGAGAGATTGCATCGTTTAGAGTTCATCGTGTAATTAAAGCATGATTCCAACACAAAGAAAACGCGATTGTTATGGACACATGGGGCTGTTTGAGATGACTTTGTCAGTCAACAGTGCATTACAAACATAGGAAATATCGACAATGCAATCGCACGTTTCCTCTTGGCGGGCCATCCGTCGGTCACATTCCTTTTCTATTGGTGGGATGCTTTTCATCAACTCTTTGAATACAATCATTATTATATTCAGCTGATTAGTATTCAGACAATAGTTCCATGACCTCTTCTATGTCAGTTTCCTTTTCAACCGGTGAAATATATCTCACAATTATTGTTATCTCTCCTGACTCGAGTTCCATCAAGACCTGCATAATTTAGCCTTGCACACATTTAGGATAATGACACTGATTTCTTTTTATTCATATGAAGTGTGGAAAGAATGTTTACTTATACAGTATGTCCCAAAAAATATTACAAGCGGATTTTCGCACTGATAACACCCAATATGATTAAACTGTCCGAATGCTACCTCAGGGTCTTAAGATATAACATCTCAGCTCTAGTTTGCAGAAAACTCCATTCAGAGAAATGTGGATTCCTGTAAAGCATGTCACGAGTCTGATTCTTCCAAGTTTAGCACTTGGATGCTCTTGGAACTGCATATCAATGTGTAAACACAATAGACAGAACTTGGAGGGAAGAGATTCCTGACATGCTCTACGAAATTCCTCATTTCTCTTTGACCACGGAAGCAAATCGAATGTGGTTTCCTGTAAGATGTGGGCAATGAGTTATAGTTTCATACCCTGAAATTGTATTTGGATTGATTCACTATTTTAAAAGTTATCATTGCGAAGGGTCCCGTTGTAATTTTTTTTTTGATATATGGTATATAGCATTATAGTGACATGCATAACCGAGAACACTCATTCAAGAAATTATGTTCATTATGTGTGCTTTTAGAAATGGCTAGAAATACGTTTGCCTTTTGTGAAATGAGAATATACCCAGAAAAGAAGTGCACGGTTGTAACAAAATATGACACAAATATTACGTCCCTGTTTCACACACACACACACACACACACACACACACACACACACACACATACTCGTCTTAGACCTCCCTGATCTGAATGTGTAGCACAACGTCAGTCTTTTAAGAAAAGCTGCAGTCTCTCTCGTACTCTCTGAGATGCACCTGTCAAGTAATACCAGAAATGATTTAGCAGTAGTGAGTGAGTGCCAACACAAATAAATAAAGTACACAATATACTGTACCACATTACAGTAACATGATTGAAACTACAGGTCTTTCCATCACAAGATAACTCACTCAAGGGGAAAGCCTACTTTGATTATAAAAGCATGAAAATAATGATGAACAAGAGATTGGGGGAAAAAAGTTCACGAACTCGGATGAGTAAAGTCGAAGGGTCATCTGACGCGGAGTTTGTCATCAAGATTTATTTGGAACATCAGATCACTGTCATGTTACCTGCGGAAAATTCTAAGTTATCATTATTTTTCAGTTATCATTATTTTCTATAACTGAGCAGATATTAGATTTTATGAGGTCCCGTCCATTTCCAGCCTAACCGTTCACGATGGTGGTCTTCTGCGTTCAATTATCTCTCTCAGTTACAGGAAAAATATCTGCTGTACTGTATATTTATCTTATTTACGTGTTTTGTGTATGGATTATTAACTGCACAATAATATTGTTTATGCTTACCTCCATGTGAAATGATTTATTAACATATTAATTATTGCATTTGTTATTCTTTATATCTGAAATTTGTATTGAATTTGTGTTTGATTGAGTGCAGAAATAAACCAAACCAAATCAAAGATATAGTCGTGTATGTTTGTATGTGTCTTCACCACCATGAAATTACCCTGAGAGCAAACGAGTTTCCTTCCGTGATCGCAGTGGATGCCAAGGTAATTTAACAGCAGTAGCACGGCATGTGTTCCCTGTGCACTCTTTGGGGAACAAATAGGGACAAATTATTTTTTCTTTTCATGTTCCTCGTTTGTGGATAACAAAACTTCATGAAACTTCATGACGCCATGATAACAGTAAGGCCGCAGAAAACAGCAAAGCAAGTGAATCAAGAAAGTTAATAATTTTACCAGATTTAACTTTATTAACATAAACACACTTGTTTAGTTGTCTACGGCATATTTATAAAACTAAATTGCCTTTACAGTACTAAAGTTTTCATCGATGTGCGACTGCCAATGGGGGAAAAATGGAATGTGAAACTTACAGGGTTGCAGAATGCGAATAGTAATTAAGACAAGTTTAAATGAAATATATTTTGATTCCATGGTGGAAACTCTCTCTACTGGTAATCAAAGTGCCTTCTTTGTTGAATTCTTCACTTATTTGGCCAATCCCACTATTCATACATGCACCAAGGTTTATTTCCGTTGTCAGTTCATGTTCTGACTTAGAACCTAAAGTCCATTCATCAATTCCAAAATCGTTACCGTTGTTACTGGAGTGTTATTTCTTGATAATTCAAGTACCTTTGATCATAGTGATTTTATACAGTTTACAAATGTAGTATTAAAAAAGACAAAATCCGTAATAAACACACGACCAACTGCTGACAGAAGATTCAACTTGTACTAGTATATCATTTTATTTAACACAGACTGACAATATCCTTTTCCCAACATTTTCCCTAAAAATGAACAGAGGTGTATGTTGAGTGGGAGCCAAAAATATCTATGTGTCATCCCAAGTCACGATATGTTGTCTACCGGTAACAAAACGAGGGTCTCACTCCTCTCTCTCCGTCTCTCTCTCTCTCTATCTCTCTACTTGTTTTGCCATATTACTAGATTTTTCCCCATTGTTAATTTTTATCTGGTTGTTGTTGTTGTTGTTTGCGGGTTTGCGGGTTTGTGTTAACGGCTGTCGCGCTAGCAACAAGACGGTGTAGCATCGATTGTTAGGTAGTCTTGATCTCTGAAACTTGCATGACATAGGAGCGCGTTATGTAGTTGTGAGTTTGCTTTGTGACTACAGTATTTGGCGTTTTCTTCGACATCTATGCCATTCTTGAATTCTTTTCAGTATGCCATACAACTGATCTCATTATTTAATCATCTACATTGTTGTGACCTCTGACTGGCTTAAGCCTCTCTCTACCCGTGCTGAAGAACCTACAATTAGCGCACGTTTGGGATCAAAGAGGGAGGAATGGACAGTCGTTCTATTATAAGTGCTCTGAAGAGACCATTGCAATTTGAGCTTAATATGTTCAGAATATTTGCCCAATGGATCCATCTGCACTGTTTTTAAAAGTAAATATGTCATTCATACCGTAAAGTTTTTCATGCAATTCATTGCTTCTGGGCCTTTTGGCTAAGATCATGTGTAGTGTCATGTGTATCGTAAGTGTCACTTATCTAAAATGATCTTAATCATTTTCTGAATCCTTGAAATGTAATTATGATCACGTGTCATGCAATGACGAAGTAAAATTGCCAGGTACCTGCGAAAGATACACTTGTTCTACGGTGTTGGAATGTGGCTCTGATGTGTCTTCAAAAGACAGAAGAACAAAACGCCCCTAGATCTGTGCAAGATAATGTTAAACTAATTTGTACACAGTAAATACGTTGGGAATGTCATCGTATATCTCTATATACGATGACATAGTTCATGACCCAAGAATAAAGAAGAGCAAGAGAGCTCTACAAATGCCATTTCTCAGACAGTCGATATTCATAAGTTGTATAGGAAAGTGCACTCAAACAAGAATTCATAGGGAAGAAACAAGGAGGTTAATGTTTTCGCTGCATTGATTCAAGACTATTACATATGCATGATAAAGATATTACATTTAGACCATACAAGGACGCAGCGTATGATTAGTCTGGGCATCAAAGGGGGTACGCAACGTTTCATTTAAAGAAGGAATACAGCCCAGATCATACGTTTGCACTGTGAAGTGCATCAGATTTAAGATGAAGAGAAATCGAAAGGAATATGACTGAATTTAAAATTTGTTGTAGAGCTGTGGAGCTCATGTATCACGGAATCGATGACTGAGATTTATGCAGTACTTTCACGATACGTTACGTGAGCAATGCCAATGTGCATCATTCATTTTCCAGTTATGCAAGTACTATACTGTTGTTTGTCTAGTTTTCACTATGTTTTTGTCATGGAAATGAAGTTGCCCTAAGGTCTACACCAATCATGTACTAATAGTCCCAAAGTCTGAATGAATTATCAAATATCAACTTGTGTATACGCTGCGAGCCACTTATACATTATAGTGGCAGGCTATATTTCAGATGCTTTCTTTGCCGCTGTTTTTTTTTTTCTTTCCGATATTTTTTCAGATATTCGCTTAGCGCGACATACATTCGACATATTAAATCATCTTCGATAGCCAATCAGTTCAACAGGTATGGTATAATGAGAGAAATACATGCTATTGTTTTACCACGCAAATTTTGACAGAGTTCCTTGATCGGAGCACAAACTCTTCCCCTCGTAAACATTGTCCAAATCGTGCCGAAGCTAGGATGACTCAATGAGTCACTGAGACAGCTTCAACTCATATCCGCCTGCCAATGACACGCACGGCAACTCCTGACGGTTTAAAAACTGCGAATCACGCAATGCCTAAGACTCATTAAACGTTCTGTTATAATAAACCATTGAAATATACTCGAAATTTCTAGATAGGTTTCCTCCTGGTCTGGTGTCATCATCTCGTGTAGTCAGGGCAAATACTCTTGACGTGTTATATACAGAATCATGTAGACACAGACATACGATTCTACACCGTCATCTACATTAAGCTTTAAATTGCATTACATGAAAGAGGGGTTGTATCGTGAAAACTCGACTTCGCTAATGCCATATACATGCATTCCGATACAATTCATAAATCGTCTGATGGAATTACGCTAATGCAATAAAATGTTGCAAGCAATGAGACTAAACACTGCACTGTAGACATCGTGTTGGCTCATGTACATTCTCTCTATTTACTGTCAACGAATTGTTATAGGTAGGTCTACTCTGGGCACATTTTGTCTGTCTGTGTCAAAAAGAATTTATCCGTGTGCTGGCTAAGAATAATTGTCATCGTTAATTATATGTATTGATCAAAGCAAATACAAGAACACGACACGAACTCAGATTACTTCATTATTATGTTACGGCATATGGCATATTGTTTCTTTTTATAAATGCGAAAACTATACTTAGAAATAGCTAATTGTCATGATCTGTGTACAAACAAAAACGTGCTGAGGAACAATGTTGATGCATACAAGCATATAATAGAATTCATTCAGTCATCTTCGAATGTATTGTTTGATTACATTGACATGTTGAGCTCCACATTCATTGTATGGAAAAACATAATCATGTATTTTTGCAAAATTGCAGGCTACCATTCAGAGGTACATGATGAAATATATTCTGCAGCGTCACGTTCCATAAGGTTGACTTGCATTCCTTCGGAAAATCGACAGCAATTTCAGACTTACAGCGGGATTTCGCTATATTGAGAGATGACCGTCAGCTGTTTACACAAATCCATTCTCAAATTACGCGGAAACACCATATTTATGTTCCTAGACAATTTACATTGCACAGAGGGAACTCCTTGCGAAGAAACTACCAGTGTATAACTGAACGAAGGAAAATTGTTATATTGCAACGTATAAGTATCTCTGGTGTAAAAAAAAAAAAAAAAAACTAAATCGTCCTGAATTAAAGGTAAGAGCCTAATACAATATACTCAATATGCATATTGAGCACATTGTTCAATGTGATGTCTACTATTTGGAAAAAAAAAATGATGGCTGTTTTATGAAATACAAACATTGCATTTTCAGTTTTGCTTACAGCCTAAAGTGAGATTACATAAACCGTATATCATTATTTTTCAAGTGACGTATTCCATTTGTAGGACTATTTCCAATTATATTTATTTGTATTTGAAGTGCATATTTCTTTGGTGTAATAATGCATTATTTGACATTGTTGATGATTGTTTTACATTGATATAGCTGATTCTGGGTGCATGCACTGGTCGGGGAGGAAGGCCTCGAGCCTCGGTGATTCAGTTTGCCTTTTCACCACATCCCTTATATCATGTAATTAGATTTTCTATTTGTATTTTATGTTGAAATTCCAAATAAATGATGATGATGATTAAGATGATGAAGATGATGACGCAAATAATGATAATAGTAATAATGATAGCAATAATAAAATTGGAGAGGGGGTAATAATTCTTATAAAATAAGCCTTGTGCAGACGTATGTACAATATACTTGGATATTTTCCCTTTCCCTTGTTAACAAGGAAAGGAATTGGATACTAAAGTAGTCCAAACATTAGACTCGCTATGATGGTAATACACCCCTATAAAAAAGAGCTAGCAAACAGAATTCAAAGATTAACAAAATGAATTAATCCTGAAGGATAAAAGCAGTGGCAACAAAACTTAATATCAAAGGGGCTTAATTAAAGGTAAAAGCCTCATATGATATGATCAGTGTGATACATGCATTAATTGGGGGAATAATCAGTTTTACTAGATACACATTGTGCAAACGTATGGACTACTTGATCTTTTTTAATGCCTCCGCCACGAAGTGTCGCCGGAGACATAATGTTTTCGAGTTGTCCGTCCGTCCGTCCGTAATTAATTTTGTGTACGGCGTAACTTAAGAACCGTAAGAGGTATCCAAATGAAACTTGGCATAATGTGTGTATGAGTGGACGAAGTTGTGCCTATCAACTCTTGGTCGCACATGCTTAAGGTCAAAGGTCAAGATCAAATTCTTAAAATTTCATTGTTTCATCCATAGCTATGAAATGCGTCACGGTTTTTTTTCCTGAAACTGTAGTGCATACATGCATTACCAGATCAAGATTTTTTGGAGGCCATGGGGTGAAAGGTCAAGTGCAAATACCAAAATGTCACTTTTTTCCCTCCATATCTCGGAAATGGGTCAAGATATCTTCATGAAACTTGGCATATATGTGTACGAGTGGACGAAATTGTACCCATCAACTTTTGACTTCACATGATCAAGGTCAAAGGTCAAGGTCAAATTAAAATTTCACTATTTCATGCAAACCTATGTAATGTCTCCTGTTTTTTCTTGAAATGTAGTGGATACATGCATTACGAGATGAATATTACCTAGGGAAAGTTGTGGGTCATGGAGTCAAAGGTCAAGTGAAATATGCTAAAATTGCACTTTTTTCACCATACATCTCAGAAATGGCTCAAGGTATCCTAATGAAACTTAGTGCATATGCATGTACTTTTTGCCAGTGATCTTTTATGACTTTCTGGATCAAAGGTCAAAGATCAAGGGGTCAAAGGTCAGGTTAAAATGCTAAAATTCCACTATTTGATACTGTTCAAAATGAAACTATATCTCCATACATTGATGATTACTCAATGCATACTCCGAATATGACTAGGTATAAATATGCATGCATTACCGCACAATGATTCTGTAAGGAGAGATTTTGGCCATGGGGTCAAACGTCAACTGTAACTGTTCAAAGGTCACAATTTCTCCCATATTTTGATCTGCTCTCTTAAACAATTTACCCATCCGTCCAAATAAACCCAGTTCACGGAAAGTAAACACTCAACGCATTTATTACAAACATGTTATTTATTTATTTATTTATTTATTTATTCATATATTGCAAGTTAAGTGAAACTGTCATCTCACATTGTCAAGACGACCTCTATAGACCTGTTTGGATAACCATGTATTATGGGGAAGCATACAAGTCGCCATAGCGACATTTCTAGTTTTGTTTGTTTTCCTTTCCATTCAATATGTTGACAAGGAAAAGAATTGGATAGTCCATACGTTAAACTCACTATGGTAGACCCCTAGAATAGCTAGCAAACAAAATTCAAACAATAACAAAACAACAACAACAACAACAAAGCCCAAGAGTAAACCCTGCAGAATAAAGACATTGGCAACAAGATTGAATATTGTGGCTTATAGCGACGTCCACTGGTTTCACTTTAATACTGTTGTCACTATATAGGCCTATATATTGTATACGTAGGGTCTGAACTGTCCCTATTTTCCCCAGAGCCAACAGGATGTCATGAGTAAGGAGTGAAAGCTGGGAGAATGGATCTAAAGCCATCTACTTCCTTTTCACCCGGCACAATCAGACAACATGGAACTGTTGGAGATTACCCCAGTCTCTGACATTATAGAATTGCATTTCGATTGAGATTACATGACATCACGTGGGAGACATTTATTTTATCGGCACTTCCTTTTCATACACAATACCATTGGCTCGCAAAAGCTTAGGTAACGGACAATGCATCTTTAAAAGTCTAAAAGCTTGGGTTGGTTGTTTTATAGCATGATATATATAATCCATATGAAAGATAATTGATATCTTCCCTAGCAACCGATATTTAGTTCACATCATTCGTCGTACTGTTTTATATATCAGTGAAACATAGTGTCTCAACTTCGAGCAACTTTCCAGTTGTTGTTATTGTTGTTTATGTGTGTTTACTCTATATGTTAACCTGTAATATTCTTTATTGGGTTAATTTGCTGTTGTTGTTTGCCCGAATATAGTAGCATTGTATATGAAACATTGAGAATGTTTAATAGATTATTGTCACGTTTATCGTCGGTATCATTTTGTCGGAAAGATTGTGAACATGGACAACTGGAATCTAGTGTGACGTGAACCAGTTGACACTCCCATAGAAGACTCATTTTACGTTCGAGACTTTCGCGTTGCTTTTGAATATTAGCGTTGTTATAGGAGCTGATTTCAAACGATCAACACACACATTATACACAACATAACAGAAGTATCAAACAGGTTAAATAGCCTCCTGTCAACCCAAAGGCTAACTGAAAAAACCCCGATTTACATTTCATGACTGAACCATATCCTGCGGTCAGTGGACTTTACACTGCGACTACACAAGGTGAGAAGTATCGGAAACAACAGCAGAGCGGGACAAATAGTTTCAACAAGGACACGAAGCCCTTGCACTTGTTTTTCTCCTAAAAAGATATGCGGCTAATGATTGTGCACTAAAAAAAATGCACAAGAAAAATCAAACGCTTATTAAGCTACAAACCACAAATTCTTGGGAATAGATTCTGAAAAGGGACTACATCTTTCCTCAGAATTGAAAGGTGCGTAGTTGCCAGAAGAAATATGTTTGATCATTTGGGTACAGATAGTTTGGGGAATGTATTCAGTGAGTGAAAAAGCTAGTTTTGTGTACAGTGTGTACGGCTGTCCTCCGCATTTGCATTCTCTGTCATCATTCTTTATACCATGACTCAAAATATTTCCACCATGTTTGCAAAGGGAAGGGACTGTCGTTAACGAAATATCCTTTCGTACTGTGTGTGATTGTTCTTCCATCCCCACCTGCTTTCAGTAAGCGAAAAGTTTAAGGGTGTGGCCAGATACTCGAGGAGTAAGACGGCAGCAGCATTTCCTGAAGGAGGAAAACGTCCCCTTCCTATTATGATGGTTTCTCGTTTTGGATCTAGCAAACGTGATAGTGTAACACAGAGACAGACAGAGAGAGAGAGAGAGAGAGAGAGAGGGGGAGACAGACAGACAAGAGAGAGAGGGGAAAGCGAAATAATCTGATGAGACAATGACACGTATAGCAGCAGAAATTGTGTGAGCAGCCTTTACTATTTTTGTCAAAGCAAAATTGACAAATGGCAGCCAGAAAAGTTTTACAAAAATGAAAGTTTTACACGTGACTTTATTTCATTTATCTTCGTAGGTCGATTTGAATAAAAATCGGAAGCAGTTATCTTATTGGAATACGTCACCATGCTTGCTTTTGGTGTGTCGTAGTTCATGTACTTGTCTTGTATCTTGCTCGTTTGTGCTGTCAGTCTCGTCTGTGCTGGATCTTTGCGTTTCATTTAGTGTATCAGCCCTATGAATATATATGAAAATGTAAACTTATGTATGTATTCATTTTTAATCTGGTCAATTGTTCAAGCAATATGAATTTGGTTTTGGTGACAATGAATATCTTCCCTTTTCGTTAAGTACATTGTATATTGCAACTGGGGGGCCCACAATCTACAAGCTTCACATTTTCAATGGGTCCCCCATCTCCATCCTCTGATTGATTTATCACTAAATGCTTGTTTGTTTGATACCCTTCTAAAGTATAATGTACCTCCTTTTTTTTGATTACTTATGTTAAAATTCTTTACTTTCATGTACACTGTGCATATATGTATGTTATTGATTATATTGCGATGGAGAAAAATAAAATGAAATGAACTGGACTGAACCATTTTCCATTCTCACTGCTGGACACGTCCTCACTTTGAGAATATATTTTATTTACAAGCTAATTTATACTTCTATTTTTCTACAATTTGTTTTGTCCTATAAACTTTGTGGAATTTTAGAGCACCTGAAAATGACTGGTACCACAGTGAATATTTGACACATTTTCAATCAACCCCTGAAAATAACACAAGATATTATGTTATTGCATATAAGCACCTTCAGACTTCGGGCTTTTCTGCCGAGGAAGGAATTGCCTTAAGGGCTGTGATGTCGACTTGTCAATGTATATTGTGCATTACGCTTTTGAATAAAAATGCAAAATTATTAAGTACATTATTTTTTTTTTCACATTGGGGCTTAACGTGTGACATGACGATCATTGCCAACCATGCAAAGATTTATGTATATCAGTAAACTTCCGAGGCGCTCGTTGGCATATACAACAAAACCACCCAAAGTGTTGTTCTACAACTATACTTGTTAAATAAAGAACTGGGAACCATTTTTACCAACAATGATACACTAGTATGGCATTTAAGTACAGATTATGCCCTGTAAGCAAATTCATACACCTTACTATTTAGTAAGCTTTAGAAACATACTAGATTTCAGGCTGGCAGCATGTAGGAAATATATGTCAGATTTGTAGTAACAACTTGCTGGATGGAACAAAATGTACCAAGCATTGCGATGAATGGTTATAAGCACACGCCTATTACGCCAGTGGGACAATATGGGATCATCATGTAACTATGTAGACAATGTAGTACATAAACTGCAATACATATTTGTCACCCCGTATCTAACATTCATGAACATAGAAATGTAAAATGATGATTACAAACTGAAGTGCAAGTGAATAAAAAACTTTGGATATTTAATCGTGAAAGAAATCTATCCGGTATAGGGGGCGAAACGTTCAGAGACTGCGAGGTACAAAACACAAATCAAAGTGGCAGTTGGTGCCATACAAGTCAGACGTGGACATCTTAAAGGGAGCGTCCGCTCGCAATCTGTGTACGGTCAATTTCATTCGCTTATCCCGACAGCAGGGCTGTACACAATACCGATCTTGGAGCTGCGAACAAAAATGTCGCTGAGGGAGGGGTAGTTTGTGAGTGGATTGCTTGACTCGTCTTTGTTCGGTCGAATGCAAGCTGCATATAGGAATACGCACAACTCATGCGTGCGCCTATCGCCAACAATCGATAGATATATTTTTATCCGCGATCGATCGTAGAGTATTTTTGTTCGCTTCGTACGTCGGTACGTTCACGGTACATTACTGTGTACTGGTACGTTCTCTACGCTACGTTGTTATGTACTGCACGCGATCGACGACACGTAAATGGCAATGATACCGACCTACGCGAGGTAAACCTTTTCTTCTACTTTTCTTCTTCTTCTTTTCTTCTCGTCTTCTCAAATCAGTTTCTTCAGTTTTTATTGTTGATTGATATGGATATAGAGGACATTTCTTTTGCTGACCTATCCTTGGCTGACGTCAATATAGAGCAAGAGGACCCAATTTGCTGTAAATGTTCTGGGTCATGTTTTTACGGAAAGGGGAAGAGGAGCTGCCCCTGCAAGAGCGGGGGGAAAACTTGCACGGGAGCCTGCTCGTGTGGGACAAAGCGTCCATGTCGCAACAGGGCGCCAGACGTGTCAACCTCCGTAAGTACCAGTGGACATTTAGTCGATGTCACAAACTCTGTCTTTGAAATTTTAGTTTGAATGAAAAATTAATTGACTACTAGCTACTCACAGTCACAATTCAGCTAATTCAGTTATTGTAGTCTGCTGCAGGCTAACTGCGACCAGCCCCAACGAACGTGCAGCCTTGCGGCGCGGTCTCCGGGGCTAGCTGCAGGCATGCCGCTGCATTGTGACTGCCACTGCACTGCACGTGCAATGCACTGTGAGCTGAGTGTGACTGTGAGTGAGTGAAATGACGAGCTGGAACTGAAACTGTGATGTACACAACCCATTTTAGTCGCTGTAAGTAAGTAGCGCACAGCGTACAGCATCTGGTCGGGCTAGAACTGAACGTACAATAAATGTACAAATGTACATCCAAACACTAAATCATTCATAAATACGATCAACAAAGAAGTGGTACATGCCACGACAGCCCTACTGCAAGCAAGGCCAACAAGGGCTGTTAATTTATACCGGTACATGTATAACACAGTCTTTGCAGCAACTTCAGCATATTTAACTAAAGTACAGTTTAGGTGATACAAGTATAAGGCCTGGAAAATAATTTCCAAAGCAGAAATAATGTACTGTATTTAAGGCTTGGTTGGTGGTAATGCATCTTTAAAAAAATATATATAGCTGTTATATATATCAGGCTCTAAAATTTATCGATATATTGTTTGCAATTTCAGGAATCCAGCGAGGGGGAAGGAGCTGGAGAAGCACAACCAGTTGCCAAGTCCAGGCGTCTTGAGACAGCAGAAGACCAACACAGAGAGACCGTACAGGTACAACTGTATGCACATACACTGCCATCAGCCTGTTCACGCGAACGAGGGCATCCCGGGGCTATTACTTACACAGGTACATTTGTATGCATGTACCTGACCTGTAGACTCTAGTACAACCTTATATACCCAGACCAGTCTGAGAAGTTTGGCTGGTGGACCAGTTTGCATTAACCTGAAATGGGTTTATCCTTCAGAATGTGAATTATACTTTACCATATCTTGTAGCCCCTACCATTACCAAAATTTACACACACGGAAATTAGAGGAAGAGAAGGGAGAGTGGTCAAATGTTAGTGAGACCTTGCTTTGTTAATTGCTGGATTACTACATGCACAGTCTTATTTGTTAAGTTTGGCTTATTTCAGTGTGTGTGTTTGTGTGTGTGTTTGTGTGCATGTGGTTGGGGGCAATTTTTTTTTTTTTTACCTTTGCAGTTCCACGTCATTGATGATTTTGATTTATTTCACAAACTTCTTTTGTTATGCTTCTAGAATACTTTTTTATGTGATTGTAATGATTCTTGTCTAATCTTCTCATGTACTCTGCTCAATTTATTGATTTACTGTACAGCTACACATTTGTATAATCTTCATATCAATGACAGTCCCAAAATAACAATGTATAAAAACTTTCTACTGAGATGGTAAAAAAGAAATAGATTTATAAATGCCTAGGAAGATGTAATATTTTACACATGTGTAAACTAAATGAAATTTAGTTCTTCAATTCATTTAATAGATTCATTATTTTTCCTTTGTTATAGAAATTTGTGAGTGGCCTGGACAAGGAGCAAAGGGGTGATCTGATCATTTCTCTGCTATCACGTTTCCCGGAGGCCCTAATGGATGCGATGGCGGCCACACAGCCCGAAGCTCCTTTTCCATTTGATGATCCAGCAATTCCAGCTCCACCCTACTGCAGATGTGGGAAATGCCGCCCCATGCCCAACGAAGTTGAAAACGTTTGCTGTGGATTTGATATCTGTATTTCCACAACACAAGCCTTCACCGATGCTGTGCTGAATGGAAATGTGTTGGCCGCTGCAATGCGTGCAGCCAACAACGAATTCCCAAGGAACATCCCACGTTCGAATGAGTCGTATCGCCACTACGCATACAAACAATTTGTACTGATCCACCATGGCCGTCTTGGTGCTCGAGTCAGAAGAGTGGTTCCATCATGCTCAGTGCTGAGGATACGCCGTAGTTATCCTGCACCGAACAATAGGTACAAAGGATTCCTTGATGGAGTTCAGGACTAAACACTTACTGAAACAAATCATCTGCAGCTCACAACTTACATTCCTCTGTACTACTGTGTAACTACAATGTACATGTACTTTCTGTGTTTTTTTATTATTACATTATTATCACAGGTGCATTTGTCACATGAATTATTTGGTAATCAGTTATTGCATGCACATGTCTGCCCTACATGTAGGTGTTAGACATCAGTCACACTTGTGATCTTTAGTAACATGTTGCTGCATGTATGTACACTGCACATGCTGTGTAACTATTGCAAGCCAATAACTTGTGTGTACATGTGTATTCTAGTGTTCTTGTGTTTTTCCCTTACAAAGATCTATAGATAATTCTCTATGATGCCCATCTTTTAATTTGTATCGAAAGCAACTTTTCAAGATTGTAGTATACCGATTTAAACCCAAAAACAAAAACAAAAAACCCACTAAAGTTGTCCTGGGCGAACAAGTGTAACTACATGTTTATGTGAAAGAAACATTGAAAAATGCAACGATAATAAAGTCATGCATTCCCTACTAAGTTGCTTAAAGTACATGTACAGAACTGGTATACTACTGAAATTCTAGCACAGAGGTCTGTGGGGTTTCAATGGTATGTATCACTGGGTTTTCACTTTTATGAAGCAGTAAATGATAATTTTGAAGCACTTTTTATTTTTATTTTCATTCTTTACGTGTATTTTCAGTTATTTATTTTTTTTATTTTTGTTTTGCAGGGTCATTGTATATTTGTACCTCATGAGGTTTTCTAACAGCACATAACATTGGGCCATGCAACTCAATTGTTTAAAAGTCTAAACTAAAATCATACAAAAGCAGCCAAGGGACATGAATAACAATTACTGTCAATTATGGTAATTTCTTTTTAAACCTGGGCCATGGCTATTTTGTTTCCTACATGTACCTAGAGCATTTACTTGTTACCTTGCACACTTATCTTGCCTTTTGTATTCTCTAGACCTCGCTGTAGATTTTATCATGTCTGTCTGCTGCCATTTTTTATTTATTTTCACTACCTTCCTATTTTGATATGTTTGAGATGGAACTTTGTGATACTTTTGAGTCATGTATTTTTGTTTTCATTTTTCAGCTTAAAAATCATTACTCGTTACCTTGCAAATTAATCTTGCCTTTTGTATTCTGTAGATCTTGCTGATACTTGTAGACTTTCATACAGATTTTATCATGTTTGTGTGCTGCCATTTTTTTTTTTTTTTTGTTCGCTGTACAGTCCTATTTTAGTTTGTTCAAGATGGCAATTTGTGATACTTTTTTGAGTGTACATGCATGCATGAATATCTTTGTTTCAACTAAGAAGACTTTATTTTTTACTTTACAAATCTTGCCTTTTCTACATGTATTTTTAGACCTTGCTGATACTTGTAGGTCCACAGATTTTATCATGTCTGTCTGCTGCCAATTTTTTATATTGGCTACTGTCCTATTTTAGAATGTTTGGAATTAGTTTGTACATGTAATACATTGTACTTGTGTTTTTGTGGTCAGGGTAAATGCCTACTTGTTACCTTGCAAATAAATCCTGTGTTTTGTATCCTTGGTGATAGTTGCAGGCCTACAAATGTGCATATGTCATGCATGTCTGCTGCCAATTTTTGTTTATATTGGTTACATGGATGCAATGGTGTTCCATGCTTTATACAGTGTAGTCCTACATATGTACACTGTACATGTACAAGGTGTATGTGATGGAACTTTGTGATAAAACTTTTGAGTGTAGATTATGTACAACCTGTATTCAACAATGGTCGACGCACAAAGGCAAGTATATCTGAAAGCAGACAATCCTTATATCTTGTATGCAGATATAAAGTTTATTAAGTTTCTTCATGTAATGAGGTGTTCAAGAAATGTGATTTAATGGTACAAAATTCCTGCTTTGTGAAGTATTACACATGAGACATCACAAATGTTAGTTCTCAAGTCTTTCCTGGTTATAACTCCATCATTGTTGCATTTAATTTATACCACAGCCTTCTCTTTTATGCATAGATTTCAAGTGCATTATGCCATTATGCCAGTTTCAATCTTTTCACAATCAGAAGGAACAGGTTGTGATAAACCCTTAATTTTCGACACAATCTTTAACAGAGCTGTAGTTCAGTTGTACAGACATGATCACTGGCAGCCAAGGGCCATGAACAAAACTTACTGTCGATTATGGTAATTTCTTTTTAGAACTGGGCCATGGCTGTTGTGTAATTTCGTGTGTAATTTCATGTGTAATTTCATCTGTATTTCTTCATTTGTACCTCTTCTTTGATATGATAGGGCTGCTGTTGTGTAATGCTATCAGTATTTCTTGTACATCTTTGATCCGACAGGACAATATTGTACCTGAAGACTTGCCAACAATTCTTGCAATAACTGTACTAGCTGTGCCTTTCAGTAAAGTTTTCAGTGTCATTTATCTCAGGTGTTCATATTTATTAATAAATACTTTATATCAAATTATTCCTTCATGAATTATTGTTTTTGTTTTATATTGTAGGCATTCAGTATTCTTACGCATGTATAATTCACACAGACACATGTACACATACACATGCATGCACCAAAAAAAAAAAAAAAATGCACTCACACACACACACACACACACACACACGTTATCCACACCAGACCTTGACATAAGCACTCTCATACTTAAGTAAATTGTAATTTCATGCTAATAACAAAGTTGCACTGTGTGTAAAGATGGGGCATGCAGCATGACTTTAGTGTAAACAAGATTACACACGTAATAGACAAACACAAGACTTCTCACTAAAAGACTCGTAAAGACATCTGATATCGGTTTCTGGGTTCGAAACTACTAGTAGTCCACTTTTATGTATTTTTTTTTACTTTGGTCCACACACTTCAATGCCACAATAGCTCTAATACATATTTGCTTATACAATACTTCAATAACTAATCTTCTTGTACGTTGCCCACTCCAGGGCCTCCCAGTCACACATGCTATACATTTCTTTTACTTGTACTCTCTCGGCATGAAATATACACCACCTGAGATAATCAAAAATGTAATACAGTATCAATTGCATACAGTGGAAACTTGCTACATGCATAAAGAGATCTGGTGTAAGAAAACACCTGATTGACATGTATAAAAAAAAATTTAAAAAAAATCATTCCAGTCCCAGTGAGAACAGAGTGCTTCGTTTTGCATTGTTTTTAGGCTACTGCTATAGATGTAGCTGACCTCACAAACAAAATTTCAGGTTCCCAAGGATCTTGTTGAAAACACTGAGTTTTCCCTGTACATAATAAACAACAAACAAAACCCCATATTACAGTAGTTGAACATCACTTCAAGTGTTTTTTTTTTTTTTTTTTCATTATGGAACTATTACTTTGGAATAAAATATACAGTACAACTGTATTCATCAAAACAATTCTGACAACATGACAAGAGTATCTCTCTCATACTGTTCTCATAGTAGGTACATTGTATAGTATTGATCTGTAGAAGGATGAAGACAGTATGCCTCAAGAACAATATGAAACAGATGGATTTGAGGCCAATGGAAAGTTTTTGGATAGGAGGGAAAATGTACTGAACTATTTTGTTTGTGCATGCTTCTACAGACTACAGAGCTTTTGATAAAACAATCAATACCCTGTAAATTGTTCAGAAAATATAATGCTAAAGAATATCTACAAACTAAAATTGTTGAGAGTAGCCCTGAGCTTGTGGTCAGTAGTGATGGCAAAGTGACAATAAGGCAAAAGGCATTATAGTAGTACACTTTGTACATGTACACACAAAGGACAGGTTCATTGTTTAATAAAAAAATATATCATGTACAACTTTGTACAGTGTAAGGCAGGTAAATAGTTTTCAAATGAAACAACACTGGAGTTCAAGAAAAAGTCACCATCCAAGAAAAGTCTCCAACCTATTCAATGAATCAATGAACATGTATAAAAGCATTAAACAAGAATTACAGTATAAACAAATTAATGAAAGCAGGCAAGAAATGATCCACAATACTAACCTGCTAATAATTACAAGTTGTATTCCAAGTACTTTCACAGTGATAAAGTGGCACATTACATTTGCACATGTGTGAAAAAAATTGAAAATAATCTTTAACTAGAAAAGCACTCTGAGAGCGCAGACCTCCACCAAGCATGCAAATAATTTTCACCACTGATCTTGTTCTTTCGTAGAAATATCAGTGATTTCCACCCATACATGTACGTACTGCATTGTGTGCTGAAAGTTGCCAGATTTCCCAATATAGAAGCCTTTGTTACGTCATAAACACTTAGCTGCACGGCGCACCTCACCACCCCAGCAGAAACTAGAGCACGCACTTTAGGGCGCGCAGGCAAACCTCAAATACGTGCAGCCTGAACTCCCAAGTTCATTAACTCTACTGTACCTGCCAAAATGTCAAAAATCCTTCATAAATTCCCCCAAAATTCTCGGATCACTACCAAAAGTTAATCGTTTGCTACTTGTGTCATTCTCAACCTTTCCTGCAAGTTTCGTCCCAATCCGTTAACTACTTTTTGAGTTATTTTGCACACAGACAAACTAACGAACAAACAAACACACAAACCAACGGTAATGAAAACATAACCTCCTCCCTTGGCGGAGGTAATAAATAACCTTATGAGCAGTCATTACCTGTACAGTTGAGGCAACACTCTAGCACAAGCTCATAAAAAAAAAAAAATTAAGCACAATCTAAAGCACAATGTACCATAATGTACAATGCCTGTGTATGCATATCCATTCCTCTAGTGTAACAGTACTAAAAGCTAAACAAACATTAGCAGTTCTGAATTTCTACTTCCGTGAACACATAAGCTATAATAGTACCTGTAATAACACCACTATAAAACAGGTTTAAGAACGTAGCAAATCCAAACGGCTAATTCAGGCCACTTGACAGTGTATTGTTTCTGCCTGTACAAATGGGTTTATTCGGGTTTGCGTAGGTATTCTATTGTCACGTCACATTACGGAAAGCGTTCACCGGCTGCGCCAATCATGAGCTAACGCACTTACACTGTACATAATGCATTACTACAAGTACAATTGTAGTATACTACATGTATTATAGATTTCCGACATCACTAAACACATGCTGATTTCCGATACCAGGGCTTTACATGTACACTGAAACCTTTTCCTTAGGTGACTCAACGGAGGCCAACTGGGCCACAAAAATCACCAACTTCATTTTACGGTGGCCCCAAAAGCAAATCTCTGCCTGGTGGCCAGAAAGCAATAGAAAACATTTAAATTCCATTTTTACATAAAGCTCTTATTCAACCACTCCCTTCTTACACCTTTTGGAATGATAAAAACAGTTAAATATTGATGTGAATAATGGGTTGTTTGGATACATATTCCAATACCTTTTACATTAAAAACAAGCTACCGTGTCCATTAAAATGCATATCAAGAGCACATCAATTGATGCAAGATTTTCTTTAAAGATATTTACTAGAATTCTTTCAACTCATTTCTCAGTCATGTTACATTTATTTGGAATGTAATCCATTGTGCAAAATGCTGTTTACATGTACTTAACTCAACATGGTTCATGTTTTGAGTAACATTTGTACACTCCATACAAATGCACATGGTCTTGCAAGAAAGTTATTTTCTTCATATATTTGTGTTATAGTTTTGGTGGCCCACACAGGCCGCCAGGCCACCAATAGTTTTGAGCCCTGTCTTTACACATTAGTTTTGGGGGATTTTTGCTGATATTAGAGCAATTATAACTGGTAAAGAGTGTGACCAGTTAAGCATCACAGACGGACATGTAAGATATAAATAATGATAAATTATGGATAAAATAAGTGATAAGATATGAATGTGTAGTTCTCAAGTCTCAACCACACTGTACGGTCACATACACATTTGTACTGTACTGTTTTGTGAAAAAGAAACGAGTGACAGAAATTTACTAACATACTGTATATCCTTAGGCCCAGCTCACAGCACAATCAATTCATTGGAGCGACATAAAGTACACGTATCTTCACTTCAAGGAAAACAACTTGAGATTTTATCGTATTAGATAGCAATAGTCATCCTTGACAAATAACGAAAGTGATGACTTTTTCTGCTTCACTAATTCATCCCAGTTACCATATGTAGTATTCCACAATGGTGAATGCACACAGGCAAGTAATCTGAAAGCAGACAATCCCAATATCTTATTTGCAGATAAAGTTTGTGAAGTTTCTACAAAAAATGAGGTGTTAAGACAATCTGATAGAATGATATACAATTCCTGCTTAGTGAAGAAATGCTCCAGGCTGATCTTCATTTCATCTACTCTTTCGCGAAGCGGCTCTTATGCTTTGCTACCAGCTCTTCCGTTGGCTCTGCTTCCCTCATTGCAATGGTCGGGTGGACACGTCGTGGATCATCCTCGGCCATGGAAACATGCTGGGAAATGTGACCAGGCGTTGTTGCTCGCTTCGAGTAGATCGCAGTCAGGAGCTCAGGCATGTATGCATACGATTTGGGCTCTGGAACAGGAACAACCACATGCTTCTTCGTGCGTTTGTTGTACTTCCTTCTCCATTTCAACTTCCCATCCTTTGTTTTGGCCTGTGGTCGGTTGGCGTGATAGTTCGTGTCGAGAACAGCAAGTTTCACTCTTGCAACATACCCTACAAGGGTGAAATAACTCCTCTTCGTGGCGTACATAAGGAGTGTCGAATGAAAAGCCTCTAAGCACCCTGTATGTCGGAAGTCGGTGTAATACGGCAGAGTTTTCATGAAACGTTTGTCGTGTAATATGTCGTACAGCTTCTCATGTGGGAGGCTCCCTGGTTTCAGCCATGCAGTGTCCCTGTCTTCTTCCAGCTCGTCATGCTGGCATTTCCCTGGCCTGTCATCTGTGGTGAATGGCCACTCGTGCTCATTTACGATGTGATGGAGCATCCCATTCAGGTTGCCGGCAAGTTTGGCAGCATCATTTTCACATGTCATGGCAGAATACCAGAAGTGATTCGATATTTTGGGAATCCACGGCTGGAGCTCTCCACATCCCTTTTGCTGTGAGGCATGACTAATCTTTTTCACGAGATTCTTGCAGCCGTGCCAAATGTCCCACTGGTGATGGATTGAGTCATATTTCTGTGACTTCCTCAATGTGGCTGCAATCTGGGGATGAGCATCTGTGACAACGCCAGTCACATTTACCTTGCTCCTCAAAAAGTCCAGTCCTCGCTCGAAGCCAATGCGTTCCATGTTGGGAGATTTCCCACCTGCCTCCTGTACAAGCACTGTTGTGGTGTGGAGGATCTGTTTTTGTTCTTCATCACAGAAGGTGTATGTCATGATGCTAGCGCTGTAACCTGGCGAGTCGGCACGACCATCTCCTGACAGAACAACATCGAGCCCATGGTACCTCTCAAGCAGTTCACCTTGCTTCCTGCCATAGTATTCGTTGATTGCAGGTGCGACATAGACCTTCTGGATGTTTGTGAAATGGGTTCTTGACATAAAGTACAGGTTTGTGAACTTCGCCATGGTTGCGATTTTCTGGAAACTATTTCCAGACGCTATGATGGAGGATGCTACATGGAGGTTTCCAGAAAACATACCGCGATATCTTGGCTGTGAGCTCCAAGAACTCCCATGGTGGTTCTCGCATTCCCACATCACCAGAAGGGCTGTCCCTTTTTGCACACTTCGGTAATGTAGTTTTGACTTGCACTTGTTGCACTTTTCTCCATGAATGCTTCTCAACAGCTCCATCAGTCGATCCACGTATGCGATGCACTTTGCTGTATTGATGTGCTCTCTAGCCTCTTTCTCGTAGTCTTCAGAGGTGTCCTCCTCGCCGCTGAAATCCTCCTCAACATCCTCTTCAGCTCCGAGATCCAGATCAAAGACATTCACATCCAGTCCATCCAGAATGTGATCCTCAAAACTGTGTATAAAGCACATTAATATCAGAGGTACCATAAGACAATGAACAAAAGAAATTAGGGTAATAAGTGAAACTGTGTATGCAGTTGATCAGTAATCTCTATGAATAGATGAGAACACGAAGAAAACTGGTTATTTTGAAAGTGTAAAAGAAACTGCCAATATCAAGGATGTTAATTACCTTCCCCACTCATTTGGACACTATAAAGTATGGATGAAGTCTGAATTTTGCAAAGCCACTCGCACAAATCTGAGTGGATGAAAAAGAAATTATTGCTGACAAATGAACTGATAGCAAATTTATGCAGTCATAAGGCCCTCCTAGTGGAGACACAGACACAGGTACAGACAGTACATGTAGATGTGCAGTGTATGTATACACTGTTTGTACATGTTACTGTAAAAGTGGAAATTTTCGCGCATTTTGCGCAACCAGAAACTAGTGCAAAAATAAAAGCATGCAAATGTTTTTGCTTGCCATGCATTCCTGTGCGTGATATCTTCATTCCGCCGAAATAAAAACACGCGAAACTCTTCTAGTCGCACGAAAATATCCACTTTTACAGTAGTACACATTGTAGGCTTTCTCAGGATTGAATACACATAGAATATGTATGAAGCAAAATGATTTTTGATCCAGAGTATGAAATTTGCTATAAAAATTGTTTGCAGCAAAATAACATTAATCACACTCACAATTAGTCACCCATGAAATAACCTGAATAACTTACAAAACTTCTTGAGTTGCTTCTGCAGGCTCCAGTCCTTGCTGTTGTAGAGTTGCTGATGCTGTTCCCTCTGCAAGGTGAATTTCTCCATAATCCAGGCTGTCCTCTGAATCTGAATCCGAGTCAGGTAGAGGTTCCCTATTAAAAAAAAAAAAGTACATGGAAAGGTTTCAGCAAAAATGCATTTAAGTTAAATAACTCATATTTGGGACTGCTCTGACCTCTCTCAAACACAAAAATACACATGTACATTAATATGTAACTGTAAAAACAACAAATGACTAGATATACATGTAAAATTGTTATTCATGAAATTTCTAATCTGTTAGTTCTCAGCAAAAAAATGAAGCAAAATAAGACATATATACATTGCAGAGATTAACATACATTTCTCCAAGATCAACATAAAATAGAATATTTTCCAATCTGTCATCATGGCTGATGACAAACTATTTCAGTTATTCAATTAAATGCATCATTACAGCAGGGAAGGGAACAGTCAATCATTAACCCTAGTCCACTTGGAGGGGGGGGGGGGGGGATGGTCAACATTGTGCACGATGATTTGGCATGCCATTTCATGACTCTTTTTTTTCCTCAGAGGTCTCCTGCATATTCTAAAAAAAAAAAAAATCAACTTCCAGGTAAACCGTAGTGAAATGAAGTAATGTTTTGTTTGTTTGTTTGTTTGTTTGCTTGTTTTAGTTTTTTGTTTTTGTTTTTGTTTTTTTTTTGGGGGGGTGGGGTAATTTGAATTGGATTTTATGTATTCTAAAGTAAATAAGCATGAAAAAATCTCCCCTACAAATTTTGGCTACAAAAACAAAAACAAACATAAGGTTGAACAAAGAACAAATAGATAAGAAATCAACAAAAAACAGTAAAAACATAAGAAATTAATTTGACTATGAATTTTTTTCACAAGGAAATCATTCAATGTGTGATGAGGAATCAGCCCAGTTGGAATATGGTTAAAGACGACCCAAGATTAGTTTTAATGTGATCTTCATTAATTAACAAGTGGTATCAACTGCACAGCAGATTATACATGTAGCTCCTTCATCATGCAAATTGGCTGCACAGGAGTTAGGAAATATGATCTTTATGGATATGAGGTACTTACATATACAGATGCATCATTGGATAGGTTTTGACTGTAAGAATAAAAGCTACTAACATAACAGTAACAGCAGTTACCTGAAGTATGTATGATCAAGCAGAGGTGTAGAGGCAAAGAGTGTCTTCCTTGACCCGGATTTAGGCAAGCTGGAAGCAGGAGCCTGATGGTAAACAGTCTCTCCAGTGGGTGCTTCAGGTGGAACTGCTGGTCTTGGCGTTGAAGTGATTGTGGGGGCTGTAATATCATTGACAGATAAAGGAATTTATATGACTACTGAGTATATACTTGTAGTAAATAATGATAAAATGTAGGGAATAGCCATCCTCATCTTGAATACCATTAACTTCTAACCTTGATACCACAGCAAACAAGATATACAAGTTATACAATAATAAAGTTGTTTTGTACTGTTGTTTATGTACGACTTCCCATACATTCCCATCACATATAACTTATCATTGTGCTCTACATGTATGTCATCTTAAATGGCAAACAAAAAAAAAAATGAAAAATATATTATCATAATGAACACTCTCCAACAGAAGAAGACAAAATATTGTCTAGATACAAATAGCAACAACATGGTAGGAAACTGTTTCCATGTACATTGTATGTACTTTCACATATACTTGTATGGGGGGGGGGGGGGTGGTCTATTTTGAACTTCATTTCTGAAAAAAAAAATCTTTCAAAGCCAACAGAAACATACCAAAGGAAGTAGAAGGACCGGCCTGCTCTTCTTGTACTGGTCTTTCACATATACTGTACTTGTATTGGGGGGGGGGGGGGGGGGGGGGGTGGTCTATTTTGAACTTCATTTCTGAAAAAAAAATCTTTCAAAGCCAACAGAAACATACCAAAGGAAGTAGAAGGACCGGCCTGCTCTTCTTGTACTGGTCTCTGCTGAAGTATGGCTGAGGCAGCAGCATCTTGAGACGGGTCAGTCCATGTACCCCTGAAAACAGCAATTGACAACATTATTATTACTCAGTAAATATATTTTTAAAAAGGATATTTTTCTATTATGAATTATTCAAAAATGAAAGATCAAGGTTTTAACTTACTATATAGTAAGTCTACTACTTATCGACCATCCTCACGCAATGGCTTTCTAGCATATAAAATAAAAAAATATGTGTGGCAGGGGGCGCAATACGCTGGAACATTTGAATATTCATGACTACAAATCAAGACAAATTAGGGGGATACAGAGGTAAGTAACCTGAGGAAACAGGTGGAAAAAGAATTTAAGAAATGCTCATTAGTAATACGTACGCATGTATTGTTCACACATATTTGCCCATTCACTGGATTTACATGCTTTTCAACGTGAAAACGGGCAGCTGGTTTCAAAAGATGAGCTACAGCTGTACCATGGGCGCACAAAAAACCTCCTGTGTCTATCGCTGAGATTTGCGTGCGTAGGATATGGAGTGACAATCTGAGCATGGGGTAAGGGTCTACTGTATTTTCTTCCAAAGTGAGACGAAATTTGAGGTAAATCTGTTGAATATTTCTGGTGAAATAGTGGTTACACAGGAGGTCGATGAGTATTACACTGACACACTGTACAATGTAGGTCCAACCATAGCATGATAATATATCCTATATGAACAGATCGAAAGTTACAGCAAATACATACAAATACAATCTTGAAGGAAGTGCACAAGGAGACGCTTAGACGTAGACTCAACTCCAATCATCGAATTTATTATGATGGCCTGAAGTGCTGAACCCGACCAGCATCAAAAGCCTTGTCTATGCATGCAGTATGCAGTACCAACTCAACTGGCCCAAGGTAAAACTAAAAAGGTACGGTAAAGCTACATTTGTACATGCAGGCCCAGAACGATCTTGCTTATATGTGAGCATGTGAGGTGAGTGGGCTGATTTGAAGCGAAATGATTCTTTCCCATAATAATTAAAAAAAACAAACATTATTGGCGTCGCAGTGATTTCTTATCTGTCTTTTGATCATTTTACTTCTGAATTTGATTTAGATCCCCAATACTTACTAGTACTAGTAGAATCTATAGCAAGTACAATAGAAATTTCAGTCAATGGACAAATATTTCAAATTTAGGTCCGGACCTTAACCATTTACACTCCTATGGAAGAAAACTGCTCCACAAAAGATATTTTGATTTTCGTAACGCCAAACGTTTTGCGGTTACACATGACATAGAACGTGTTACAGCGAGTCCAGTGCAGCAGTGCCAGTAGCTGAGTAGTGGCAGTGCTAATGTTATTGGCAGTGACTAACAACGTCAACGAAGAGCATAGCCATAGTGATACGACTCTACCAGAGTAGTACGAGTAAATTTAGCCCGATTCCGACCACATGCATGCTGTTTATCCACCGACTGGGAGCTGGGCTGTGTAACGTACAGTTAGCATAGCCATGGCCCTTAGCCACCATGTCCATAAGCAGTACCTTACCAGTGCGTGCATTGATACCACTACCACTTACCAGGCATTGTCATGTCATGATTATGAGAATAACAACAATCAACAGACAACACACACATCAAGCCCAGAATAAAGATCGATCGCGATAATAAACAATGAAATCAATTATGAGCAAAGAATACTCACCTGAACTTTATTGGGGTAAGCCGAGGGGGGTCTTTCATTGTCAGAGGTTGCCGGATAGCTTGCTGAGGATGAGTTTTAGTTTGAGCAGCTGCAGCTGCTGCAGCTGAGCTCTCACTTGCACGTTCAGCGGTCACAGTCCGCCGCGCCGACAGCTCTCCGGGACCGACACACGACGGTTCCTTGCACAGCATTCCATGCTGCTGCAAGAGGTGGTGTGCAAATTCCTCGTCGAAGTTGCTTCGTATTCCCTTTGCTTGAACGAAAATCGCTCTTTGCTTCATCCATAACTCATGAGCAGTACGGAGGCGTACCCTCGAACTATCCCACGACAATTTTCCTCGCTCCATCAGACTATCATTTCCGAAAATCAACGCCAAATACAGATATATTTGTAAAAAATTGCAAGCGATCGTACGGAGAAACAGTGTGCTGAAGGGCGAATACAAGCGGTAAGGTAAACATGGCGCGCATATACGTACGTACGTACACACGTGTACGTATACAGCGTGTACAGGCCTCCGAGCTCCGATCCCCAAAACGATCGTGAGAACATCGCTATTGTTCGATCCGAGCTCGAGCAAGGCGAAGCTGCCCGCCCATTTGCGCGCTCGTTTACCGAAGCAGTACGAAGATTTCCGAAAGATCCCGAGCCGGGCCAAGCTGCAAACAGCGCGATTTGCGACTTTACGCTCCCTTTAAGTGTAAATAGGCCTACGAAGAATCGCCGCAAAGGTTCTGCCACTGTAGATTTTAAAGTGCATCACACATCTCTGTTTCAAACAGCCAATTGATAATCTTATGACTGAAGGCCGACTTTTTAAACGTTGACCCCTGAAAGCTGATAAACTCACCAGTTTCGTCCAGTTGTCCACTCAGCTCTGACCCGTTTCATGTCCATTTTCTTGTCCTAGAAGATGATTGAAAACACACAATATTGTTGATTAACAATAAGCGCATCAGGCTTTGAAGAAGAACCAGTTCTATCACAGTCAATCCGTAAGTACCTCAACATGAGAGAATACTGTATACATCATGAAAGAGCAAAATAATATTCAAATCGAGCGATATGCGTGAATTATTGTCAGTGTATAAACAAGTCTATTATTACAGAGTTTACAGCGCTATGCATGTGCTACTTACCGATTTAGAAACAGCCCTTTTTCTTATTTTGATTTGTCATTCTTCATTCAGAGCTACTCCCATACAGTACTGACCTTATTCTTTTTTATCGTATACATTGTACATGAAGTAGCGCGAAGGGCTGGGGCCTGATTCATTGAAATTTGCTCTGTGTGTCACCAAGGCATGGGCCAACAGTAAGAAATACCAGGAGATTAGAGAGATGGGGTTGAGAGATGGGATTTCTATGGATGTATACAAGAATTCCACAGGTGCATTTGTGTCTTTGATGATCGTGTTTCCATGCCACCGTCTTCTTGAGCACTCTGAAGATTTCTTTTGAATGCTAACATAATGTGGGCGATATCTTGCCTGTTATTCACTTAATGATAAAGCATATAAAACGAAAGTAAATCCCTTTCAAAAATATGTGCAAAAATGTACATCTGTTCACTGTATGGTGAGTATATGATTGTATTATTGTATATTGAAAACTGCATTTATGTATAATCCGTGTATGTATATCATGTATGTATAAATGTGGATGTATATTTATGTTATTTATGTGTGTATGTATGGATGTATGTAGATATCCCTATTTGTATAAATGCCAACGGAGAGAATTTCCTATATCGACAATAAAATAAAATCTAAATCTGAATCCGAATCTGAGATGTACGTTGTGAAAATACTTGAAACTGCACCCTCCCGGAAAGCCAATTCAATCACTTTTCTGAAAATTGATAATTATGGAGTAACATGATATAATCTTCAAGTATTGTTCTTTAAAATAAAGATGTCAGATTTAATAGTGATTTTTTAAGAGTGATGTTGATTTTTATCAGTCTTAAACATATCTGATTCTTATATAGGGATGGCAACAAATAATTAGTGTCATTAAGACAGAAAAAAGTAACTACCATCATGAAGACATATCTTCCTCAGAGAGTTGCTGGTCCATTATGCAATGAAACATGAATCAATTGTCTTCCTTTGTGACGCAGATCTAGTTTGCAACATATTTACACAAATATTTAGTGTGCATCGAAAATGGATCAAAGAGAATAAGCGTGTTGTGACTCCATCATCTCTTGAACCTCCTTGGAAATACTAACTTCTTGTGTCGGAGGTAGCACACCGGCATGCTCGGAAAAAAAAAAAGAAAAACGAAAAAATTGTGGTAAATTACAGAAACCGTCCATTGTGCACGATTGCCGTGGCATGCACTTTAGACGCATTTTTTTCCCCGTTAATTAAGCGATTTACTCGATGTGCGACGGTCATAATTAAGAGTGAACCCCTACTCGGTCCGGTTACCTTCGGTAGGTCGAGAATTTGATAGTATACCCAGATGGAAAGGCTACTGATATACAAACTGACAGCCAGGCAGTCCTCTATCGATAATGAAAATGTATTCTCATTACTTAATCCACATCATCTCAGTGATAAAATCAGCACCAAACAAACTGCGAAAGTGTGAGTGTTATGCTATCATTACCGTTCTCCCTATTCCTCTTCGTTTTTCTTTCTTTATTACTCTGCTGGTTTCCTTCCTGCATTTCCACCTTTTTGTCTGGTCCTTGCGTATTTGATTTTCTCTGCCATGCACCCTAACCTGCCGTCGATCGACTCCTCTACTCTTCTGAACAAGGACCTCCTTTACACGTCTAAACAATGAGCTGCGTGTAAATGTTGCATTTCATTGCATTCTATTCACTCACTCTCTATACGTTCAGTCTTTTTGTTGACACAAGTAAAAGACGTAAAAAAGATCTTATAATTCCTAATGGCTAAAACATGTTGAGATATTTGCTTCCCCAGGGGAGTGATGGAATACATGTGTGTGATATTCTTATTATTATTATTATTATTATTATTATTATTATTATTATCAGTCATGATATGGTTTTATGATTATTCTCGCTGCAGGAGAACAATTATCGTCGAAAAGCAGGCTGGTACTTTTGGGTTTGAGCTCCAAACATATGCCATCCACCACAAGGGGCGGAACGAAGTGGAATTGTGCACCTATGTCTGCGATGTTCAAGTAGATGGCCCTGCGTATCTGGCTGGGATGAGACCAGGTGATCTATATCTTACTCTCAATTTTGTATTTAACCCATGCGTTCAAACCCCACTTATTGCCTTTCCCGCGTAACAATGTCAACACATCTTTCCTTAATTCTTTGATTTATAAACACAACTCCTGCTATACAACTACATGTATCGCCGCATTTTACTCGTTTTGCTGACACATGACTGAAGAGACAAGAGGAATATATGGTGGTGAGAAAAATATCGATGATGACGAACGATCGATATGAACTGTAGTTGATCATGATCACCTATTAAAATGTCTGTTATTTGTACGGACTTTCAAAATCTACATTTCGAATTCAATAAATTAAACACCAACTAAAAATGGGAAGAATGATAAGTCAAAACGAACATCTAGCGATAAGATATCTGCAAGAAAAGTGAAGAATTTAGGATAGTGTTTGTAACAATACAGGTTTAATGAATACATGATTCAGAATAGGTACTTTAATAAATCAGCATCACTATTCCTATAGCAATGCAGGACGACAAGTCAGGCTGTGTCATAACGTGGTAACCACAGAAAGAGTGGGACAAGGATAATGAATTTAGACGGCTCTATAGGATTGAGCATAGTGTCATCCGGTAATACTGGCTGTTATATAGACCTACTAGATTGAGTCCTCACTCGTCATCTGTTCAGAAATCGTATTAAGGATTAGGTAGAATTTGAGAGAGACTGAGTTGTTCATAGCTTACAACTGCTACACTGTCAAATTTGCGTCATTGTTATGCTGCTGAGGTACTCCTAATGAGTGATTGTGAAATATCGGTAACAGCGCAAGACGTGATAATATGAGTGTCAAAGGTCTTATGGTGACGAGATAAGATACATTACAGCACGATGTTATCTGTTAACACATGAAACTGGATGTCATTCGACTTCATGTGAAATAATTTACCCTATGATACGAGGAATGCTGCAAATTAGTGTTATGTTATTAATCATATATGCATGCATATACAAATAAGTTTCAGTTTATCACCTTTTCGTTTCTTTGTGCTTATAATCGCATTCATCCCCAAGTTGAATTATCCTTTCGGGTTTACTAGTATGTCAGGTTTAACCCTATAAAGCCCAAGGGGGGGGGGGGGCACATTGTGCCCCCATACCAGATTTTCGTTTGCCACTCCTTCGTCCTTAATCTGATTTCAACCAAATTTGGTGACTTTTCCTAAAATCTTATTGCGAACATTTTTGATATATAATTTAGCTATATTTGATGTTGCTGGTTGCCATGGCAACCATAAACTGACGACCATGTCAGTCCGATTTTGCATATTTTTTCTGTTCCCATTTCATTTAACAGCATTACAGTGTATGAAATGGGTGTTTCTTGGCTGAAATTTGTTGAAGAAGCAAAATTTGAAGTAATCATGGTCCTGGAAAGTTTTTCTTATTATTTCCTTTGTTTTTATGTGATAAAGGCATAAAACAATAGATATAATAGAGATAATCGAAAACAATAATATTTTCTACAGATTGCCCTTATATTTTGAGTTATTTTGATTCCTTCACCCAGGTTATGCCTCTAATATCATTATTTTATCATATTTTCAATTTGCAATCTCAAAATTCCACTGCTATGCAAATATGAAATGTCATAACTATACATGTACCCATCCCAAACATTTCATCTCAGGTCTCATAATGTATCACTATGTTGATATCAATAGCGCCCCCGTGTGGTGACCTTGGGAAATTTCAAACATAACAAATAATACAATTCCACTTGCTTATCGTTTGTGACAAATATGAAAATGATTGGTTTATGATAAGACATATATAATGGGGATAAAGAAATTATACCGAAAAATCATGTTTTTAGCATATTTCCTATGTATTTCTTTATATTTTTGTAAATAGCGCCCTCCATGGGTGACCTTGTGAAAATTCAAATGTACGGTCATGTAGAGTATAAGTTACTCTACCCACGTGCCAAATATGACAATGATACATCAAATAATAAAAAAGTTATATAGGGGGGGGGGGGCACAATGTGCCCCCCCCCCCTTGGGCCTGCGAGGGGTCAAAATAGCTTGGGCTTAATAGGGTTAAGTGTGTGCGTGTGTGTCACACACACACACACACACACACACACACACACACACACACACATACTGCTATAGCTTCTGACCACTGCACGAGCATTGACAATTATGGGTTTCTGGGACGAATACTGTACTAGGGCTTTCTATAGCTCAATCGGTAGAGCACCGGGCCAGCAATCCGGGTTCGAATCCCGATGGAATCCTATTTTCTTTCCTCATTTTTTCCACTTATTTATTATCAACTTCATTACAGTGTTGTATAGTTGGTGGTCCCAGTGACCTAAATCAATCAAATATAAGCAAACTCATCGAGTTTATAGCGACAGTGCTTGATTCACATATTTCCAAATGTGCAATAATATTAGCTTAAATAGTACACCATGTATAGTGATGTACCCGCGCCTCGTCAGGGGCCCTAATATCGTCACCCTGCGTAAAATTGCTACAAGCGCACTGTACAAAAATTTACGCCCGGGACTGTGTTCAGTACACTTGAAACTTTGCAGGGTTACCACAACCAAGCAAACTGAGGTGAAAATCAAACATGTTTTCTTGAAAATCTTACATTTACGTATGTAAGGAATACGTATTATCAGTATCATCACGGTCACCTGCACACGTCTTTTACGTGCTTTGTCTATGGGAGCGTGGGGTGGCGAGGTGCGGGCCCCCCAGAGGGCAATTACCCCCCGGCTAAATATTGGTTAGTGGTAAGGTTAGAGTAAAGATTAGGGATAGGGTTAGGTTTAGGGTTAGGATTAGGTTCAGGATTAGAATTAGGATTAGGACCAGGAGAAGGGTCCGGCGTAATTGCCCAGGGGGTAATTGCCCTATAATTGCCGCTATAATATCGTGTTTGTAACAAAAGGCTACATTTTTTTTATTTCCAAAGGAGGCACATAATACTTCTGTTGTTTATTTATTGATTTTATTTACCTCTTCTACGTTGGCTATCTGCAATGATGTGTCCCCATGCTTTCACCCACTCGGACATTAGAATTGTCTTGGTAACTTTTGCCAAATTTTACCTTGGTAAGGGTAACTACCCCGACATTACCCCAACAGTCCTTCTGTTAAAACGGTACTCCTCGCTCTCTCCTGCGGTTTTATTGCCCGAAGAAAGGAATTTTGTTCTCCGGACGTTCTCCCGACGTTGTCAGGGTAAGGTCTGTTAAAACAGGGCTTTAGAGAGGCAAAACGCAGACGCTTTGTGGAATGTAATTGAGCGCTAGCAACTATGCTCCAAAAATAGTATGATGATGCTTTCCGCGGTGTGTTGTGAACGTTGAAGATTTGCGGTTGTACCATGTGTTTAAAGTCCTGAAGAAGACTGTTGAGAATGACAGAGGGGAGCTTAGTGATTCTTTCAGGACAGGCGTCGCAGGCCACCCGTGATATCAAAGGAACTGCTCTCATCATCGTCTACTTGATTACTCTGTCTCTCTTACTTAACGTATGTTTCACTTGGAATTGATTTCTGAGCAATAAAAGGACGTCTTCCTTCACTCATTTGTTCTCTTTCATTTCCTTCTACGACTACATCATTACGTGAAGTAACACTTGAACTACTCTTTCAGTTCTGCTTCTTTCCCTCTTTCATTAAATTCTTACATGTGCACATCTTTCCCCGTATCCGTCCTTAAAAGGGAATTCCAGACGATTTTCATTATTTCACATCATGTATAGTACATAAATCAACAGCGCCATGTATGGATTTGTGGGTTTTGTTGTGGTCCTATAGAACGGAGAAACCAATACTCTGAAACATCCAAAACAAATTACAATTCCATCACAATACAACTTGCTTAACAAGTTCACATGTGTAAAATTTATGCAGGCTTTCTTCTTTTTTCTGCTTCATTGAGCCCCCAGTCTTGCATGCCTATGGTGAGGCTTCCATGTCATGTTCATTGTTATTAATTATAAATTTTGCAAGCATTCTCATTCCTTATCCTGATCACTATAAATTCTGAAACTCTGTACCCAGTATAACCAATTCATAGTTACTCAAATGTAAAAGTCTGAAAACCATCCTGAGGTCTCCTTTAAAAGTATTCTCAAAATTACCTGACTTACATTGTCATGCTTATGGGATCTTAAAGCTCCTCTCTAGTCTATTGGTGCATTACAGTTGATCTAAACAGTGTGCCCTCGTGCGCGGTTCTATCATTTATTGATTCCCGAGCTGGATATTTTAAGTCCAATCCCCATCTCTCTCTCTCTTATCGAAAATTTCTCCCTAGGTTATTTTTTAATATTGTTGATTAAATTAGAGCAGCACACACGAGGTAGAGCAAAATTGCAAAGACAGTCACATCGGAGTCATGTGACTTTGGCATTACTGTTCTGAAATTCACTGTTGCTAGGAATAATAACTAATAGTTTTCTGAAAATAGACATCAGTCAGGTAAATGATGGTATTTTCTTCATCTGCATTTTATGTTCAAATGTTTCTTCTTGGAGGATGAGCAACGACATAGTATTCTTCATGGGTAATTGGCAGAGTCAAAAAGAAAATAAGATATCCTAGAAAAGGTATAGTACCTGCTATTCCTGGTCAAAAAAAAGAAGAAGAAGAAAGCACAAGAAAAGTATGGCAAACTTTGAGAGAGATAATTCTATAATTGTCATTTTGTATGTAGGCTTTCGAATTATTCTTCTAATTTTGCTATCATTTCTCTTAATCTTAAATTGCATTTGTTTTTCTAGCTTTATTCGTATAATACTAATATCTCAGTGGAATTCTACATTAAATGTAGCAGTTCGTGTATTTTAAGGAAGCTGCGCTGGCTCGTCAACCATGATGCTAACTTCCTTTTTCCAGCAGGCTGATCCCAAGCGTCTCACTGGGGAATTCTGGGCGGTCCTAAATAGAACAACGTCTTTGCATGCGAAATGACTGTTCAACGAAGTCTGTCTCCAACTTCTTTGTTCGAACTGACAAAGCAGAGAAAAGAAGAACCACTCATCCAATTTCCGCACCATGCTGATGCAACTGGTCTGCATTAACGACTAGGGCATATCACTTTCCTTCTCATCATCTTTCTATTTTATCTATTTCGGGTCATACTGTCTTTGACGTTGAAAACAAAGTGCGTCTCTCAGAATTAAAAAGCGAAGTCATGTCGGTAGTATATGAAAGTCAGGCATGGGAAAAGGTAATATAATGGGTTAAGGAAACAAATCGTGACAGGCCTGTCTTTGGCGGGTCAGGTATATTTGAGATGTGAAGAGCAGCAGGTGCCTTAAATCAAAGTGTCACTGAAGGAAACACCAGTGGCTGGAAATATAGTGCAATATTGTCGATTGATGTGACGTTATGCGGTGCACAGCTATCTCATGCAAAATACTCTTCCATCCTTTATGATCCTGAACGTCATAAAATAATACGATGTGCTGATTGCTGGTATTCCATTATAATCTTTAAACTTTTACATTTCGGAAGTCTTTACCAACTCTTGCCGATTTCATAGCCACGGATACAGTTACCAGTCAATATCACACCCATACATTCACCTTTTTTGTGACTGACATGAATAGAAAGTTCTCACGCAACGATAAGGACGTCATGATCACATTTCATGCCTCTATCTTTATGTCACATAATATTTGTGTTGCTTATTCTCACAATTATTGAGATTCGCCTCTTCTCCGTTCTGTGTCGAGGAACTTCTCTCATCCTCGTCTTAATTTCAAGTTTCACTTGTTCACGCACACTGGAGTTTAGTTCAAATTGTTTGTAGTGATATGATACATAAATTATGCGAACAGCAGTTTGTATGGGTTTTTTTTTTCGGGGGGGGGCGATGGGGAGAGGCAATGTAATGACTTTTAGCTTAGCCGTCAAACACTTGATTTATTATACTTTATGGTAGCATAATGCTGTAAGATACAAAGAAGTACAATCGGATCGTGTGCCGTCTACATTCTCACCAGACACTCGTATGGAACTAATTGACGTTGATGTGATCATAGGAAACGCATTGTTAGGAACACAGCTTTTCATAACCTAGCTTGCCAAAAGTCGGATCATATTCCCGATTGCTTTGCCCCATTACTGGAAGACGCATGAACAAAGTACCATGTTCATATGCACGATTTGACTTATCCATGCTACATGCTACATGCAGACAAACCAAATAAATTTGCGGTGTATCGTATTTTTTATATATATCAAGAATATCACAGTAATGTTGTTTTCTATTTTGCATCCACACGTAAAGCATTCACAAAGTAAAGGATTCTAAAAAACAAACATATTAGAATAAAATAGAATATGAGAAGAAGCAACTTCAGTGTGTATTGATTACACACACGAACGTTTGTTTTGTTTTGTTTTTTATCAAATGAGTGCCATATTCTGTGTAAGACTAAAACAAAAAATAGAATGTGACTGAGTTTATGAGGTCGCTACGCTCTGCGTATCCGTCGAATTTCTTGATTTTTCTTTCACTATTTATCAGTAACTTGAAGAGTTCCAACAATTAATTCCTTCATTATAACGAGCTATAACAAATATTTTGATTCATTTTGAGCTAACCTCCTCTAATATTTGAGACCAATGTAATCATACGTCAACAAAAGCTTAAACCTGTATAGTCAATGAAAACTTGGTAGCATGCATTGTGAAACTATGTGGAACGTGCGATAGTGCACACAGTGAAAGGATGCCAAGGGAAAAATACCGAAGTCTTAGCAAAGAAAACATTTTCCTGCAGTTAGTGACTAACCAGTATGTGAGAGAATGTTACTTATTTTGATAGTTTGGTTTGCTTTCTTTTGCTCTCAGGAGATATCATCTTGTCTGTAAATGGAATATGTGTGGAACATGCGTCACATGAAACCATCGTCCATCTTATCACTGTATCTCCTAATTCACTCAGGTAAGTCACGCATATCTTTACAGCTTCTTGCTATAGCTGTACATATATTTCATTATCACTTATACGGGAGGCAAAAGTGAGAGGGGCAGGCATTCGTTGCACGGACAAATTGAACAGATCAGGCATGCAATGTAACAAATGTACCGGAGACTAACAATGAGAACATGTTTTATTATCACACATTAGTTCCTGTCGTCAACCCTCTCCTTCTTCCCCAGGAATTCGGAATGCGAGGGGTTGATTTTCGTATGAAACATTATGTTTCTGTTTCACACAAACCAAAACTGTCAAGATATCAAAATTGAAGAATTGTTTCTTAATGCCACCGTTTACTATTGGGAGCAGTGACTAAAAAATTTCACATTTGGTGTCTATGTCTAGTTCAGTTGTATCACAAAACATCCTATCATTAAAAAAAAAAATATAAAAGGTCGCAATAAAGCTACACATATAACTAGATATCACTAATTTTATCAATAAACCATAACTGTAGACGGTTTACTTTAGAAACGATTTTGATAAAACTATTGTTCACAATTTTGTATATCTAACAATACTTAACAATGATTACACATTTTTCACATTGGTTGTTTCTATTCATAACTCACATTTTAGAACTATTTTGACGCATTAAAGCTGTGTTTTTTTTCACTGCAAATGGTAAATAGTGGCTTTAAATGATAATGCATTGCACGAAGGCCTGCCATTGAAAGCGCGAAAAAAAAGCACACACACCTAAGAACATGCAGTTTATTTACTAACATGTTCAAAATTTATGCGTGCCTCTTTTCTTGATTACCCGAACGCTTGACCGAGGCTAACATGAGATAGCAACAGTATTTGTATGCAAATAGCACTCCAAGTATTGACATGCACTGTGCATGATTATGCAGGTTGATGGGATAGGTGGTTACTACTGTAGAATAGATCCTTGAGGAAAATTATTGAATTCATTAGTAAATTAGCGTATTCACTGAAGCATATCCTAGCTTCGAGACATTGGAAGAGTCACTTATTTCAACATGTTTATTACTGACATTATCCCGTGTCTCGTGCGTAATTGGACGCAGGAAACGTTCGTCTGTTCCCACATAACAACCGCCGTTGGTGAGCCAGGTGCACCGCAATATCTCCACAACAAAGGGATGCACCTATGACAGTGCTATCTCACTACACACAGGTCCAACGGGAACGCTCTGCCCACACTGTCACCATTTTTATATTCTCTCACCTCTACATGATTTTGTAACGTTTGAATCTGCGCCACTAAAATGATGAAGTGCAATTCAATGTCATGTTTATATTGACTTCAGGTAATAGAGACAAATTCTATGAACACTATGGTAAAAGTTTTTAAAAAATCGATCTAAGTAAGAATATCAAAGTTCCAAATGTTTTCACCGTTTCGGGTTATTTACTCTTGTCGACTTTTGTCTTCATTTTGAAATGCATTACCGTTTATCCAAATACCACTAGTGTCCTACTCGGAAATCAGCCGACTAGCACCTAGAAAACCCAGCATATTCCGAGCGCCTAAAAGACAAAAAAAAAAAATAAAAAAATCAGACATCATATACCATATATACAGAATTCCTCAGCGAACACTTAGAGACAGTATACTTCATTCATTAGCACCAATAAAGTTGAATAATTGTTGTTTCTCTTTGTTTTCCAATGCTTGTGTTGTCATTTCCTTTAACTCTTTTGTTTGCTATTGTTTTGTTATCTAGAATAGTTTATGATATCTGAGGAAGAAAAGAAAAATATCTTCTGACAACACTTTACATTGTAGCAACAAAAATAAGTAATTGGAAGCAGCAATTTTTGGTGTCGTTATTCAGGAATAAGTGCTTAATCTTCGTAACATTAAACCCGATAGGGTCTTGAAAAGAAAAATATTTAGAGTGAACATTTCATGGACCAAACTAATCATTTCAATTTCATACTTACCCGACACCCTGTTCAATTCTTAACTTTACACAATATCCCGTGTTCATAAAAGTAATTTAAAGTCGATTAATAGATGAGCGGAAGTACACAAAAGGCTACAGACCAAAATGGTGTTTGGCCTGTGGCAAGCACTTTGTATTTTCGTTCGGTTCAATCATTCTAATACAATTCTAATAGACGATTGCTCTCAGCGTATGTTTCTTTACGCGAAGTATTCAAGATTCCTTGTTTTTGAATGAAATAACATTTATTTCACATAAGTATTTCACATGCGTCAGTAAGGAATTCACGATTATTCTGAATTGTGTGGTAAACATTTATTTCACATAAGTATTTCACATGCGTCAGTAAGGAATTCACGATTATTCTGAATTGTGTGGTAAACATTTATTTCACATAAGTATTTCACATGCGTCAGTAAGGAATTCACGATTATTCTGAATTGTGTGGTAATTACGTTATTCACAAGATTCTGGTTCCGACAACCATGAACGAAAAGGGATAGGTATTACATGAAAGTAAGGAAGGATTAGCGGACTGAGCAAAACTGATTCAATGTTTTTTTTTAACCATTCATTTAGTTTTCTTGAAGACTTGTCAGAGTTACAGTGCGATTGTGCTCTATGTTGAAATCGTTTTTGATAAATGAGAATGGCATCGATCAAACAAAACGATAGAAGTTTAGATGAATTGAATACTAAACAAGAAAGCTAGGTGTTCAGTCATACATGGCAAGGTGAAGGTGGCGACGTTGCAATAACCTAGTACGCTTGCTTTTAATAGGAAATGTGTCGTATTTGAAGTGTTAACAAACAAACACATAACTCTATAACGTGTAAAAAACAATAGAACAGATAGTTGTACGTATCTAATTTGCATGTGTGGTTTGCCACTAATAGTACTGTGATGCGATGATATTTCTTAGATATTCTTTTACGTCTACTCTTAATGGTACTATTACGGCTCTGTGTTTATAATTCTCTGTTCTACCGTCGAAAATTTGAATGACAACAACTTTTTAAAATATTTTATATTGGGGGGGGGGGGGCAAATGTTCGTTTTAACCTTCCAAGTCTCAGGAATGATGTTAGTTTGCCCTTGGTGCGACATTTAGCATGATTTTTTTTAAAATCAAATATTCAACGTTGATTTTATCTCTTTCAAACCATCCTTCCTGAGGCAGGACGGAATAAACAGTGATCAGCGATTACAAGACAGTAGTTTACACATCACAATGTCGTAGTCAGCTATCTCAAGAATTCTGTAAATTATTGACCTGACAAGTGTCTGAGATATACAAATTTTTGACAAGAATTTTGCCAAATCTCGGATGTCAAGGATTTGAATTTTATACGAAGGCATATATATAAAAAAAAATCTTCTCTTCTATTTGTCCACTCAGGTAGTCTGAGTGCTTGTAATTTGCCTATATTTCGTCAAAATTGTTTTTGCGTAATGCGTGTAGTGATCTGGAAACTAGAGATCATACTCGAAGAACATGCAGTGCGTCACATCAGACTAATTTGTTTCCGTGTGATAATACCTACCAAGGGTATGACCCTTGCCTGAAAGATCCTACTCAAGGTAGCCAGCCTAGAATCATTGAAGTTGATGAACTCTTGGAATATGAACAGCATGGGAAGGTCGAAAGGACTTGTTTCTGCGTTATTGACTCATAAACCCATGAAAAACAAAATTCTTGCGGTTTTATAGAATGATGTGAGTGATAATGACTTATCAGAGTTGGATCGAGCATCATCCATATTCCTTCGTGGCTGTATTATACAGTCCTTGAGATTCTTACTTCATACTGATATTGCGAGAGACGTTGTATTAAGATCTATCAAGTTATAAGTCAGAGATTTTGCGCTTGAAAATCACGTTATTAGTGTGTTTTTTGCTTGCTTTTTGTTCATCTCAGTATTTCCTGTACGGTGCCAGCTGCAACTTGTTTCTGGTCCTCGATTTGACGATAAACTTCTAAGTCTTGTCTGTTTGTGTTCCCCCTCCCATTATTCGTCCTCCCAATCCATATTAATCGGTCCCCCTTTATTCGTTGATTTATTGTGCATAGCATTATGCAAATATGCAATATTATGCTATTACAATCGTAAATGTTAGTATGTAATTGTCAATACAACAACGTCGGATTTGTCTTTGTCTTAAATGTTACACTTAATGAATGTTGTTTATAATTAATATGAAAGTGAAGTGTTTGTTCCCTTGTGCCATGACAGCCAATTTTTCAACCCTCATAACCTTGAGTTAACCTCACACGTGACGATTCATTTCAAGCAGTGTATATGATCATAGTGGCAACGTAGTTTATACAATATTCTCAAAAATTATTCAAATTCATGAAATTCTTCCGTCGAGATGCCTGTCCGGAGATGAGCCCCGTTTTATCAAAAGATAAAATCGATTTTAAATTTCCTTACCACACAGGCTGGTATAGACTTACAGTTTAAATCAACTTTATAATCAATTGTAACTCTTCATAAAACAGGGCCCAGGAGGTCGTAGGTTCGAATCCTGCTCGAGTATGTACGCCCATGATTTTTTATCATGGCTACTACTAAAACACTGTGGGATCAATGCAGTGCTTATTTACGTCGATGTAGGGCAATTTGTCAATCAGTTGCAATTCTCCAAAATTGTTGCAAGTGTTTACACAGTGTATCACTCTGTTTTCTCCACAGACTGGTGCTCCTATTTGAGGATTGTGTAAAGAAAGTGGAACACAACAAAAGGCTTGTAAAATTGAAGGTAAGTTATGCAATTGCAATCTTTACATCCGACTTTTGTCACAAGTCGTTCCAGTGAAAAGAAGGACTGAAGAATTTACATCAGATTTTCTTTCATCAGTCAAAGAGAATATAGACAACACAATTTTTCAATGTTCCATATCCATGAGTTAATTCCCACATATAGCATGGAATCACTATATATAATTTGTCTTTTTCATAACATGTTCCCAAACATCAGGATTTTCAAAGATACAACAGAATAATTACGACTGGTTGATTCTGTTCATCAAAACGTGTTTGCTTTACAGCATACCTAGAATGATAAGTCAAGGCATTATACGGTACTCTCATCACGAAATAAATAATGTATCTCCTTAAATAGATTTAGGGGAAAAATAGTATAGTTATGAATTTGACATCCAATATGACGTGATGAATGATTTGAAATTTGCATTTTTACACGCCACTAATGTCACGTCTAAAACTAGGTATTAAAAAATTCCTTTACGTTCTGTTAATCCACAGAGGATGCTCTATGATAAGAAGCTCGCGTATAGGGCCCTCCAGGCGCAAGAAAAACGAGTGATGCTCGGTCTAGCGCGATACGAGCTTAACAGTATGACATCGCTAGCCTCTGATGACAGTGGTTTCTACTCTTCACCTGGATCATCACATCTCAGCAGCAAGTCTCAGTCTTTGAGCTCTATCAGTTCGGGCGGATTCACTCTATCACAAATTCCTGGGAATGAAAGTCTAGAACAAATCGCTGTTCTGGATGTGTGACGCATTGTCACTCTAGCTGACATTTGAGACTTTTCTTCGCTTCGACAGACAATAATGCAGAACACCCATCACTGCCTATCTCGAGAGTTCCTCGCATGTGAATCGAATCTCCGTAGGCCCCTACTTCCTGTATTTTCATCAGCATAAATGAAAGGAAAATGTCAACATGAAAGAGCAAGTAGAGTTAAGTCACACGAGAGCTCGAAATTATAGCACTGAAGAACGCGAATGTTTGTGAGGACAATTTGCATCCCATCATAAGGCACTACAATTAAAAAGAAACACTCAATGTAGGCCTAAGTCCTATTCAACGCAGAATATGACAAACTCATACATAAATCTGCAATACAGCTAGCTAAAGTGACAAAAGCTCTAACGTCTTTAAAGCAGATAGTTAATTCTCAATTAAATGGAGAGAGGGTTGATGTAACAGCAATGAAATGATCAGCTGCATTCGTATTTGTTGCCTCACGAAGACAATACGAAGGAAACAAGAAGCTGCCAGATTGGAAGGCAACCTGCAATGCTATTGTATCATAGAGCGTACATGGAGATGCCAAATTCGAAAAGCTCAAGTGTTTCTCATTAGTTTGTCACGGTGACGTGAACATTATAAAAAGCCAGTCTCGGAGCAGCTTCTCCAGTCACTCTTGAGCAGCAATGCTCCTAAAACTTTAATCACAATTAATCACAACTCAGTTCAGAAACAAAATGGAAATTCCGCCTTGGTTTGGCCATTTGTATCCATTTTGGGTCAGTGTGCATGAAGCCAGCTTTCAAAAGAAAGAAGGTGAAAAAAGAAGAAGTCATAATTTAGACCTGCCTCGACCAACAGCTTTACATGAAATGTAATGTGTTTCATTGATGGTGGATGGTGAATTTTTGGTACCAGGAAATAAGATCAGTTCCTATCATGCAATGTTCAACGGATATAATCATCGAATTCTGAAGTGGCCATTCAAAGACTAAGTAGGAGATGAGAGAGAGAGAAAAAAAGACATTATCATCAATGATTAGCAGGCTTGTATGCTTAACGTCAATCGTTGTCTGCCACGACTGTTGATTATTTCAACAAGGAGAGTGAAAAGAACTTAAGCAGACTGATTCTTATTTTCTTTTGTCTCTCCTGAGTGAATAATAAAAGCCGCAAGGTTATAATGGTTCAGGAACTTCAGAAATATCAATATTGAGGTTAGTGAGTAGACTCGTGGGCCAAACGTGAGTGACGCCCATGCCAGGTCATGCTAGATCACCGAGCTGACGAAGGAATCACAAAATCATGGGAAGTTTCCCGTGACAGTTGCGCCAGGGTGCGAGATATAAATGTTTTGTCCCCGGGGTACAGAAAGGATTAGAAAAGGAAAGGATCAGTGGTAAATGAAGCTTACAATGGAGGCTGGTTAGTACTTTGTATTTTTAAACGCGTCTAATCTGAATTGCCAAGAAAAATGAGCGTTAATCAATGGAAACAGACGAGAGGCAAACGTCAGGTCTAGAGAATCCTGCTGCTTGATGCCTGTAACACGACACGTGGAAATTGTTACTCAACAGATAGATGTAGGCCGACATTTGCTGACTTACATTCGTGCCTTTATTTTCTTTGATGAAGAGAGAGAAAGAAAGGGGGGGGGGGTTTACAGTATGCTACAATATTTTCCCTTGGGTGACATCATGTAGAAGAGAATATGCACGGCTTGAAAATGAATACAATATCTATTAATGAGTCATGTATCTTATGTATTAACCTTTGATCTTTCAATGATCGTAGTATATACATGTCTTGTTCAGTCAAAGAAATTTAATTGTTTTCCCATGATTTTATAATAAACCACTTTGCTAACCCGTATCAGTTCTCCCCTGCGCAGAATGAAGGTGGGTATGTTGTGTCCAATAACCCAGTTTGATTTCACAAGTCTATTGATTTTCTATATGTGTTGTTAAAACCTGCTTTATGCGATTTGCGTAGAGACTACAGGCATACAAAATTCAATTCTATTATTATTTTGTCTTTGTCAATCTGACCCCCAATAAAAACCAATCTAAAACGTCAACCAGTTCGAAGGGTTCACAGAGAGACAGAGCAAGTCGATAAACTATTTCTTTGAATACTTATACTGGCAATGTTATATTAAACTAACAACTTGTACTTAAAACTAAAATTCACCCAATATGATAAATGTACTTGCCATACATTAAACGCTTCGATGTCATTTAGCTAAATGCATTCTATATTAGAATCTATGGTAATTGACAATATACCTTTCTGATGTAAATGTCTATCACAATGATATATCAAATGCTCCTAAGAAATATGCAACGAATGACTGTTTTATACCGAAATGTACATATTTTACTGTATACATTGAAATATATTAAACTGTCCTGTACAAAGTATTTGTTTCCCGTTTTCTTCATTGTATTCATTGGATCGGGTAGATTAACAGTTAATATAAATAAGATAGTAATGAATGCAGCATTACCGTCAGAATCGGCACACGCATAGAGTGGGTGAATATATATTTTTTTTTTTTCAGAAAAGTCCATGTTACTCAACAATCTCATTCGGAGAGTAGTGTACAAAGCAAAACATCGAACTCAACCCATGTTCAATTGACTGTAACAGACAGACACCACAATATAACCAGTGACATTAAAGTTTATACAGATAAACAAAAGTACGACAGTTATGGGCAGTTTAAGGTTTTAACGTATAAGTTTAACATCTTATTAAGGGCGGGTGCTATCGGCCACACCTGTATACCGTTTACACAAGTTGATGGAGTCACCCCTTAATGACCTTCGAGGGGCTTGCAAACCATGTCTGGGGTGATGTCGTGTTAACCAAATAATCATTATTTCGAACACACAAATTTCGTATACTTTGGGGCTTGTTAATCCGAAAATCGGAAAAAAGGGGTTCCTTTATCCAAATATAGTTATTTTGATTCAATTCATTATTATTCCTACGATCCGTTATTCCACTGGTTCGAATTTCTAAAATAGAAAGGAATTGATAATGATCCGAAATTGAAAAGGGTTCTTTACTAGCAATTTGAAGCCAAAATAAAGTTCGTTAATCAGAAATGGAATAGGTTGATGAAAGTGAAGGGGACTTTTCTATCAAAGTGAATTATGCTGTGTTGCAATATTCAAAATCATATGATGCATTATATTCTGTGTATATACAAAAGGGAGACTAATAAATGACAACATGAGTTTAATTCTCGAGTTGATTTTGCCTCAAACGTTTGCATGGATGGATTCCCGATTCGGCAAGGTCAATAATTCTGATTTCATCAAGCTATTCAATTGGATTTAAAGTGGTGAGACTAGGAGATCGCCTGTACCATTTCCTCAGAGAAAAGGAAGTTTTCGGTAATCATTTTTACTTTAACTACCACTGCTGCTAATAAAATTGATAATGATAATTAATGATATCAGTGGCGACTATTGCGTTAAAAACAATGATCATAATTTCACACTGTAATTAATGTACACAAGACATTCGTAGCATTATTGCGTTTCGATTCGTTTTCACTGAACGATGAGTGTGTGTGTGTGTGTGTGTGTGTGTGTGTGTGTGCGTGAGTGTGTGTGTCTGTGCGTGTGTTGGGGGGGGGGGGTACAACATGTCCTTATTGTTAGGGTGCCTTAGCGGTTACAGTTCAGTTTTTTTTTTTTCGGATTCGTTATTCCGAGGGTTCGCTAGTCCGAAAATGAAATAAGATTCGTCATTCCAAAGGTTCGTATATCTGAAAATGAAATAAGGTTTGTTTTTCCGAAGGTTCGTTGTATCCAAAAATTAGATTCATAATTTTGAAGGTTCGGAAGTACGCACATTCTTTTTAATTTTCGGATTAATGAACCTTATTTTCAATTTCGTATTAACGAACCTTCGAAATAACGAACCTTCGGAATAACGCCACTAAAGTTCGGTTTAACGAACCCTACTAGTATTTCATTTTCGGATGAACAAGCATCCATAGGTGTAGGGAATTTGTGTATTTTGGAATAAAGAACCTGTGGAATATAACGACCCTTATTTCATTTTCTGATTTATGAACCTTCGAAATAACGATCATCATCTGCTTCAACCCCTCCCCCACTTATCTTCGCCCTTAATACAGGCTCATGTTTTATTTTTATTTCAACATAACCGTGACCTTTCACGAGAAGCAGAATTTGTTGCATCTGATCGACAAACTGCCCTTCATCAATGTAAATAAGTGTTTTAGTAATAATCATGATAACAAATTTTATGGGTATACATACTCGGGTTGGACTCAAACAAACGACCTCCTGTTTCCTAGACAGGTATCATATACACTATCTACATACCAAGCTTCCATCCGATAACGAGTGATGGTTCTGATCCTTTATAGCAGCGGATACTTCATATTTATCAAAACAACAACAAACGAAATAATGATCCGTGCGTCGAGTTGTCAAAGCACGAAATCGTATGCTCTAGAGCATACGCACAGTAGCACCTGTGAGGTAAGTTGCCCATTTCAGGCCCTGTCACTTTGCCTTGTGTTGAATACTGAATAAGTTGGGCGGAACATTTTAGTGGGATAAGTATCGTTAAAAGTAAGTCACCAACTTAAGAATAATCAACAGTGGTTGACGGGATGTAAATTCCAGTTCAAACTACACATCATCTGGAATTTACATAATCTTAGTTAAACATGACCTCCGACCGAGGTTTGAGCCGACGTTGAGCCGCGCTTCAGGACCGAAACAATTATTTTGTTCAATTCGGTATCAAACACAATGGACTGAGTATCAAACACAACGGACTGAATTCGCAAATCCTGTGATCCCATACAGGGCCAAAACCATTAAAAATGTACAATTCAGGTTTTGAAATTTTGAAAAAATAAAGTTTTCTCAAAAACATTCCGACAACGAAAAATTGCTAGAGGATACACTGAATTTCAACTTAAACAAAAATGAGCAACAAATGTTGCAAACTTTTTATGTTCTGAAATTTGAAGCTGAACATGAAAATTTCACCACTGTAACTTACGTTACTGCGCTTATTTTTCTTTGACCATATTCATTCTGTTTAGGGATGGACAATGCAACTATCCCTCTATTGGTGGATAGTTTCGAAGATATGACCATTCTTATTTCAATGTGCCTGCTATATTTTTCATTCATTTGATGAGTTACTGTAACCATGAATTAAGATATTGATAGATATGATGGAAGTTGTTAACTATGTAAAGTTAGATTGTTTCCTTTATTTTTTTTATTCGTACACATAGAACTTGCAGAAAACTGCCAAATGATTTTAGATGGATTTGTCCTACACATATTCTCAAACAATCTCAGTAACCATATGACAAATGAAAATGTGACTGTTTAAACCTTGGTAACGTTTGTTACGCATATGAGTCACGTATGTTACATAAGTATATTAAACACTAAAAAAGAAGATAAATTTTAAGAGTTCTAATAAATATCAAGAGTACCAGCGTTGCAAGACCTTCAGTACTTCTGGAAGTAGATTTATTTAATTGCCGTCTGATGTTATCGTCCTTATAGTATAATGTACCATACATTTGGCCTAATATGAAAAATTGGAATAAGATATCTAAATTTCAAGAGTTTATTTTGTCTGAATATTATGAGTTTCACTGCAAAATTACCTGTTGAAGTGCCCTGTTTAAAACCAAAGGAATGCATTTATATAAGAGTCACTAAAGACATTGTCAAGAACCCCTAAAATGTATCAGTATGTACTTTAAACAATTGTAACGTATGTTTCAAATGTTTCCAAATTGAAATATTTATCACTCGAAAGTGGAGATGCATTGGAAAGTGCATTAAAAAGGAATGATGCATCGCTAGACAACATTGCACAGTGTGAGTGTACAAGCTGGTCAGCATTTAACTGTTAAGCATATCAAAGTTTACATCAATAAGGTATTTCAGGCATAAGAGTGAACAATGTGAAATAAATCACAGCGAGCCCATGAAGTTTAAAATGCAAACACCAGCACTGCTTTATGATTAATAATGCATGATTATCACGAGTTTCATTAATGAACAAACCATGCATTAGTGTTGCTTAAAACGTACAGATTTCTTGGCACATTATTCAATAATGTGCCATGGTAAGTTTTAAGCAACGATAATGCATGGTTTTGGTAATAGTCACAAAAAAAAAACCAGAATTATGAACAATTTAAGAGTGGTCACGTAAATAGACAGCTTTCTCACGGTTTTAGATTGAGAGTATAAATGACCTACTAGTCTATAAAGACAACAATGATAAACACAAAAAGGCGCACCTTTCATAATTTGGATGCCCCCTTGTTTTGTTCTTTTTTGGGGGGGGGGGAAGAGGCAATGGAAAAGGCATAGAAATGTCAGAAGAACAAATTGCAATTCTTTTATTTCCATTACATAGAATAAAAGTTCGGTGACATATAAAATGTCTTTAATGTATATTACATCATTGTAAAAGAAAACTGTAAACTCACAATCTGGTATTTTTCTGCAAAAGGCAACTTTCAATAAAAGGTATAGTGGGTAAGCCAGTGTATAGGAGAGAATAATGCAAAAGTGGCGAGTTGTATTAGAGTGAAATTATATAAAATTTGGTATAAGAGCGTTAGTATGACGCTTTCTTCTATTTTCTTGGTTAAACATCATATTTTCATTAATATCTCGGAAGAGTTTAGATTGGGTAGAAATTTTTATGTATGATTTTCGGTGCATAAACAAGGAAATTTACATACATTTCATCCTTTCAATTTGATATCTACAAGCCAACACTTTTATCCAGTACCTTTCATTGTAAAGCATACATAAGTATACATCATTAGCAAATTTTTAAATTTGTGAATCAATTTCCTTGTCAATCCTTGTCAATCAAGTCGACATTATCACCTTCCCTTTGCTGAGATCGGTTTAAGTCTTCTTTTATTTTCTTGCCGAAGGCTCTCAGCTTTTTAACTCTTTCATTTTTTTATCTGCGCTCTTGTTTTTCCTAACTCTTAAGATTTTCCACAGGAACGTAATACTCTTTTACACGTTGTTTCTCGGATTTACTCTCTTAAAAAAAAAAATCAGGTGAAAGTATTCACTCTTAGCGGGGTGAATAAAAAAAGAGTGAATTTAGAGTGGAAATATTCATTATCACTCTTTTTTAGAGTGACCTCAAGGACCACTCCTAAATCTTCGAGTGATCCCAGAGCTTACCCCAAAATGAGTGAAAATGAACTTTTTTCACTCAAAATTCATTCCAATTTTACTCTAAATTCACTTTTTTGTATTCACTCCATGAAGAGTGAATATTTTCACTCAATTTTTTAAGAGAGTAAGGAAGGTTTCTTCTCCAATCTTGTCCTTTTTCCTTCTTCAGTAATCGGCCTGAATTTTGGCTCTTGATTTTCCCATTTTGACCTCTTGGAACCCAAGGAGTAATGATAAGATTCCCTTCACAGAGAAATAAGAAAATCCATACTGCAAATCAGTAATAAGATATTCTTACATAATTACGTAACCTACGTTACCTCTAATTTCAAGGAATGAAGTGTCACATAATGAATTTGGTAGACTACAATCACTATAACTTTGAAGTAGATGATATGATAATTAAAATGAAAACCATTATTTTCATCATTCATATATCATTAACATACATATTGGATTGATTTTGACAGAGTGATTGAAACCTACGTTACCAGGGTATTCAGGGCCTCATTGACAATGATTGTCGCCAAAAAGAATGGTTAGTTCAAGCCTAAAAGTTAAATATGTTTTTCATCTGTTTATTTATGGATATTAGTCTTTTTTAGGATAAAGCTTTGGTGAAAAGTACGACAGTGTACATGCAGATGTAAAATTGAAACCTACGTTACCTTAAGTGAAACCTACGTTACTTATGTTTAGGTACCTTAATGTTGTATAAATATCTGAGTGAGATGTAAACTTGTTATTCTCCTCGACAAAACAATCACCAAAGTACTTGCTTATAGTAAAAGTGTACCAATATTTGAATGTAATTACGCTAAACATGACTTTGAAAATATATATACCGTTCGCTCTGATACTGAGAAAGATCTCGTGCAGTCCATTCCCTGTGAGTCGTCAACGTGATGCGCCATTTGGTCGCAAGGACTGTTTCTAAGTAACTATGGAGTAAGATGGTTCTAGATAGCACTTGTTATCGATGAATGGTTGCAATGTTAGTCAATCTAATTAAGATTATTTTTTCGGGGGTAACGTATGTTTCAGTAACGTAAGTTAAATCTGACCTTCGATGTGACTTTTTCAAGCGATTAGTAATGACTCATAATTGAAAACTCAGTGGAGAGATTGGGGTACCGTATGCCTATGTTTGGTATCTTCCTTGTAACATTTTCATTTTTAATTTTCCATAGCGGTGGTAACGTATGTTTCATTTCTTAACCATACGGTCTGAAACATGTTAGTGCTTGAAGCTTTTTCTCTGCGACAGATAACCAGGTGGCACAACTATTGTTTACAGCATTGGACGAGACATTTTCTAAGTTTTTAGGACAGATAATTCACAATTTCAACCCCAGGAAATGTTTTAAAGGAAAACTTGAAATCATGGTAACGTATGTTTCACAGGCCTTTGCGACAATTTTGACTTGTAAAATAATTCAACTGAATAGTTTTCAATTATATTTCTTTTTATTCTAACGTGTAGGCAAATGGCTTGATTTGCCTTAGAACAAGTTTTAATGAAAAAAGATCATGCTTTCATTTGCACAATAGTAACATATCGGCAAAACTATTAATTTGCGACATGCTGTTTTTAGCGGGTTTACCATCTTTATGAATGCATAACTTCTGAAAGAATCATAACTGGATGTTCAAATTCTCGGCAGTTCTAGTTAACAATGTACTAACGGTAACTATTACCCGAAACTTATGACAATCGGTCGTTGCTTTATTTTTTCTTTGGTAAAACTATTGCGACGAGTATTTCACTAAATTGTACATATTTAGTGGTTTTGAACCTACAGTATTCTGTGTAAGGCTCTATAGGAAATTATGAACGGATGAGAATAATGGAAGTCACAATACGAACACGTAAGGATGGCGCTATTGCTGAAAAGGGATACAGCACTACTGAGTATAAGTTGTCCGTGAAGTGTGCATGTTGAACGCTAATCGAATGTAATAGAACATGGCACACTAAACATTCCGATGCTTTCTGATGTCTTCGCACCAGACTATAACCAACATTCTTATATTGTTGTTACTTATAGGCCTATGATATGGAAAAGCGTGTCATTAGGATCTTAACACTAGTCACGTTTGGACTTACTGACATAGGCCTAGATCTACATGATATAATTGGAGTTAAGCTGGTTAGGAATTGCTTCTTCACAACATCAATTCACTTACCTCTACGGTCAACACGTGAAAACAATTAATGATTAGACGAGCTTGGCTCTCACCTGATGTCAAAAATAATGGAGCTGGATGCAATCTCCACGTTGTCCCTTCAATGGATACCAGTATAAAAGTAGCCCTAAGAACAATAGCTAAAGATGCATTTACATAGAATACAACATACGTGGCTCTGATTGAGAACTGATGTTGACGACGCCGACGAAGACAGAAAGGTGACGCTTGTTGCGACATAAATTGTCGCCCCGTCAGAAATTGTCGTCTGGCGACATATTTTGATGCTTGTGCAGTTCCCAGTTTTTGACCTCGATGGTGACAATTTGTGATGGCAAAAACAATTGTTGCGACATAAATTGTCGCCCCGTCAAAAATTGTCGCCCCCGGCTCGGGGCGTGTGCGTGTGTGTGTGTGTGTGTGTGTGTGTGTGTGTGTGTGTGTGTGTTTGTTTGTTTGTTTGGAGTATAATAATACAATATGTGGAAACTGTGCATAAGTTGTATAGTGGTAGTGGTTTGTTTGTCTGTGTGTATACGTGTGCCTGTATGCGTACGTGTGTCTGTTTGTGTTTTGATGTTTGTGCAAACGAACTTTTTGAGCAGCAGGCACTATTGTGGCAATGAAAATGCCTTCAATGTGTATGAGCACGTGTTTATATAGTTCACAGCGGCGTTGATTTCAAAATAGTATGGGTGTGTCAATTTCAGCGGTGAGACCGAGAGTAAAGGCATACGAGGGAGGTGCCCTCTCTAATTGTTATCTGTCTTTGTTCATTTTTTTTTCACTGCAGTCATATTCTTCCATCAGTCGTAACTTCAACTTCTATATCACTACTCTTTGCCCCAGAATAAGATTGGCATGCTTTATGCATGAACAAATAATTTCGACACGCCGTAATCGATAATTTCTCAATTGTTAGTTGATTTTAGCACAAACGAACTGCCATATACACCCGCAAATACGTACGAATTCATAAACAAACACCAACAAACATTCAAATAAATCCTCATAATGCATATAGGCCTAAACCTCCTCAACACTTGATGTGTATTGATTTCATTCAAATCATTCATAAATCAACCCATTCTGGGTGTAACATGAACAAAAACGGTACAAAGGCAATCAAAAACCCAAACAAATCCATTTGTCAATTTATACTACAAATAATCTCACTTCAACATAGATAACTCAATTGTGAATCAACCCTACTAACAATTTTTTTCACGAGAAAGTTTTGACATGTACCAAACCTATATCCCTTGAATATATTGGATCATGTAACTCCTTCTCACTTACAAGGGCATATACATTAAAAAAAAACACAAATACATTATACAAATCTAGAATGAAATCATTCATTAAAAAAACAACAACGACCAACCCTTCCCCTCCCAACCGAAACAAATCTACATTTATCATAAATATTAGATCCTACCAATATCTGTCATACCATTTATAACTATCCTTCTTCAAATCAAATCCCCATCCCACCAAACCCCGATTAACCAAAACCGAAATCATCCCACACCCACATTCACCAACCCACACACACACACACACACACACACACACACACCCGAACCGATACCACCTTCCTTCCTGATGAAACGACTTCCCAATGTTGATACGTAAGACATAATGGACCGTCAGTCTATGATTAAAAGCAGCATCCGCCCGCACGCAAGTACCACTCCGAATTCAAATACAAATCTGTCAAACAAACTCATCAAACTCAAAGCTGCTGATAAATAATTAATTGAACTTTAATGCCAGTAACAGCTTACCCCTCCCCACGCGCAGCCAAAACACATAATAAACACATTCTTCCATAGTATACAACAACACACACACACACACACACGCACACGCATACGCACACACACGCACACACACACACACACACGAACGGTCACTCAATTATCATGTGCGCGCGTACATACACACTTCCTTGAAATCTCACCGTGACTTTTTACATGGCTTGTTTGCATGGATGTAGCCATGCAAGTTATGATTTGGTATTTCAATGACTATGTCAAGAATGATAATTATTAACCCCCAAAATGTGCTTCGAGGGCGGGCGACAATTTTTACCGTCAGCCCTCATCATAAATTGTCGCCAGACGACAATTTGTGACGGGGCGACGATTTAAGCCGCCAACTCCGTCAAAAATTGTCGCCTGTTTCAGGGGGCGACAATTTATGACGGGCGACAATTTATGTCGCAACAGACGCTTATGTCTCGCTTCTGCTACGCAGAGGAGACAAAGGACCGAATGCATAAAACAAGCAATTGCTTAATGCAAAAGCACAAGCTCTCTAGCAAAAGGTCTAGCTCAAGCAATTGCTTAAATCCATATGCATAACCTTTTGCTTGTGCTTATGCGCTTATACCTTTTGATGTGTCCCGCACAAGCAATTGAGTACCTGAATATAAGAACGACCCAAGTCCAAATTTGGCTATCGCGTTTGAAAGCCATTTAGATAGTCATGCAAATACAGATAATCATTCAAGTGACTGTTTTATATTCAAATTTCAATTAATAACACCCCAATAACCAAAAACACTTAAGGGAGTAGGGATTTTTTTTATTAATTTCCATTTTCCGAAATTTTCTCTAATGGACTTGGGTCGTTCTTATATTCATATACTCAATTGCTTGCGTTTTCAACAAAAGGGACGACACGCCTGTGCGAACACAAGAACAAGGGCGAGTGTGACAGCATGTATTTGAAAGGGCATGTGTGTGCGGAGCCATTTCCTGACATGGCAAAGGAGCTATGAAATGACACTCATAAATGCACACACAGACGCACACACACATCTATACACACACACGTACTGGCTGATTCCCATCACTGCTTATAGTAGCTCGGATGTGCCAGATCGCACGTGGAGCGAGGTCGATCTCCTTGCTCTCCACCAAAGTAAGACATCCTACCTGTTTTTCATCACATTTTGCGTGCTAACCACTGGACATTTCCGTTGTTGAAACGAAAAGGTTTCTTACACTACTTAGGAGTAATTTCTTGTAGATTTACACCACTCCTGCACAAGTGTGGTCTTTCTTTTATGAATATAAAAATGATACTTAAAAGGGAACGTCCCAGTTAAGCAAAAGCTCAAGTTCATTTTACAGAGCTTGGAAAATCGTAAGCAACTGCTGGCAAGAACAAGCAAAAGGTATGTTTTATGCATATTGCTAGCGTTTATGCATCCGGCCCAATGGGCCGAATGCATAAAACAAGCAATTGCTTGTAAGCAATTGCTTCAAGCAAAAGCACAAGCTCGTCTAGCAAAAGGTCTAGCTCAAGCAATTGCTTAAATCCATATACATAACATTTTGCTTGTGCTTATACCTTTTGCTTGTCATTCAAGTGACTGTTTTATATTCAAATTTGAATTGATAACACCCCAATAACCAAAAACACTTAAGGGAGTAGGGATTTTTTTATTAATTTCCATTTTCCGAAATTTTCTCTAATGGACTTGGGTCGTTCTTATATTCATATACTCAATTGCTTACGTTTTCAACAAAAGGGACGTCACGCCTGTGCGCACACAAGAACAAAGGCGAGAGTGACAGCATGTATTTGAAAGGGCGTGTGTGTGCGGAATCATTTCCTGACATAGCAGAAGAGCTATAAAATGACACTCATAAATGCACACACACATCTATACACACACACACATACACACACACACACACACACACACACACGTACTGGCTGATTCCCACCACTGCTTATAGTAGCCCGGATGTGCCAGATCGCACGTGGAGAGAGGTCTCCTTGCTCTCCACCGAAGTCAAACATCCTACCTGTTTTTCATCACATTACTTGCGTGCTAACCACTGGACATTCCCGTTGTTAAAACGGAAAAGTTTCTTACACTACTTAGGAGTAATTTCTCGTAGATTTATACCACTCCTTCACAAGTGTGGTCTTTCTTTTATTAATACGAATATGATACTTAAAAGGGAACGTCCCAGTTAAGCAAAAGCTTAAGCTCATTTTACAGAGCTTGCAAAATCGTAAGCAATTGCTAACAAGAATAAGCAAAAGGTATGTTTTATGCATACGTTTTTAAGCAAATGTTTGGTCTCTAAGCAATTGCTTGCGGGCAGCAAGCAATTGCTTGTACTTGCTAGCAAAAGCTTCTGCTCGCAAGCAATTGCTTGTTTTTATGCATACGGATTCGAGTAAAAGGCTAGCACAAGCAATTGCTAGTGTTTATGCATTCGGCCCAATTTATTGCTTGTGCTTGCTAGCAAACGGCTCGCAAGCAATTGCTTGTTTTTATGCATACGGATTCAAGTAAAAGGCTAGCACAAGCAATTGCTAGCGCATATGCATTTGGCCCAATCACTCTATGACACCAATGGAGATCATGAGCTAGATTATATACTGTGTGTCATTAAAAGATTCATAGATAATGTACCAAAGGGCAATGTCATTTCATGTTCATATTGACGTGAAAAGGGAACTTTCCCCAAACATTAATCATATTGATCCAATGAATGCAGACGAATTAATGGAATATTCGGAGAAAGTTTCAGAAAGCTCGTTTATCCCGTTGAAATCTTATGACTTCAAGAGTTAGGAAATGTTGGATAAGTCCATGTGCCGTCCCTCAACATCTGATGTCGCCTGGCAGAATAACATAAAAGCATACGAGGAATTTCTGAATCTCCACTTTTTTATAAAAGGTACACGCATAATACAGTATTCTATCATCGATCTTTTATGCTATCAAAGAGATGTTAAGATTCTCCATTTCCTCTGAGCTTGGGTCAATTGCATTTTTTATAGTCCGAACATGATGAAGTGAACAAATCTTTTCATGTCTCCTTGTACTTCTGTCACGTCATTCACTATTAACTGATTCCTCACCTAGAGAGGGCGGCACACTGATTCAACCAAAAACCCAAAACAATATACACTTTGGTTTCGTGAAAACGTCGAAAACTTCCAAAAATGTTATGCTCAGAGCTTCGATTTCGACAAAATCTACCATTTTACCTGTTGATTCAGTTACAGAGTAAGTTACTCTACTCGGTACGTAATATTATCAGTATCATTATTATTTGGGAAGTAATGGATCTACAGTGCTCTTGTGTACATTTGATAATTTTCCATCGCACAGGGTTTGTTATTGCTACCATGAACCTCACGCTCACATGTACATTATTTTAAGATGCCGGTTCAGTTTGAATATTTGGTGAAGTCGGACAAGGTCGGAGGTCAAAAGATAAAGGAACCTCAAACAGTGAAAAACATAATCATAAATTGTGATATGCAGGCGACATATCGTTTGTTGGTTTTCTTTTTTTGTGTGTGAATTTGTTAATTTAAAAATTGGTTGATACGGTGACCATTTTTGCATTTTATCATTGATATAAACCTATGATTAAGTGATATGCCCTTTGGATGCGTTTTATTTTACCCCCTTTATTTTGTTATTCAAGCGTAACGTATCTTTGTGTATTTATCGCTGAAACAGGGGAGTGTTTGATACAATAGTACCATATAAAAGTGGATGATGTATATATAGTGATGATATAGAAAAGGGTATTGATTGATATATTTATAAGTTAAAGGGATCATATAGTTTTGGTTGAGACCTAATTTCAGGTTTCTAACATTTTTTTTTGGGGGGTGAGATAATGAGAAACCTCTTATAAAATATGAAAGAGCATGTAATTCCATGAGGAATTCAACGTTTATTTGATGAAAATTAGTTTTCAAATGGCTGAGATATCCAAAACAGAGCAATTCTAATAAGTGTGGGACCCACACTTTATTACGATCGCTTTTTTTTAACCGTGTTTTTGGATGTTCCAGTCAGTCCAAACCCGATTTTCATCATATAAACTTTGAAATCCTCTTAAAATGGTATGCTCTGTACTGTTTAATAAGTGTTTTCTTGGTATCTCGCAGAAAGTTAAAAGCCCAATTCTCATCTCCACCAATACTGTACCATCCCTTTAGATACTTGTGTAAAATTTATGTGAATAGTTTCTGTTTTAGTAAATGTCGGGCTAACGTATATGTTTCATGTTCTTATGGTGTATGTGATAGTGTACGTTGATATGTTTCAGTTTTAGTTGCACCCTGTGATATATCTTTGGCGTACTTGTAATGTATTTTTCTCTATTTCATTGTAATATCCAATGTACGAAGAACTTCCATTGCGGACACATAAAGTCAAGAAAGTAATCAATTAATCAAACAAAATCATCTTGTACGTAGAGTGGCAGTGCACTTGTAAAGCACGGTGCTAGTCCGTAGTTCAGTGGTCTCTGTAAAGCAAAAACATAAATACACATCACTGCGGTGATCACTCTCCGAGAACAAACTCCAGCTGTATTCCTCTTGTTATGTGGAGTGTGATGCATGATGACATGATGCGGTGTTCCGAGGCACTGATGAACTACCAGTAACATCAACGTATCAATTCCACTAACGGATATTTGGCTGCATGTTTTGATTCTAGCAATGACGGGAAAATGAGACATACGTGTTTTTTTTTTTTCATCCACTTCCTCACTGCATTGCTTAATCAAAAAGCAAGATATGAAATAGATACGAATACGGAATTAAGGGATTGTTAACTAACACCCAATACAGCAACAGCAGCAGCAATAACAACAACAGCAACAACAAGTCGAAGGAAAAATCGTACTAATAAAAACACAGGAAAACAGTTACCGAGGGTTTTGTCCGGGGATTATCCGGAAGTAGGGGTAGTATCATTAACAATTGACCTACCCCGCCACACACACACTTTTTAACTTGAAAAAAAAAAAAATCCGAGGCCCCTGCTTGATAGTCTTTTGACATGTCATGAATCATTTAATAATTTCATCTCATTTCTAATCTTATTCCATTTCATTTATTTTCTTAATCTTTTTTTTTTCAGATTTATCAAAATGAAGATTCATCAAAATAATAGTGATTATATAACACAATGTCATTTTTTTTTTGGTATTAATTTTGTAGAGTGTACAAAATGGTCAATGACACTGCAACATCGGGGTTTCAAAATGACAGCAAAAAATAAATAATGGAGATTCTATCAAAGCAAGCAAGCTTGCTGATTGCAGGTCCAATGAAAATCCATTGTGTTCTAAGAATAAGAAGATCGGATAGCCAAGAATTTAACATTTAAAAACAAAACAAAACAAATCAACCCCCCCAAAAAAAAACAACTAAACTAATCAGTGAAAGCTAAACATGAAAGCTAAGATAACCATACAGTTGCATAATGCTGCTGAAGTAGCCATTTTTAGTATATTTTTCATAATGTCAAAATTCAATGAAATAGAATACGAAGTAAATGTACATGAATTCGATGGAAGATCTGAAGTATAGCTTTGACTTGTAGACGTTAGGTAAGATGTTAAAGAAGACAGGATGAAATAGACCTTATTTTGAATCAGCTTGCAGTCTATTCTCGTCCATTCTTCAGGTTTTGTTTTCTAAATTATTGACTAGCTGTGAGAGTATTCCGCGCACTGGTTATTGCACCATGAGTTTGAATTCCTCCTTTTAACAGTGTAGGAAGGACATTTGATGGTTAGGAGAAAAAAATGAACGACAAATTATCTGTGATAGTGGAAACAAGTTCCCTTAGATTATCCAAATGATAGAGAAACATGACTGTTTGCACTCCTTATCAACCAAAATTATTGGATATACTGAAGATTATAATGTAGGAATATGTGCGTTGTGATTATTTGCGATTTCCATATTAAAAACGCATGAACACATGACTCGACCTTACATGTTAGTACATTGTATTGATGGAGAAAGAGCTTTTGATTTTATGGTAACCACATGATGTTCTTATCGGTTGCCTTAATAATGATAGGTAGCATGCGCTGCACAGCAGTTGACGGAAGCGTGGGTTCACTTATAAAACGTTCCCAAATCCTAACGAAAGACTAGTCGCTCACTGCGTATGCACAGCACGGGTAGTCGTCGATAGTCATCTCTGCATTATTTCCCAAACCTCGCAATATTTCAGACTTTCCAGCTGATATTTCACGGAAGGCGACCATGGGGAAAACAAGTGGTGCTATAGTACACTGTACATCACCGAGTGCCCTATTCTTATTGGGTTTTCTAATCCTAACCCTCGGTAAGCATGAATTCTCTGTTTATGTGAAGCAACTGTGAGTCAAATAATACTGCATGAAATGACATAATTTCTCTAATGCTCAGAAACTCGTGATATGAAATGTGTTCGAAGGACTATTCGCCTGATGTCATGAACTTAATTGTTATATTTGACTATTTTCTGTCCTTTTTTTTTTTTGGTTGTGATTGTTGTTGGTTTTTCCTCATGAAATTTCTGTTTACTAGAAACATTATCACGGCAGCCATGTTGCTGGGTAACTCTGCAAACTTATACATTTGTTTTATTATACATTGTAATGTTATTTATGTGTTTAATTTCTGTTAAAAAATATACGTTTTTTGCCGGAAATGGAAAAAATAAATGAAACCGCTTTTAAACGCATATTCGTGATAAATACCAATATCATCAGTTTAAAGGGCTGCGAATTTTCTTTACTACTGGCAATCCAAATCTTCAACCCTGTGAAATCTTCATTTCCCACACATTTGATTGAGATTCTGGCGCACTGCTGTAATATGATTATCAGTGTACGGTTATTGACAGATGTACGTTTTATTCATTATGCATTGGTGTATGACAGTGAACGCTGTACTTTTGTGTTTGATATCCGTGAACTTCCAGTAAAAGCCATATAAGGCATTTGCATGTACTTAGCTTGAAATTTGTTGTTTTATGTTACATTCAAACATTTCGAATTTAAGAGATTGGAAATAGTTGAGATAATACTCTTTGAATGTAGGAAAGAAAAACAATTGACAATGGAAAAATGTTTTTTTTTTTGTGAGAACAACGTTGAGATATTTTCGACAATTTAAAGGAAGGTAGGTCAGCTGACACATTGAACGATCGGCTTTCCGGTATACATGATTCAGTCTATTCAACTGAATTGAAAACAACAACAACAACAACAACAACAAACAAACAAACAAACAATCAGAAATTACAATGTTATCAAGAGGCCTGTTTTCTGAAATTGTTTGTTCTTCCAAGACAAAACAAAAACGTATATGATATATAAGCCCCCTGTAATAAGCTTTCGGCCCTCTGTCCTTCGTCAGATCTGCAGTAATCGCAATGACAAAAAGTACCTAAATGATCGTGCAGTTTAGATGACTAATAGATAAAGGTTGCTCTTTAGCATGTCTACATACGTACAATACTCTACAAACATTTTTTTTTTGTACAGCACCAAGACTAGAATGTACGCATTCAACTTTCATGTTCTGTGTTATAATACGTATATCATAATAAGTATGGAGATAACACTGATATTGGAGGTGGATATAAGAACACAGTCGCATAAGAGATTACCATAAACGGATTATAAATGCTGCGAGAACAAACGGTAATCATTAAAAATATCTAGCTTGAATATTTATACATAATTACACACTTTACGTAATCATAATGTTCAGCAACACGCACAGAATCAATATGGATCCAAGATGATTCTTATTCGTTTCCCCCATCACCAACTCTCTTAGACCCCATTCTATTAAATCGTTATACTGAAAGTATACTTCAGTTGATAACATAGGAATTAAGAACCATGGGTAGTTGTACGTGCGCTAGCCGCAGTAGCTGTAGATACTTTGTTGTGAATTGTACATTTATTTCTAATCGCTGTGATATATCACAGCGATCAGAAATGAGTTAAAACAAGGCAGAAGTGACCGTAATGTTCTGATGCAAAAAACCCTGTACGTTACATTAACCTATATTGAAGGTAGTACATCACTACTTCTGTGACACGACACATGCTCCTGCGACAGTTGCTTCGGTCTTATTTTCTCCTAGGACTTAGGGTTAGGGTTGTGATAGGATTTTAGGTTTAGTTGGATTAGGATTAAGGTCCGGGTTATGTTTGAATTCATGTTTGACATAGCATGCAGACATTTCATGAAGGCAATTGTCGCAGGAGGAAATGCGATGTAACTCACAACCTCACATTCTTTCTTCAAAAGGAAGTCTGTGTCTTCTCTTTCTATTTCTAGTATGTTACCCTATTCAATTGAAGCTGAATCAATAAACTTCTGTACATTATCAAATATCTATATTGTAAGTCATTATTCACTTGTTGATGTTCTTATTGTGAAAAAAAAAAACGGTGAATCGACTAAAATGATAAATGTTACCATACCCTCGAGGAAATCCAAATATCTATTGTTGCACTAAAACATGGTAATACCTTAGCTATGTCATTGAACAATATGAAAAGGGAAAACATGTGGATAGAAGAAATAGATATATCTGAATCAGTAACCACGCGGAAAATGACATTGCTCCCTTCCTGGCTACTTCCTTTCATTGTACTGCGTCGCTTTTTAAAATTTTGTTAGAAAGAATGTTGAAGTTAATTGTTCTGAAAAAAAAACCGCCCCCAATGCCAAAGAAACAAACACAAAATGATATGAACACACAAACATACCAAAAAAACGCACGCTCATACTGGAGTACTATAACCAACAGAAGAAATACCGAGAAAACTAGAGCTATTTTTATTATCACACAATTAAAATTCTCAACACAATGGAAGGCGAAAGTATAACTAAAAGACATTGGTTAATAGGTGATGTAAGCGGGTTTTTTTCCTTATCTACTCATTTCGATAGTGCCATGGGGAGTTAAGTTGGTCCAACAAAAGCGGCCTTGTGTTAAAAGAAAAAAGAAAGAAAAGTAAAACGAGTGAAATATTATAATGCTTTGAGTACATTATTATTAGCACAGGGGGCACGATACAATGTTTGTAATAAGAAATTGATGTAACTTTGTCTTACGCCTATCACGAATTAGGTAGAATAAGATGAAGTGCTTACAATTTCAACAGACGTAGTACTCTCTAAAAAAATCGAGTGAATACAAAAAAAGAGTGAATTTCGAGTGAAAATGTTCATTTTCACTCATTTTGGAGTGACCTCAGGGATCACTCGAAGATTTTGGAGTGACCCCTGAGGTCACTCTTACACGAGTGAAAATGAACATTTTCACTCAAAATTCACTCCAATTTCACTCTAAATTCACTCTTTTTTGTATTCACTCTTTAAGAGTGAAAATTTTCACTCGATTTTTTTTAGAGAGTAGAAAAAATGATAGTTATAGTAGTAGAAATGGTATTAACAAAAGTTATAGGCCTATAAAAGTCGTCAGGTATAGAAACAAGGATACATGTGTATAAAGTTAAAGGACAATTTTACCTTCATAGAAATGTGGATTGAGTAAATGCAGCAATATTAGTAGAACACAATCAGTGGGACTTATGAGGAAAATCGGACAATCCGTTCAAAAGTTATGATTTTTTGAGGTTTCTGCTCAGTCAATGCTGGATGAGAAGACTACTACAGCTTTTGATGTCACATGTGTAGAACGATACAAAGAAAATACAAAGAAAATTCAACATATTTTTACTTTTCTCGCATAATAAAAGAACACTTGACTTGCCTATTTCAGAAGGCAGGGGGATAATATTACAACGAACATACGTCAGTGACAAGTCGAGAAAATGTGCACTAGTTTCAAACGATAAGATTTTGTGAAATTTTCTTTATATTTTCCTTACATGTATATCGTTCTACGCTTGTGCCATCATACACTGCAGTAGTCTTCTCACCCAGCAGTGACTGCGCATATACTTTAAAAATTCATAACTTTTGAACGAATTGTCCGATTTCCCAAAAGTTTTACTAATGTGTTCTACTAACATTGCTGCATTTACTCAATCCACATGTATATGAAGGTGGACTTGTCCTTTAATGTATAGTGTAATTGTATTAAGCCAGAATAGATTACCTTACAATAAAAAGGTTAACGTTTACATTACTTGTTACATGCATGTTTAATTAAATTCTGCGCTCAAGATGAGCAACTCGTTTAATAAATACGTAGTATACGACGTGTAGGGGCCTACACGACAATTATTACAGAAGAGCCTAAATCGTCATGCACCGTAACTATAACATGGCGAATAAAACCTTCCAAACGAAAAATATCAGATGAATACTTGCAATGTAGAGCCTATATAATCTAACCTCTAGAAAATGTTGGCGTCAAGATTCAACATGTACCTGACATAGGTAATAGTGGTATAGGTGCTGTAGTAAATTTACAGTACATAAAGTAAGGACAGCAAGGTGATGACAATACCATTGCATTACTATTGTAAAAGGCTTTGTATCGAAAGGCGCAAAACTGACAATAATAATATCAAGGTAACAATCAATCATGAATTTGATTTAGTTGTCTCGATATTTGCAGCACATAAAAAGGTCGATGGAGCAAAGCAATCAAACAATTGATATCATGATTACAGAATCACTGCAGCTACATTTGGTACTTGTATCATGGTCGCAGGTGGAAGGAACTATTGGTCTATGCACATTATTTACGCTAACTGCGATCCGACAGACGCGCGGACGTTCAGAGGGAAAAAACATGTTCTGAGTGTGCGCAGTAGCGCGCGTCAAGTCGATCTATTTTTAGCTTGCGTCGCCTGAGTTTTTCACTACGCGTACTGGGCTATTTTTACGTCCGCACAGTTTGCAACGTAAAGAGCTACTTCATGCACCGATCATGGGGGCGCGATTTTATTTTTTATACGTTGCGTCCTAGCGTAATCTAAAGCTACTTTTCAGCACGACACAGGAGAGAGGAGAACGTCCAGCGCAAGCGTCGTCTCAAACGTCCGCGCGTCAAAATCTAAAGCTCCCTAATATAAGGCAGCGACGATGCTAATCACATTACTATATATATATATTTTTTTTTTTTTTCATCACAATGTCCTTCCTGTTTGTCAACTGTCGCGGCATCCATGTCGTGGGAGAGAAGTTTGCTTACCATGGAGAAGGAGCAAACAATGACGTTGGTGATCACGTCTCTACAAACACTGAGAGGGATATAGATAGACTTCCGGTATTCAATAACAGCAAAGTCATCATAGGTCAACACCAGGCTAGGCCCTATATTCAAAATACAAAACACAGCTAAGGCCATCTCACTCCATTTCATATGTTGTACCAAAACTTCATATCAAATGGGGGGGGGGGGGGGGGGGAGAGAAGGGAGGGGATATGCATTTAAATGTATTTAGAGTGAAGCTAAAATCACGTGTCTTTACATTTTCATAAAAGTAGTGTATTTTGTTTTATATTGTTTGTTTTGCTGTGCATTGTTCCCTGCCTGCACCATTCTTCATTTTCACTTTTAAGCGCATTGAGCATTTATGTGGATATAGCGAAATATAACCGTCATTATTATTATCAATTGAACGATCATACAGCAACGTGCAACATCATGGGTTTTTTTTATAGGCCCTATAGTTTAGAGTTCTAGGAGTTTTCAGGCCCTCGTATGCCATCTTTTTTCTCAAACGACAGACGAATATGGCGATAAGCAGCTCTCACACACCAATAAACAATTGCAGCGTTGACAACAGTCCTACATCACATTTTGTTCATGATTTTTCAGGAAATTTATCAGTTGCTTGCTAACAAATCTGTGACAAATTTTTGACAATACTCCTTCTGATGTTTTGACAAATCCTTCATTATTTTTAATCATTCATTGTCAATAATGATACTGTGTATTAATGCATTTTGTAAACGGGAATTGTAACTCTTCGTTGAAGAAATCACAATACAATGAAATATTGCATTGATCTCATGAAAATGACAGCACTCACGTGGATTCTCCCCATCTATTTTTGCCCTTATTTCTAAAAGGAATTATCATGGGTTATAGAAACAAGTGTCGGACCATCTGCACCCTGAAAGTTCTCCCCCGCTCCCTCCTGGGTTACGTTCACTATTGTCGAATGTCGAAACAATCCCATGAAAACAGGAAATATTTCGGAAGTCACTGGGGCACAAAATGTTGGGAAAGCTTCCTCGTTACAAAATCTCAATTAAGCCATAGGCTGCGGGCCTACTTTAAACGGAAGGACAAGAACCCTGACTTAAACTCATCTTGTCCAGTATGATGCTGATAACATGATGCTGTGTTCTGGAGAGAGTTATAATTAACATTTTTCCTTTTTTTTGGGGGGGGGGGGGAAGTGGAGGAGCACTGTTCAAAAATGATCAATATGAAAATTACAGTACTCGCTAATATCGTTAGTATGATACATACATTGTTGTAATCATGTCTTTATTGATGAATGAAAAACAACAACAACAAAGGACATGCCGGCATATAAACCAAGTTCATGGTCCCATTCTGGACACAAACTAAAATGACACACTTACAAATACTATAACAGTGAACAAATTACAATATAGCTATATTTACAACAGATTTTTGAGGCTGACAACAATCACACAAAATGTAATTAATCACCGTACATTGCCCCATGCAGTACACATACACTGTATTACACTTCTGATTGCTGAAGTGTTTAATCCAAATGTACTAATTTTTATATTTTTTCCTGGATATGTATTGCATAACTTTAAGTGTTTAAGTGTCAACAACCAATGAATCATTTCGTTATTTTGTTCAGGATGCTCCATAACATTTTCTCACTGATCAATTGAAATTCGAATAACTCATTATATTTGTCCAGGATGCATGCATTTCCAAGTGTTTGAATGTCAATCCAATTATACTAATTTATACACTTTTTAGAATAAGTGCCAAATGTCAATCAAGTAAATCATTATAATCTAATTAATGTATTAATTCTACATAATTATAACACATTGCTATGTGTCTTACATATTACATTTCTAAAGCCCCTTTTACACTTTCACGGATTGCTTTACGGATGACCGCGGATCGTCATCCGTGGTGTTCCTGAATGCAAAATATCGGTTTTCCTCTCTTTGCCGGTGTGAATACGATCCCAACTGGGTGTTACACAGACAAGTACGGAGGCTACACGGACAAGTACGGTGCCTACACGGACAGACAAGGAATGAACGCGGACCACAGTAGAAACGATAGGGGGCTAACACGGATATCAAGGAAGAGCACGGATGCAACTGGGTCCCTTCGCGGTCTTTACACGGATATTCCCAAAATGTTGACAGATGACATTTGCTTTTGCTTTTGATACTTTATCATTCTCAGTTGACATGCCTCCAGAGCTAAGTATAACAAGCACACCAGAAAATCTACAGCAGCCTACATACGCCTCTGCTTGTTGACATCATAAAGGCAAATCTAAACTCTCATTTTGCGGGACCATCATGACATAAACAAAGCAAATCGAATCAAACACACACACACACACACACACACACAAACAGCAAGGAGATGTGTGTGGGTCACTGAAGCTTTTCAGGCGACCCTATATACGAACAGTATGAGGAGTTGATGACTTTACTGATGAGGGAAGATGTGAGCAAATTTAATGGACTTTATGTTTGTCTTGGCAAAATACACGATTTTTTTTTTTTTTATCCCGGATGAAGTCGATGCTACATACGGACGTTCCGATGTCTCCACGGATTGTCCCTGAATGACTATGGAAGTAACACGGAGTAGCCGGTGCCTACAAGGAAGGAATACGGAGGCAACAAGGAGTAAGCGGTGCCAACAAGGAAGAGTTCATATTGATTTTAATCCATGATGTCCGGGATGAAAAATTAAGCAAGCTTAATTTTTATTTTTTCCGAGGACATGCCGGATGATCAAGGATAATGCCGGATGACTTCACGGAGTCAACACGGTCATGCCGGAAACAGTACGGATGATCCCGGATCGACGATCCGTGGTCATCTGTGATGCGATCCGTGAAAGTGTAAAAGGGGCTTAAGTGATTAACGTCCCCCAATTCTCTTCTTTTCTTGCATAGAATATGGTGAATGTTAAACTGTTGCATATCTACTAAATGTTTTGATAGAAATTGTAGTGGGAATTTATTTGGATTTATATGTTTTGAGCAGGCCTTCCAGTCGTTGTTTGTTTCCAAGTGTCATCTGCCCCCTTACTCCGATCTCGATGGCAAGAAAGGAAGGGTTATATTCATTCATTGATACTTTGTATTTCTCTACTTTTCTTTTATGAGCGGCCTCGGTATTAGGTTCGAATGGCAGTGTCAGTTCAACAATTAGGATTTGCTTTACTCTTTCTGGTAAGACTAACTCTAATATGTCTGGGCTGAAATCGTTCCGCCTGCCACTTTGCACCCGTCTAGATCAGCGTATACGACATTACCAGTGGGAAGAGACTCTTTGATCGTACGTCAAAATATATCACAATATTGTTGTCTCTCCACTCGTACATTTCTAAAAAAAAAAAAAAGTGCCGGGAAAACTGACAAAATATGGTGGAGAGTGCCGGTTGTACTTTGGGCAGAATACGCATTTGCTTGTCACCCCCCCCCCCACAATCTATAAAGATTTTCATACGACGGTAGGGAGTCCAAACATTATTTGTTACAAAACTGAGTACCTTTTTCGCCAAGTTGTACATAATTGGTTTCCATGGAAAGGGCCAGGAGCTTTACAAATTGACCTTGCACCAACGGCGGCTCTACACGTTTTTTTGTTTTTTTTTCATACTCGGTTGTATTGTCTTCAAGTGCCTCCTTAATCGTTTCCTTTACAGAATTCCATGCACTTACTATTATCAACACTAATGGTGTCTTTGGCCTTTTGCAGACTTTCATGACAGTGGGCCATCATTGACTGCTTATTTGACCAATGTAGTTCTCGCTTGAGAGTACAATCAAGTGCGTGATTCACTATTAAAGTTGTCACCTATCATTCTTGACCGTGCGTATGCGAGGGTATGACATTCACGGTAGATGTCTGATAAAAGTTACTCATGTGCGCTATATTAGGTATAAAAAAAGGCCGAGGTTAACTTCTCTGGAGGGGATACCCATCCATCTTTTTTTTTTTTTTTTTTTTTTTTTTGGAGAAATTTCCTCGATAGAAGGTCAAGATCTTCTAAATGACATTTTTGTAGGGAGTGAACAGTTAAAGAAACCGGATGGAGGGTTGGCAGCAAAGACGCTTTAACTCTAAAATATCTTTGGTTGGAAGTATCGGGTGTATATGGCGCGCTTAAACTCTGGTATATAATTACACACACACACACACACACACACAAACATCACATGATCATGCATGTATATATACAATAGCGAAAACTTTGAGCAAAGAAAATGGGTTTTCATCGGGATTCGAACCCGAGACCTCCGGATTACTAGACCGGTGCTCTACCGACTGAGCTATTGAAAGCCCTAGATCGGTATTCTTCCCAAACCCTTAATTCTCTTTGCTCGTGTGGTCAGAAGCTATAATGTGTGTATGTGTGCCACACACACACACATTAACCTGACATAAACCCAAAGGATGTAAATCAACTTTGGAATAAATGTGAGGGATCGCCGGAGCGATGCAGCTTTTTGTAATATTTGCTCAAAGTTTTCGCTATTTATTATTACAATTGTTTCTGGTCAGTTTTCCCTTCCTTGTTTCAAAATATATATATATATATATATTTCATTTCATTTATTCATTTCAACACGGCACATGATTCAGCAAGACGGCTGTTCTTCCTCATGTCCGTGCATCATGAGGTAAAAATGACATACTTTTTTCGAAACATATTCACATGTACATGAAACATATATACAAAATACAATCAGATGAAAGAAATCAGAACAAAAGTAGAAAAAAAAACGAAAGAAAAAATATTTACATAAAAAATGAATACATGCTCGGTTTACTTGAACAAAAAATGGGGAATGTGTACAATATCACTATTCATTATAAACATACAGCGGAAAGGTAAAGGTATGTTTCATTCAAGAACAAATGCTTGTTCTTGGAAGATGATATATCCCATGTAAAAATTGAGCTATCTATTATAGTTGTTCAAAGGACGCGAGCTTCTTCTAAAGGTAATCAAGCGGCTGCAAGTATACCAAGGTCCGCTAATAGTAGACTTGCTAAGGGGGTAAACACTGCATTTTTTAGTACAAATGTCTTTTTTGGCACAGATGTTCCCTAGGGCAATTGAAAATTTTACATCTAAAGAGACACTCTGTATCTATGCAAATAAACCTTAATTTGTATAATTTATGCCGAAATACATATAAAAACTATTGGAAAAATATATGTGCATCCAGCAGAAATACCTAATTTGTTAGAATTATTCCACAGAGTAAGTGGAAACAATTCCTGCAAAAATTGATTTCATACCTATGAAAATAAACATTAAATTTGCATAATTACCCAAGTTATTGTGCAAAAATCTGCATTTTTGAGAGACTTTCTAAACTATTAAGCACTGGATCTTGTAGTACAAAGTTTGAACCCTGGATGGATGTTCCTTGGAAATCGGCTAAAGTTCAAAGGTCAAAGCTCAAGGTCAAATCATGAAATTGTATCCGTATACGCGATAACTCAAGACTGGATCGAGCAAATTTCACCGAACTCTGTTGGAGGATGATGTATGATGGGACAATTACTTGATTAGTTTTTCAGTGAAATCAGACAGAGGTCAAAGGTCAAAGATCAAGGTCAAATCCTAAAATTTTTCTGTTTATGTGATAACCCAAAACTGAATGAAGCAGCTTTCACCAAACTTGGTCCAAGGATGATGTATGATGGGACAATTAGTTGAGTAGATTTTAGTGACATTGGCAAGAGGTCAAAGGTCAAAAGGTCAAGGTCAAATTCTACAAATGTTGCAATTTCCCCCATATCTATGCAATGCCCGAAGGTATTTTCTTGAAACTTGGTGTGGACATGTACTACTGCATAAAGATTCTCCAGAGAGAGTTTCCTGTCATAAGATCAAATGTCAAAAGGTCAAAGGTTAGGTGAAAATGTTGCAATATCACTTTTCTCGCAAATGGTTCAATGTATTTTCATGGAACTTGGTACATACGCATGTACTGTCTGGCAGGGATTCTCTTGGGAATTTAGGGGTCATGGGTCAATACTCAGGGGTCAAAGGTCAAGGTCAACTCCTCAAAATTTTACTATTTCCCTCATATATGCAATGCCTGCATTATTAGTTTCAAAACTTAGTACATGCATTACCTAATGGAGATTCTCCAGGAAATTTCCAGCCTGAAGGTCAAAGGTCAAAGGTTAAGGGTCAAAGGCCAGGTTTCAATGCCCCCCCCAAAAAAAAAAAATTATTTTGTACCGTTATCACACTCTTTCTTCATACCTTTGAAATTGCTCAATGCATAAACTTCCCCAAAATTCCCCAAATATGTATACCTGCACTCTTAGAAAATTATGGCAAACCCAGTTCAAGACATTTCTGACAAACCTGTCATTTCAATATTTTGCCAGTTATGTGAAAATGTAATGGATCACACATTGTGAAGACATTGTACTATACGCCTATTGGGAGAATCATGCATTATGGCGGAGGCATCAGTCGCCATAGCGACATTTCTAGTTTGAAACTTAATCTAATGGATATTCTCTGGGAAATTTCCTGCCAAAATGTCAAAGCTCTGATGAATGTGCTATATTTCACTTTTTCTTTCGTATTCTTGAATGTGAATCAAGGTATCATGAAACTTAGTACATATTTGTGCAACGGCGTAGCCAGGATTTCATCTTAGGGGGGGCGGTTAGTCTGCGAGGGAGCGAAGCGACCTAGCCCGAGCGAGCGGAGCGAGCGAGGGGGGGAGGGTGTGGGAGGGGGGTGTCCCCCCTCCCACGGTAAGAACTTTTTGCATTTGGATGTTGTAAATGGTGCAATTTGATGCATGTTTTTGCGCGTTTTATCGACGTGAAACAGTCCCACTTGTTTAAGGTAGCAGTATATTTTAGTGTAGATTAAATTATTGAACAATTTGCCTATAAAATGGTATAATTTTAAATACACTTCTTGTATTAATTCTGTTCACTGAATATCATGGACGCGACTGAACCCGAGCGGAGCAAGCGAGCGAGGGGCGAGGGGAGGGGGTGTCCCCCTCCCACGGTAAGAACTTTTTGCATTTTGATGTTGCAAATGGTGCAATTTGATGCATGTTTTTGCGCGTTTTATCGACGTGAAACAGTCCCACTTGTTTAAGGTAGCAGTATATTTTAGTGTAGATTATTATTGAACAATTTGCCTATAAAATGGTATAATTTTAATACACTTCTTGTATTAATTCTGTTCACTGAATATCATGAACGCGACTGAACCCGAGCGAGCGGAACAAGCGAGGGGGGGGGGGGGCATTGGGGAGGGTGTGGGAGGGGGTGTCCCCCTCCCACGTTAAGAACTTTTTGCATTTTGATGTTGCAAATGGTGCAATTTGATGCATGTTTTTGCGCGTTTTATCGACGTGAAACAGTCCCACTTGTTTAAGGTAGCAGGATATTTTAGTGTTGATTATTATTGAACAATTTGCCTATAAAATGGTATCATTTATATACACTATAGTCTTCTTGTATTAATTCTTGCACTGAATATCATGAACACTGTCTGTTCAGCAATAAAACAGAAAAAGCACGAGGGTGTAGATAGGGGCATATCCCCTCCCACACGAAGGTGATTTTGCGTTTTCAGACCTGAAATTCAGCGATCTGGTGCACATTTTTGGTGCAATGCTTTTTCATCGAAGTGTTAAAAGTGTGAATTTAGCTCTTATTCCGAATGTGCACCATCTGTGCGTATGTATAAAGTCTAGAGCTTAGGGGAAGGGGGATTCCCCCTCCCGCTCGCGGAGCTTTTGCGTTTTTAGAATTGAAATAAAGCGATCTGGGTATAGCCACAGTCTACTTCTTTGCATGGCGGGGGGGGGGGGGGGAGGAGCAGGGAGAAGGCGTGGGCGAGTGTTATCTCCACCCTTCCCTTCCGATGGAGCTTTTATCTTTTTAAGGTTGAAATTGAGATATCTCGTATACGCATATTTGATGGAATCAACATTTGGAAAATCACTAAAAAAAAAAAAAAAAAACTGATGGGGGGGGGGACTGAGGGAGGAAAGGGTCGATTAAAAGGGGAAATTCCCCTTATGAGGGAACCTTCAGTTTTCGGAATATAAGTCTTGTGGACTCAGAATTATTCAGAATTTTTTGTAAATCTAAAAAGTGTACTTAGCTAGGGAAAGAGGCACAGAGGGGGAGGGTTTGGGAGGGGGATACCCCCTCCCAAGCACGAGAAATTTTGCATATTTTGAACTGAAATTCAACGATCTGGTGCACACTTTGAGTGAACTATTCAAAAAAATATCTTATTTGATGAAAGGTTGCAAAGGAGACCCGCTTCATGTGCATGCATACAGTATACACGCATTTTTTTTCCGCCTCCCAAATCCCCGGTCCAAATCTTAGGGGGGGGGGGGGGGGGGCGACCGCCCCCATCGCCCCCCCCCCCCCCCTGGCTACGCCAGTGTATTTGTGCATGTTCTACCTGACAGTGATACCTTTGTTGATTATCGAAAAAAATGTTAAGCCCTCCCTTCTCAAATGTTTTGTTTCCTCTTGATAAGTAGGAAAGGACATGGAATTCAGTGACATGGTATAGTCATCACCATCATTACATTTAATGTATGGGTCGCATGGAAGTTAATTTTGATGCACACATGTATAACCTCTGACATTATTACCTCTTACATTTTTGCCTGTGTATTTCTTTTAATCTAACCTCTGACATCTTTACACTAAACCAGTTAACATAATTATTTTTGGAAAAAGCTTCAAGATCATGTAGGTCATGATCATCTATACAGGTATTAGCTGATATGTGGTGGAATATAACATTCTTTGGACCGCCAGGGAGTTACATTATCCCAAGGGAAAACAATCACAACCAGGGAGAATATGACATTTACGATTCTCGTAAACAGTGGCCTGTGACGATCTGTTGACAAATCACATCCTAGTAATTGTAAAAGCCATCGAATATACTCTTTTATGGCTATGAAAATATTATTTCTGCTTTGATTCATGTTTGGAATTGACTGATTTTAAGTCAGAGACTGAGATTATTTGACTTAAAGTATAACATCTCTTTTATTGTTCACATGACAAGTTTTGCATATTATTGCCTTATGAAAATGTTATTGTGTATAAATTTCCTAGCATAGTTTCCATGCCATAGTAGCTCATAGTATACTGAGTTAACATTTTTCTTTTCAGAAAGAGACTTTGTTTCTAACTCAAGCTTGTAAGTTCTTAATTTGTGCAGATATTTGCATCCACATAATTTGCACACGTTTATAATCAGTTTGATGTAAAAAGCCTCTTATTCGCTTGATTGCCTACAAAATACAATGAAAATCAGAATTCACGCTTTCACTATGGTAGCGTTTTTGTAATGATTTTCTAACCATGACCTCAATTATGTACTGTTTGCAAGGGAAAACAGTCCTTTTGAAGCAATATTGTTCCGATTTGCATCTGTTCATATGTAGGCCCTACTGTTAGATTTGCATAATCATTCTTAAAGAGTGTCACTATCAATTGCTATATTTCCCACCCTGCAAAGCATTTATATGCAATGAGGGAAAATTGAGAGCAAAAATCATTTCAAACATCAATATGTTTTGAAATTTCACGTCTGGGGTACTTATTTACATAATCTATGCATAAAATGTCTAAGTTAATCAAACAAGATGGAAACAATTTAAGCAACTGAAAAGTGTTGTTGTGAGAATATTGTCTTATTCTATTAGCTTTTTTCGATATTAAGTTCAAAGCGATTTAAGACGTTGCTACATTAAGGCTTTTTGTTCTGATTATCTGTAGATGTGTAGGTATTATAGATGTAGATGTGTAGGTATTTGCATATTATGCAAATAACAGGTTGTTTGCATAGAGACAGTTTGTCTCTTCTGATGAATCATTTACTTTTGACCCAAGGAACATCCATCCCTGGTTCAAACTTTGTACTACAAGATCCAGTGCTTAATAGTTTAGAAAGTCTCTCAAAAATGCAGATTTTTGCACAATAACTTGCGTAATTATGCAAATTTTACGTTTATTTACATAGGTATGAAATCAATTTTTGCAGGAATTGTTTCCACATACTCTATAGAATAATTCTAACAAATTAGGTTTTTCTGCTGGATGCACATATGTTTTTCTAAAAGTTTTTATGTATTTCTGCATAAATTATACAAATTAAGGCTTATTTGCATAGATACAGAGTGTCTCTTTAGATGAAAAATGTTCAATTGCCCTAGGGAACATCTGTGCCAAATAAGACATTTGTACTAACAAATGCAATGTTTACCCCCTTAGCAAGTCTACTAACATGCAGAGCTTAATGAAAATCTAAGATGCATTGTAGCACTCAGATGTAAGGTTTGCCTACTACTGCAAATATACAACATAATTGCACAAAGAAGAATTATACAACATAATCACAGAGTCAAGTCACAAAAACACTAAGAACGTACACTTCAACCCCTGGTCTGAACTATTGCGATTTGGTAAACATGATATGTAATCATCTACTTTTTTTTTAATTCGGTGCACAGTAAAAGAGTCCCACATGATCTTAAATTGATAAGTTTATTCCCTCAAAGCCATATACAGTAAGACCTATCTAAACTGCGCTATACATTGTATCAATCAACTTCTGTTTCAACGCAAACGGGCACTGTGGAATAATACACGCGCACATATTTCTTTCGATAGTCGATTCTCTAGGTGGAATGGGGTGCAACCTGCTTGACATTGTAGTCTACCCTGTTAATGGCAGCTACAGAGGAAACGCAATAATCCAAACAAGCAATAACAGTTCAACAGTAAGACCCGGGAGCAGTGCTCAGGTGAGATGCGACGGTTTCTCGGCGGGATCCATGAACGAGGTATCATGCACGAACAACGGGTGGTCGCCAAGTATCGTGGTCTGTCTGGGTAAGTTGGTACGCATACCAATCTACCTTGCCCCAAAGTAATAAGAGCTGTTTATTCATTCTGTATTAAGAAAGACTTGTTACAGTATGACCTTCAGTTTAAGATGTGTATTAATATCCCCATCTTTTGTTGCTCTAGATGAATTCAAATTTCAACGTCCATGTCTTCTTGTATTCTCCCTCAAGCCCTATTCATTTCGTCACCCCACATTGCCAAGTACTCACTTTTGTCAAGAGTGACATGCAAACATTAAGCACCTTGTCCAGGATTAACTGTAAGGCAGGATTTGAACACACGGTCATCTGTGTATGAGTGACATCACGGGTAAAAAAGCTGCAAGAACATACTTACCAATTCAGCATGGATCCTAACGTGCAGTATATAGAGAACATGAATGATATCATCATAATTAATTATATCAGTCTGTGCGTAAGGTATACACACCCGAGGAGGAACGCAATGGGAGAGTGAAGGATGTTATCATTATAACATCTTGATTATGTTGTATTAGTAGGCCTATCACAGCTATTGCTAGTATGAGTAATACTTGTAATCTGATATAAATTAAAGTTATGTGAGATCAGGATTCTTTGTCAAGATGAAATGAAAATCATGAAGTGCAGAACGATTAAGGCAACTTCCATTTTTTAAAGGAATTGTATAGTAAGAAATCAGCTTTTTATTTTTTTTTTTGGTGTGAAATACTTAGAAACAACTTTATGAAATGTTCCAGAGCATACCATTCTAGAGGAATTCAAAGTTAATTTGCCGTAAAAGATTAAGAAATAACATGCGCAAATGTGTGCATCATAGAAAAATGTTAAGTTTTTAAGAGGACCTAATTTTCATTTCATGTCGATTTGCGTATTACGAAGAAATTAGAAATATGTGTTTATAATATCGAAATTCTTTCCTAAACTCTTCTTAATCAATTCGAGCATTTCGCTTCAGATTTTACGGTGAAATATAGCTCGTAATTCGATGAAAAGTGAAATGCATTCGTTGTCTCCAAACTTCGTCTTGAAACTAGAGCGGTGCCGAGCATGACTTAAAAGCGTAGTGGAATGTTATAGACATCCCATTGTCCACGCTTTGAACCCAAGCATGTGTTTGCATGAACTATGAAGAGTTGCCATTCCATCTATGTAACACATCCCTGCCTGAACTTATCATTATTGCTGAATTTATTTTCGCACAAACTAGCCTCTTCGGAATGTATGTTGCCCACCACCCCAATCAACGGCAGAATCGTTAGTCCCAAAGACGTGTACGACGTGTTTGAAAGCATCGAATTCACTTGTCACGAAAGGTTTACTCCAGTTGGCTCACCCATTGCTTACTGTCGCCCGAACGGAACATGGAGCCAAAATCAACTGCTTTGCCAAGGTATTGAACACAGTCTTACACCCAAGAAATCTATTATATACAGTATGCCCCCCCCAAAAAAAAAAAAATACAATCGGATTTTCGCATTGATAACTTCCAATACGATTAAACTGTCTAAAATGCTATTTTAGGGTCTTAAAATATAACATCTTACCTATATTTGCAGAAAACCCCATTCAATTTGGTTAAGTGGTCAAAGAGAAATGTGGATAGTTGTAAAGCATGTCATGGGTCTGAGACCCCGTTTATAGTGCGAGGCTCGGCCGCGGCCCAGCCCACCTTCATTGCAGTGTGAACACGCAAAAGGCCAAATGCGAGGCCAAAATTGGCCTCGCATTTGGCCACGCTCTGGAGGTGGTCTCGGCCGCGGCTCGGCCGCGGCCGAGCCCGGCCTTTTCTTAGTGTAAACGTAAACTGGGCCAAATGCGCGGCCAATTTTAGTCTGGCTTCTAAACCCTCTGCCTGTACTATTTCGCTATTCAGGATATTAGCCCCCTCAACGTAGTAAACTAGTATAGTTTAAGGTGGTTTTGTCTTGCAAAGGATTTTTTCCTTCGGCAAAGGCCTTTGCCCGAACGGCGACTTCGTCGCCACGGAATTCAGTTGGCAAAGGGTCTGAAAACCATACAATACCAAATTGCGTTTGTTTACAAGCAGAGCGCCACTACGACAAAATATTGAAAGGTTTGAATCAAAAGCGCGGCTGAGCCCAGCAGTGTAAACGGACAAAATTGCGGGGCTCGGCCGCGGCCGAGCCCGGCCCCGCACTGTAAACGGGGTCCGATTCTTCCAGGTCTGGCACTTGGATGCTCTTGGAACTGCATAATGTGTGAACAAAATGGACAGAACTTGGAGGGAAGGGATTCCTGACATGCTCTACAAAACTCCTCGTTTCTCTTTGACCATTGAAGCAAATCGGATGGGGTTTTCTGTAAGATGTAGGTAATAAGTTATATATAGTTTCATACCCTGAAATTGTATTTGGACTGATTCACTATTTTAAAGTTATCATTGTGGAGGGTCCCGTTGTATCTATTTTTTTTAGGGGGGGGGGGGACATACAGTATATATAATATGTAAACACAAACCATCTTACACTTCACTTTGACAAAAAAAAAAAAAAATCACCAGCACACACCTCATGACAATGCCCTGAAATTCTCTAACCAGTCCTTTCAGAAGGAAACCTCCTATGTTGCAATGGGCACCAACCAGTGTGATATTTTGTCGGTTGCACTAAGCTTGCTGTACATCTTCAGCCTAAAGAAACAATGTCACCAATCACCATTGCACCTTTTCGTCACGTTGATATAATTTTTCCTTTACTGTATAGAGTATGCTGGCCTACAAACTATAGATTTTCAGGTATGTACAATGCATTTTTATTTTGTTTTATAATGCAATAAAGGCACTTCACAGCAACTAAAATCATGACATGGTTCTGAAGAAAGATCCAAAAGTGCCTATAGCACATTAAACATTGCAAATTTACCATGAACCAGAAATCGAAGAAACTGAATATGCACGGAATCCACACTTTCTTTTTGTTTTCTTATAGGTTCATTGTGCCATTTAATCTAGAGACACTCTCAAAATTGTCTATATTGCGATGAAATCAGGGCGAAAGAAAATAGCCAAGTGGACATTATGTGGAAGAACTAGGGTAATTGGTACTTGAGGGAATGAAATTAGAATTAGTAAGGTCTATACACATGCATAAACAAAATGAACCTATTTCTCGTTTTGAATTGTAAGATCAGAGAAGAAGACTGGGTACACCTCTAGAAAGAGATTAAAGCTTTAAATGTCTGGATCATTGAATATCTTCCGTTCACCCTTCTTGATATGTGAACAAAGTATAGCGTTTCAAATGGTTGCTACATTTTCAAGATAGATATATGAAGGAAATGACTCCTGATTGAATTATTGGTTACCTATATATAGAAAATAAAAAAGACTGTTTTTACCAACGGAACCCTTTTCATAAACACCTATACCTTATGTGTTTGCCTTTTGTTTTTCCTCTCTGAAAGGCCTTTGAAGAGCGAAGAAGTTGGAGAGTTCATCTGAGTTTGTGACAAAATTAGATTCGTAATTGAATCGTTCTTTCTTTTCTTTTTCTCCTTGTATGTTGTGTGACAGTCCTAAATTTCCAAACGTGTCATACTTAAGAAGAGTTCAGGATATATCCATGTTTATGACTATTTGAAATATACAAGGGCAGACTTGATCAAGAGAAACAAGCTGTAAACCCACTATACTCTCTCTTTTCTCGATTGAAATTTGAGATACCGGTATAATTATCGTTTCCGTGCATGGGAAAATTAATACTGCTTTCTTAACAGTCATTTTAATGAACAACATGAGCACTGGAGTGAGTTTCTCTTTTCACTTTTGATAGCTCATCATAATGTCTACGTTATTCTGTCATGGTAGGGAAGCATTTAGTCTCGGAAAATAGTTGGAAAATCGCAAACAGGAGAGAAAATGGGCGATTGAAGGCATGTTTCAAATATTCTAACATATTTTGTCGTATGTGTCATATGTATGATATGCCGTCGTGAGAATGTATTCACCACGTTTCTCAGATACTACACCACGGAGATGCTCGGCTCCCGATGTCGCAAGCACAGTGACAGTAACACCGTCCATGGCCGGTGATTATGACCACGGTCAAAGAGTAACCTATTCATGCAGAGGGAATGGTCTGGGCATGTTGGGAGAACCAGAATCTGTCTGCACGGATGGACAATGGGTGCCAGACCCCGCCGAGTGTTATGGTTTGTAAAGTTGTTTTTTTGTTCAATCACGCTTAGTTTTACGGAGGCATCCCACCATCATAATTTCATGTGTACCAGGTTTATCGATACAGGGTGAAGAATGGATAGCTTCGTGAATGGCATAAGATAATAGGTGACTGGGAGCGTACTCGTTACTTATTCAACATTTATTTGAAAGAGGGTTACATGTTACCACTATATACTTGATAACCTGAGGAAACTCGCAATTATTTCAAATGAAGAATACAAAAATGGTTCGCCTAAGAAAACAACAACAAACAAATAAGCCAACAAACAAACCGAGAAATGACTGGCGTTTCATGAACAAAAGACACAAAAATGTATCAGGACACGTAGCATTGGACGATTTCATCAGAAAATCCTTTTTCGTCAATTTAGATTCAAGTAGTCCGTCTGGGAATGTTAATTTTTATTTGAAAAATTGTTAAATCCACTGCGAAATACATCTGAGAGATATAACGACTTTTGTCAATTAAGAACGCATTTATGAATGAGGTTTCAACAAGTCAATTCATATCTCCGTTTATCGTCTTTGCGTGGGATAATTATCGTTCTGATATCATTTTTCACTAACACGCTGAGCTACTCAGTATATTACCCTGAACTGTGATCAGCCTGTGATGATTATCGACAGAAACTAAAGTAATAATTAACTTTTCGAGTAGTTTCCTAAAGCATAACAGAAATAGAGCCTCTACTTCTCTATTCACCTACGCGTGTACACAATATGATGAATAACGGCGTGTTGTCTTATTCATCGTAATGATTGCACTAGAACTTTTTCTCACGGTAACAAAAAGAGGGGAAGAAACTGAATATCATTTTCTTCTTGATATTAAATTATGACGCTAAACAACTATTTATTTATTTATTTGTAATTGACATATCTGTTCATGCACGGTACAGTTGTGAGACTGGTTACACAATTCATGGGCACAGGTATTCGTTGTGCAAGAATGGAATTTGGTCTTCACCGGTGCCAGATTGCGTAGGTACGAACACTTTATGATTGTTAGAAACTCAAACTCCAACTATGTCATTCCGAATAGCTTTTCGCAATATAAAAAAAAAGTTATGCCCGAGTTTGTGGTCAAACCAAATTTACATGGCACGAAGTCGATTGAATAAAGCATAGTGGAGTAAAAATCATTGTAAGTGACTCCCGAGGGTTAATGAAGGTGGCGAAATGCCCAGTCACACTAGAGCGTATCGAGCCAACGAACGTCCAACTAATTGGAAAATTGGAAAATATTTATAGTATGTAATAATAATTATTTATGTATATTATAAAATAATAATATGTTCCCACCATTGCCTATACTAGAATAATTCGTAACGTGCTTGACGTATTTTATTTTATTTTATTTTGAATATGTCGAAAATACAATATTTGCTCCAGCTTTTCTCTGCAAATCACTACAAATACATTGTAGTCAGTAAATACAAAGAACGTCAAACACGTTACGAACTATTTTAGCAACAGATGCGAACGTTTCTTCCAGTTTTCGAATTCGTTGGGCGTTCGTAGGCTCAATACGCTCTAGTGAAGTTTAAACTTGGAATGTTTGAATTATATCTTGTTGATAATCGCGTTTCCACGCAAATAAGCAATCAGAAGAAATAATCGTATATAATATTTTCATTAGGTTGGACCTCTTTATATTTAATGTTCTGTGGTGGAGAATGTCCATAATGTAACAGTTACCAGACCATTTTGTTTGTTTGTTTTTGGTTTAAATCTTATCATTTCTATACAAGGTAAACGCCAAGCGATGATTGGCCTGCATATCGCAAATTGCATATGGTTTGGTAACTTGACACAGCTTTCAAACAGAGGAATGTCATAAAGATCTGGAAAAGCTGGAAACATGAAATAATATAGGTTTGATGTCAGGAATGACAAAAGGGATTCAAAGGGCAATTAAAGGGATAGTACAGTATTGGTGGATATGAGAATTGGGCTTTTAACTTTTTGCGAGATAACAAGAAAACACTTATGATATAATACAGAGCATACCATTTTAAGAGGAATTCAAATTTTATTTGATGAAAATCGGGTTTGGAATGACTGAAACATCCAAAAACAAAGTAAAACAAAGCAATCGTAGTAAATTGTGGGTCCCACACTTTATTAGAATCGCTCTTTTTTGGATATCTCAGCCATTTCAAAACCAATTTTCATCAAATAAAAGTTGAATTCCTCATAGAATTACATGCTCTTTCATATTTCATAAGAGGTTTCTCATTATCTCACCAAAAAATGTTAGAAACCTGAAATTAGGTCTCAACCAAAACTGTACGATCCCTTTAATTAAGCCAGGCTTTCAAAGTAGTGTTACCAATACTACGTTGTAAAGTGTAGAAACTTATTACGATAATTGAAAAAGTTAATAAATCAACAGAAATTAAAGAAATTGCCTTCATAAAGATGATAAGCAAAGCATGGTAAAAGTGCATGCGATCATCAAGTCATTTCTGCGTCAGAAAATACACGGTAACAGGACTATCATACTGACTATTATGCTGCCATTTCCGTGCTGAGCTGTCAAGTGCAATGTGTTGCTCGGCAACCGCGATTTGGACGCAGATGACATCAAACTTAAGTGCAGTTCTATGCACTTTTGACATCTGTTGATCACTCTTGTTTGGGGGATGTTTTACGAAATGAATCTATTACAACACCCCCCCCCCCCCCAAAAAAAAAAACAAAAAACAAAAAAAAACAACTGCATAATGTAATGAAACTCATTAAGTAAATCACGGAAAAAAACGTGTAATCATTCAACCATTTTGCACTCAGTTGTAAAAGAAAGTAAGAATACGTACATGGTTACAACATTAGATGATGCATGCAGATAACTTTCATCAGTTGAGGAGATCGTACAATAGGAGATTACTAAAAGCATGAGTTGTTGGAATTACAGATTTCGAATTGTGTGAACATACAAATTGACGGATAATAATTGTGCCTGTGAGTGATATGAATGGAGCTAGGTGGCTCTAACCTTCATCTCATTTCATTTAGTTTTATTTGAGCCTTTCATTTTGTTTTATTTGAACATTGAGCCTAGTGTAATGAGAAAGACCAACATAACAATTCGTATAATTTGAAATTGACAAGATGAGTGAGTGAGCAGGGTTCACTTGATGCAAGTTTAGACACATCAAGGGTATGCACTGGTATAATGTACAGTTACTTTATAGGCTAGTACTTCAACAATACCATAATAATATCAGGGGTGTTTGCGTTACCGCATTATATACATCATTAAAGACTATACCTTAATTACACATAATTACGAATAAAGGAAGACTAAGTCACGAGAGTCATCGTACAATGATTATTCATTAATTCAAAAGAAAGGCACCCACGTTCTGACTCTTGAATACCAGCGAGGGGACCACAGATGTCACACAAAAGCCCAGTTTTAACAAAGCCTTTCAAACTAGAGTTACCGCGACAATGTCCGGGTAACGTCAGGATATCAATATTTTTTGCTCGCACGTTATCACGGTAACTTTTGCCTAATTCTACCCTAGCATTACCCTGATATTGCCGCGACACTACCCTGACAAGCCTTCTGTTAAACCCTTCTATTAATGCAACTGCAAGCGGTAACATTCCTTTGACACGCTCAACCCGCATGCGCAACATTGCGGACAAAGAATGATTGACACGCCATGCGCCTTATAGTGTGTGTGGATTGTAACCACTGATCTCTATGTTGTTGAGATCAGTGATTGTATGCGCAGAATGTAGAACAATAAGCCAGTTCGCAATTAGCTCATGTACACATTGGTACATACGACCTTTCTTTTTTCTCAGTCGGTTATAATAGGATGCACTTCACTCGTTTTCAAAGCGGCATAATGCATAAGCTTGCCCGACGTAACAATCTATGGAATTCGTGTTAAAACAAAGAATGAACTTGCGTTTAGGCCAGATGACTAAAATGATCCATCAGTTGACATTTTAGCAGGCATCCATCTTTATTGTTTTGTATTGAATTCAATAGCAACCCTTTTCTTTTGATATTACCAAATGCCAGGCTAGCTGTCAGGTGGATGTGTTGGCAAGCACTATTTAGATAAGGATCACATGAATGATCATCACAGATGCCTATCCCAGTAAATTAAAAAACCAAAATGCCTGTTGGTACAAATAACCTTTTTCTGCTCATGTGCAAAGTGGAATTACGAACTGGTCTATAGGTGGCCCATTGGCCGGTAGGCGTGCTGGTCCCATGAGTGGGACATCCCGTTCATGAAGACTTATCCGGGTAAGGTTTTCGGTGTGTGCCTGTTAAAACGGTACCCCTTGTTAGATCTCCTGCGGTTTCATTGGAATTATGTTCTCCGGACGTTTTAACGACGTTGTCGCGGTAAGGTGTTAAAAGAGGGCTGTACATTCCATATTCTCCAATGCAGAAATCCCGTCTGGGTGCTCCACTCCTGACCTTCATCAACTCACTCGGGTCATCCCTGCCAAAGACGTGTATGACCACAAGGAACTGGTGGTCTTACAATGTCCATTTGGCAACGTGGCGACTACCGAATGCCAAGATGGACGCTGGTTATCCATACCAAATGTTTGTCAAGGTGTGTAGGGTTATTGTTTTCTTTAAACCAAAACCTCTTAATCCCTTTATCCCGTTAATGCTTATGTTCTTTGTAGCAACTCATCTGTTTGAACATATAATGTAAACTTAATGTACTTTGAAATGGGACCTTTTTGCACTGAACTTTCTAATTCCTCGACAAACCGTCATCTGAAGCAACAAATTTCATACGCGTACATGCATGCATAACATTCACTTATGTACAACTTTGGCGGCTGCTCGAGGGTAGATTACTTCAATATCCTGAAGAGTATGGGTAGAACTGTAGTAGCTAAAACATTTGACAACGAGCAGGGTCATGTCAATCTATATAAATGTCGACATACTCTTTAAAAAATTATACGCCTGGATCGAGCAAAGTATGATGACAATACAAGGAAGGTTAAAAATCGACCAAGGGCTGTGGAGTCCCAAACGGACATAATGAATTACATCCATACTCTATGTAATGAATAAAGTAAAACTTGAAGAGAGATTCGACAGAAGAGAAATACGTAAAATGTGATTGAAATTAACTGATTAGATACTTCAATATAAAAATGAAATTATACAGTATCAATGTCCAAAAAAAAAAAAAATACAATCGGATTTTCTCATTGATAACACCCAATATGATTAAACTGTCAGAATGCTACTTCATGGTCTTAAAATATAACATCTTAGCTCTATTTTGCAGAAAACGCCATTCAATTTGGTTAAGCGGCACGGAGAAATCTGGATTGTTGTAAAGCATGTCATGAGTCTGATTCTTCCAAGTTTAGCACTTGAATGCTCTTGGAACTGCACATTAATGTGTAAACGCAATAGACAGAACTTAGAGGGAAGGGATTCCTTACATGCTCTACAAAATTCCTCATTTCTCTTTGACCATTGAAGCAAATCGAATGGGGTTTTCTGTAAGATGCGAGCAATGAGTTATAGTTTCATACCCTGAAATTGTATTTGGATTGATTTACTTTTTTTAAAGTTATCTTTGCAGAGGGTACCGTTGTAATTTTTCTGGGGGGACATACGGTATAATCAAATCATTTTAATAGTGGAAATGGGAATTTGAAGTGCATAAACGCGGTATGAATCACATACAACAGAGCTTGTTTATGTTCATTGAATTTGAATGCTTAAAGTTTAAAGTTGTATTCCTATATAAATGAAACTGAAATTCGTACTTGGGACGAAATTGAACGTATATCCATCTGACGCGAAATTGAATGCCACTGTGTGTCGTCAACTTGAATGAATTTCCATCTAACTTGAATGAAATAGAATTTATAAGGAATGACATGAAACGAATTTGAATGATCAAAGAATAAAAATGAACCTTGAGAGCAGAGCTGTGACGAAATCGCTTGAATTTGAACGCCTCTTCGTTAATTCGAATGTGATAAATCTGATGAAATTGGGCGGGAAAACCTATGATACATGATCAAAGCGATAAATTCGTTTCCCCATAACATGCGTAATGCAATGATTCACATCACGAAAAAGGACTCGGTACTTCGAACCAAATCCGAATGAATCATGACCATGATTATGAAAGTAGTTTTTGTCTCCTTGGTGACATTTCCTTTACTTAGTATTACTCGATATGCAACAGGTTAATTTGACCCATATCTTTTTGGTTGTGCTGACCCCTATTTTTAATCTTTGATTGTTCTTTTCAAAAAGTGAGGTATTTGATAAGTTGATGCTCTTGCCAGGTCTTGAATAGATAAATTTTCTACTTAAAATATGCATTAAATTAAGAGTTTCTTCTAAATCGTCTTCGTATAATTATAATTGTCATCTTTGTCATTTCTTAATAATCTTGTTCTCGCAATTCTTATCAAGATCAAGAATTCCTGAAATAACTGTCTAACCGATTCACTGATTAATGAAGACATGTGATGGTCAATGATCTAAGTAATAAACAGCGTTCAACATCTTTGTTGAAGATGGTTGTGGACGTGGCATACCGGGCAGGTCTCTCCTTTAATTCTCATGTTTGGAAACCGCGAATGAAATAACGAGTTCTGTTTTTTAAAAAAGTAATGATATTTTTGTTTATTGAGAAAAAAAAAGCACATAAAATGGGGATTTGACGCAAATTTTGTCTTCTTTAAACTTGGAAATGTAAGTCTTTTCGGGAAGTGATGTTCCCATTGCTGTAAACTTCATAGCACGATTGTAAGTGCATCAATCAAGAAGCAGAGTGACTTAACAAAATGATATTATTACCTCATGCTGATACAAAATCTATCCTTTCTTAGATTTAACACCATGCCGACATCTTCCAATGCATTTAACTTATATTCAATGAGTAATATGTAATAACATGACATAAAAGGTGACAGTTTCGTTTGATTTCCCTCACAAGCAGTCAATCACACAAAAAATAATGATAAGAACCATATTTCACCTTGTATTCAACAATAGAAAATGGTGCGACGGCATCGACGACCTCGCCAAAGAATGATGTCGACGATCGCCTTTCTTCATACGCAAAGGTCAGCAGTGCCATGACGACGATTCTGTGAACGGTCAAAATAATTATGTTCGATACTTAACAATACATGTAGCTGTCTTTGTATATATACTTAAGTTTATGCTGTATACATCGAACGTTCCTTACTAAAATATTGTAGAAACCTAGCATGTTCACATAATTCAAACAGCTCAATCTACAGATACACTTTATTCGCATGAAAGAGGGAGCGCCAACAATAAGACGGACACAAATCATTATGTTGCAACCCGGGCTATGTGAGCTTTATTTTATAAGACGTTTTTCATATGACTGCAATGATATATTCTATGGGGCCTATTCCAAAATCCATCCATACAGTGTGGGTGCATATGTTCACTACCCTATACATCTGACTATAAGAGAAGTACGGAAATCCACTTTTCCCAAACAGGGCAAAGGTTAATCTGTGTGCACATCACAGACAACAAGAAAAGGTTTCTCCTTTCAAAACATCCTGGAATATTTTACCGGAACGTTTCTGTCCTTCTCTAAACTACATTCTTTCCGCATTGAAAACTTTAACATGGAGCTCTTCATTTCTAAACACAGCTATTGTAAGTAATGTAACCGTATGGTAATTTAACACTGCAACAAGAAGTATACAATATAGCAGACATTATACCATTACGATGTACATGACAAATATTACCGAAGACGGAAATGCTGGTACCTTGTATCACTATTGACAACTTATACTAATGTGCACGTAAATCTGCATGGTCGCCAAGAAAACGGAGGTATAATCCTCCTTGACAGTTTGCTAACAGGAGAGCGCCCTGATATCATTGTAGCGAATAAGAATGGTAAACGTGACTTGATTGCAGTGTAGACATTCAAAGTGAGCTCATTATTCAAAGAAAAGAAAAGTACACGTATAAACGAATCTTCTTCAACCAGATATTGCGTCACATGGCAACTAATGCGATTTAACCTGCTTCAAAATTGCCTCCCGAGGATTGCAGTACGGATATCAAACAAAATTCATATTAGCTCTTCTCTACATGTAGGTTCGAACCCCCCCCCCCAAAAAAAAAAAAAAAAAAACCCTAAAGAACAAAAACGAACAAACAAACAAACAAACAAACAAAGAGCAAAATAAAATAAAACTCGCAAAAACCCACCTTCCAACAACAAATTAAGGTATACTTTATCTAAGATATTGATATATACCGTTTATAAAGCTCGTCAATAGCTCTCTTGGAACGTCAATACTCTGCTTACGTAGGTTTTGTTAATTACAAATGTGAAAGGCAAGATATCATATCTGATTTATTTCTTTAAGGGAAAGAGCATAACGGAGCTAGGAGAAGAGATGGTGTGAAATGAATTCGAAGACTGAGAGAAGAAAAATCACTGAAAACAGGAAAAAGAGAAGGACTTACTTGTGCCCTAGGCTTAAGTGACCTCAACTAAGCACACGCACACACACACACACCAAAACAAAAACAAGCAAACAAACAGAGCAATAATGAGCAGACAAAAACCTTCAAAGACATTTATCTGTGTTGTGCACTTTAAAGTTTGTTTTCATGTATCATTTACCAGATGACGGTCACTCGAATGAATGCTCAACAAACTTTGGATTCCGTGATTGAGCTTACTAGAACGAATGACCAAATAACAGTGAGCGGTGTCAACAGTAGCGTCATCGTTCTCGAAAAAGTGGCTGCTCTCAACTCAACGGACAGAGAGGTTTGATGCAAGAATGATACTAACCACGTGTAACAAAGCCATTGCGTGTGTGGTTGTGGTACATGTGTTTGCATGTATTACTGTCTTGTATAATTTTTGTTCAGAAAAATGTCAAGAGATTTGGCAAATGAACAGCGTCAACACAGAAGTTTGATACTTTCCCGTATGAAAATACACGTTTCCTATACCAATACATCAAAAACAGAAATGCCAGTCTTCCAATATTATTTTTGTAGTTGTGTAGGCAATGAAATAAGAATTCATTCATTGTATGCATTCATCCATCTAACATCGCAACCACGTGCGACCTTAACAGCCGTCTACGCCATGTAACTCTCTTGCTTCGTAAACAAGAAAGACCAAAATATGACTGATTGTGTATCAAGTCTTATGAAGGTTAATCATCATTAAGTTTGTGCCGTAAGTACTTGTTTTGTCATTGGGGATTCTAAAGAAAGGTGTTACCGCACTCTGATAATACGGGCTCTCAATGAAAAGAGCGTTACAGAGTAGGGTACTGTATTGTTTTTTGTTTATATACTTGTGTGAGTACACCGTATGTGAGCCCAACTTGTTGATGATGAACAGCAAAATTAAGGAACCATTATGTTTTCAACAGAACCAAAAAAATCGCATAAAGCATTGCACTGTATACATATTTTAACACCAACTGCATCAGCACATTAAAGTTCTTGACTAAGAAGTTCCTTTGTTTTGTTGTGATTTTGTCTATGTAGGTGACAAAGTCAATGATGGTGGTTGTAAGTAACTTGATGTCCGCTGAAGAGACAGTATTGGTGGAAGCAAATCGGATGACCAACGCTACCAATCGTGTGCTTCGGGTGACGACTACACAGTTGGAAATAGTGAACGTATCATCAGCAAATGGATCCTTCCAAACAAATCACGAAAACCTAGGCACACACGTACGACGGTTTGCACATCTGTCACGTTTACAACGTCTGTTTGTTTGTTTGTTTGTTTGTTTGTTTGTTTTATCAGCAGTGGTCAAAACGCTGGCAAGAGTCAATTCAATCACGCAAAACGCATTGTAAATAAACCTTCTGATGCATAGATGAACAACACAACCTCTTGATCGTCATAGTTGCTGTACTGGGGTTGTGTTGAAAATGACTCGCCCCAGGCAATACTGATGTCAAATCAAGCGATACAATAGGCAGATCAAACGTTGTTATCATTTAACTTATGCTTTATGTCTCCTCGAGGGAGCTCATAAAATTATTATATCTCCTTACGGGAGTTCATAGGAAAGGAACAGCAGGTAAAGGAAAAAGAAGAGAGAGAGAGAAAAAAAAATAAAAATGATAGATGTCGACATGGAATCATAAAGTAACTAAACAACTGTTACATATAGTTTATAAGAGCATATTGGCTCGAGTGAAAAAAAAAGCGGATAATATAAAAGGTGTGGCTGATAACAAACGTGGCAGGCAGGAGTTACGGATGTTGACTGGGAAAGAAGCCGAAATATGGCAACAGTTAGTGACAGTATAGCAACAGGAGATGGTAAACTAATTCAGATTAATTGTCATCCTTGTTCTGTTTGTCAAAGCTCCTATTAAAGAGAAGGACGCACATCATCTAAAAGTTTTGACGCTTGTCTTGTTAGGTAATTGACGCAGGTGTAGAAAGAGTGTCGGAGGGAATTCTCTTCGCCAGCATACGCGACACGACAGCACTCTTTCACGAGGACCATCCTCTGCCTAGTGACATCCGAGCAGCTCTTCGCCTGCCGGATTTCAAGGCAAACGGGTCGGCAGGCTCGACTTCAAGAGTCCTCAGAGTTACCTTCGCAGTATTCAAGACGACTTCGCTGTTCGCCTCGATCACCCTTAATCACATTAACAGCCAGAATAACTCTTACGACCGCAAGCCCCTAACACCCGTTATAACGGCCACTGTGAGCGGTATAGACTTTGAAACACTTACACAGAATGACACAGTGGAAACGACTTTTAGAATCGGAGAGGTATGAGATCAATTGCCTTCCTTTGTTGTTGTTTTTTTTAAATCTGTGTGGCAGCAGCCCATTGTTACAGAGTTACACTCAACATACATAGTTTTGATGCAATGCATAGATACATGTGCAACGTTCACATTGTGATTGTGCCACGACAAATGCATGATTTCGTTATGTATACGTGACGGGAAGTTGCCTACTGCCATCCCCCCCCCCCCCCCCCCCCCCCGGGAGTTTATGAAATTACGTGATATAAACTCAGTAGTAAACTGCATGGTTACGCTCAGGGTGGGTCGGGGGAGTTTCACTTCAGTACTGCAATCGTTGTCATTAAAGGTATCTTACTGATGCTACGTGCAATGTGTACAAGCAATGCCGTGAAAGAAACGATATCAAGGACAAGCATCTGTAAGAAAAAAAGGGACCGAGAGTGAATATAATTAATTACTGCGAGAGGTAGGGATGAAAACACAATGTGTAATGAATAAGAGGACAAAGTCAAAGAAAAACAAACGAAAGGAGGAAAAGAAATAAATAAGGTACGGAAGATAAATGGGAGTGGTGGAATATAAGATAAGATTCACAGGGGGACATAATTCATGTATTTATGTGAAAGGACGGATTGAAGAGATATTTGTTAATACTGTCTATTTTGTTTCATTATGCAATGTTTCAACAAAGTCACCTCCACATTGTTGTTATGTGTGTTGTGTTGAAGATGGTAGAGCAAGATCGTCTGAGTAATCCCAAGTGCGTGTTTTGGGATCTCAACGGGGACAACGGGCGGGGCGACTGGTCTTCAAAAGGATGCAGACTCAGCGACAGCAGCAAGGCTTCTCGACCGGTCTGCCGGTGTCGAAGATTGGCTCACTTTGCCGTTCTCTTGGTACGGATGGAACCACCATGCCACTACAATGGATTTTTTTTTCATCGACTTCAGTTCAGTTTTTTTCTTTTAAATGTCACAAGTAAAGTTTCGAATACATTTTCTCAGGGAAGACTTTTTCATTGCTTTAATAGATTAAGTGTTGAATATCACCCTAATGATATGTTTTCAGTACGAAATTGAAGAGAACACCCAATATTTCCATCCCCGTCAGGCCACGACATTATAAGATATAAGATATATCTAATTGCGGGATTTTATTCTCCATTAAAAGTCCATCTCATCCTGAGAACAAGTGCTATTCTTGGTTACGTGGTATTTTGAAAATAGAACGGGCGAAATATGAATTCATCATGATAATCACATTAGTTACATTCAGGTAGTGATCATTAGAGGATAAGCAAACTGCGAGGATAAGTGCTATGGGGCGCCAAGGGTCGCACGGTCGATTTTGTTACGAAATCGACCGTGCGACATTTGGCGCCCCATAGAATTTATCTTCAAGGTTAGCTTTTCTGAATGTAACTATTATTTACTTAATAATTGTAATTCTTAGTCGAATCATCTTCATCTTCATCACGTCTTTGGCATTCAAGATATTTCCTCTCACCTGCAAACATTAAATTATAAGAAGGTGGAGGAAGCAACGAAGTATAGACAAAAACCTTATTGTACATCGGTGTCATCTTAGGGACAACGAGAATGATTGTGAATATCGGTGACATTCACTTTATATTCGCTTTAGATTTTCAAAGTAGTTTTTACGTGATGTTATCTGTATACTAGTATTTAATTGATTTAGCGTATTATCTTGTTACATTTGATTTTTGCGTTAACCTCTATCTCCCTACCTTTTTCTCATCGTCCTTCCAGGACGTAAGGAACGAATACAGTCTGCCCCTACAATTCTACACATTCACCTACATTCTAACTTACATTGGATGTGGTGCATCAATTTTTGGCCTCATTCTTACCATTGCTGCATATGCGTCTTCCCCGTAAGTTTATCAAGATAAGCGTGTGTGTGAGTGTATGTATGTGTGTTTGGGTGGGGTATATAATAATCATGTGATGTGTATGTGTGTCTTGGTGCGTGTGCATCTATGATTGGCACAGCGAAAGGGTGCCAAAAGGTTTACAATTGTAACTGTACACTAGCCTATCATGGGTCAGTTGCCTTCCATACAATGATGTCAGTGGAATAAGAGTGAGAGGCTTTTACATCAGTAAATCAAAACCAAATACAAATGGGTGGAAAGAGTGAAAGCAGCAATATTGATTGTAGAATAACAGAACAGTAAAAGTTTCAGTAACATCGGAGAATCGATTCAAGAGTTATGAATTTTTAAAGTTTTGGTTTCGTCATTGCTTAATAAGGAGACTACTACAGTTCATGACGTCATCGCCAACAATTTAACAGAAAATGTAAGAAGAATTCCACAAAATACGATTCACCTGATAATTACACATTCTATCGACTTGTACCTGATGTATTATGTTAAGGGAAGTATTACCTCTGCTTTGTGAAGGAGGTAAGTCAAGTGCTCTTTCATTATGCTAAAAGGCGAAGATATGTTGAATTGTCTTTATATTTTCTTTTTATAGTATATGGTTGTCCACACCATAATAACGTCACGAACTGTAGTAGTCTCCTTATCCAGCGATGATGGCATCGCAACTTTAAGAATTCATTTCTTTGAATCAACTCTCCGATTTTCCTCGAACTTTCACCGTGTGTTCTACTAATATTGCTGATTTTACTCAATACACATTCATATTGGGTTTTGGTTTTAAAATCAGATGACCTGTTGAAGGGCCACGGACACCCACACGAAAATATCACAATCGCTCTATGATATAATCATGTATTTTCATGATACTGATCCCAACTTCAAGTAATCGTGTATACGCCAGGCGTGATATGAATTTTCAATGCCAAAGACAATGCCAGTATAATGTGACAGGGGGTGTTGCAAATGAAGACCAATATTGTTAGGACATCGAGGAGATGGACACTGCCAAACGCACACGCATCATTTCAGTGACGCTCAGCCAAATCATCACCGATCTTTTAGGAGGAAACACGACCTAATTTTATTCCTCGAGCGTCATGTGTTATCTCTAGAAATTTCTCACCACGTGGGTTATTTATGATTTAAGCGAATTTGCGTTATGCACATTCATAACAATGTGTCAAAGATAGTCAATCATCAGTCCAGTCTTAAACGAAAAAGCAAGAGAAAATTTCTCTTGCTTTTTCTTAATATTATAGATCCATGGTCATCAGACAGCAGGTATTTACGAGTTTATTGGGAAGATAGCGACTTCAAAGTAAAAGACCATAAGCAAGTCAAATGATGTAGAATGTACAATTTGTGTAAATATACAATTAATATCACAAGTGATAAGCAATAATTACTTAGTATGCGGAATTTCCACAGCAAATACTGTAGTGTACTAACAAAACGTCATGGAACTACACACATCAGGCTTGTAACGATCACTCGTAGGAACAAACTAACTAGTGCATGAAGTACATGTACCTTGCATAGGATCGATATCAATATGAAAGAGCATATAATTCTAAGAGGAATTCAAAGTTTATTTGGTGAATGTTGGTTTTGAAATGGATGTGATATCCAAAACAAAGCGATCTTGAAAGGTGGGACCCATCTTTTATTAGGATAGCTTTGCTTTACTTTAGTTTTGAATATCTCAGCCATTTCAAAACCGATTTTCATCAAATGAACTTTGAATTCCTTTGAGAATTGTATGCTCTTTAACATTTCATAAAGTGGTTTCTAATTACCTTGCAAAAGGTTAAAGGTTGAATCCTCACCGACTTGAGTTAGTTTACAATAACAATACATTTTACTTATCATAACACAATTCTGGGAGAAATTAAGAAAAGTAAAGGAAACGTCAAACAGCTAAAGAGGGCGCACTATTTCAGTTATTGAAATGGACAATACGCGAAACACAGCCTCAGTATGAATGTTCAACAGTTTTTATGCCTCCGCCACTAAGTGGTGCCGGAGGCATTATGTTTTCGGGTTGTCCATCCGTCCTTCCGTCCGTAATTAATTTTGTGGACAGCGTAACTAAAAAACCGTTTGAGGCATCCTAATGAAACTTGGCATGCACATGCATGAGTGGGTGAAGTTGTGCCTATCAACTTAAAGGTGCACCTGCTCAAGGTCAAAGGTCAAAAGATCAAGGTCAAATGCTCAAAATTTCACCTTTTCTCCCATATCCATGCAATGCCTGAAGTTATTTTCTTAAAACTCAGAGTATATATGTACTAGCAAATAAAGATTCTCCAGAGAGGGTTTTGGGTCATGAGGTCAAAGGTCAAGGGTCAAAAGTCAAGTCAAAATGTTGAAATTCCACGTTTTTCTCCATATCTCGGAAATGGTTCAAGGTATCTTTGTGGAACTTAGTATATATACATGTACGTACTGGCAATGATTATCTAGGGAATTTGGGGGTCATGGGTCAAAGGTCAGGGGGTCAAAAGTCAAGGTCAACTCCTCAAAATGTCACTACTTCCCTCATATTTACGCAATGCCTGCAGGATTTTTCTTGAAACTTGATACATACATGCAAGGTAAAAGGTCAGGGGTCAAAGGCCAGGTTGAAATACCAATATTTTACAATTTAATACTGACATTACACTTTTTCTCCATACCTCGAAAATTACAGGCTGTACTCAATGCTTAAACATATACAAGTGTTAAAAGTCAAGTAAAAATCTTAAAATCCCCAAATACCTGCGCTTTGACAATTTAGTCATTCATCCAATTAAACCTAGTTCAAGGAAAGTGAACATTCAGCACATTTGTGACAAGCCTGTCATTTTAATATTTTGCGAATTATGTGAAACTGTCATCACACGTTGTCAAGACATTGTACATACTACTAGGAGAACCATGCATTATGGCGGAGGCATACCAGTCGTAGCGACATTTCTTGTAACATTTTGTAATGAATTATTCTTTCTAGTGTCGAGCTGGCTTTTTTTAAAGGGGGGGGGGGTGGGGGTCTGTCTTAATATTATTAGTCATTATTACTGTATCATCATATCTTTTAAATCAATTTTCTCATTTCGTTGAACATTATACTTTACATAATTATTAATTTGTGATTCCTGTATTTCTTAATAAAGTTTCAATTGATATAGTTTCTGTTATCACAGTTTACATGCATGTAACCCCCCCCCCCGGAAACAGAGACAAAGCGTATCCGTCTCTTTGCTTCTTGAGTTGACCTTTTTAACGATCATGCGTGGTTAGTGTAGAGGGCTTGCCACCCTAATTTCGAACTTTAATACCTCCTCTATTGTGGTAAGTTTGTACATGGTGTCCACTAATTCTTAAGTGATTTGACGACATGTTAGCTCATGTACCCGAAAAAAATTGTAGATCAGATAGCGAGTTTCTACCAAAGTGCTGAAATTGTGATTAAATAGTTACGAGACTGTGAGTGAACGTTAGTCATAAACCTACATTGAGAAATGCTCACGTACGATTTCAAACCATTCAATCTACTATATTATCATGGGTTATCTCTCCAGGAAACTCCGCAAAAAGCAGCCGAACCAGATCCTGCTCTGCTTGTCCACAACAATGGTGGCGATGTACTGTGTCTTCGTGCTCGTGGCAAGTCTCGGCAACCTCCCATCAACACCATGCGCTGTGCTAGCCGCCCTGCTTCACTTCTTTGTGCTTTCGTCCCTGGCTTGGATGGGAGTGGAAGGGATGAACGTTTACCTCCTCTTAGTTCGAGTCATTGACCTGTACATTCCAAAGTTTGTCTTTAAAGCAGCATTCTTCGCTTGGGGTAAGGATGGCCGTATCAATGTTTGATGTAATTTCACATATCAAACGATCTGACAAGCTCTTTGCAAGTTTTGACAATTTCTGAAAGGCTACAATATATTGAACAAGATTTACGGTAGTTTACGATCACGGTAAAAAGCTTCATGCTTTGAAACTTACTTGAATATACGTAACGGGGAGCCATCCTTCAGACCTCATAGGACGACTTGTAATCACTCACGTAGGACTTATCACGTTACATTATCACTTTCTGAGTTTTTCGTATATAAATAGGCCCTACTCCATCTCTATACTCGAAGTGTAGGGATACTTTGTGTGCAACATTTCATTCACATACTACAATGTGCTGTAAATCAGGAAGAGTGGTGTTACTTGACAAAAACAAAAATGTTAAAGGGATGGTATAGTAGGCCATATTGGTTGAGGATTCAGCTTTTAACTTTTTGCGAAATACTTAGAAACCACTTCAAGAAATGCTAAAGAGCATGAAATATTAAGAATTCAAAGCTTATTTGATGAAAATCGGTTTTGAAATGGTTGAGATATCCAAAAACAAAGTAAAACACAGCCATCCTAATAAAAGGTGGGTCCCACCTTTTAAGATCGCTTTGTTTTGGATATCACATACATTTCAAAACCAATATTCACCAAATAAACTTTTAATTCCTCCTACAATTATGCTCTTTCATATTTCACAAGGCGTTTCTCATTATCTCAAAAATTATAATAAAAAACGTTGGAAACCTGAAGCCCCACCTCAACTGAAACTGTACCATCCCTTTGATTAATGGTCCCTGAAAAGACACTGATATAAATGAGGTGGCGAGACACAGGAAAGAGTGCCAGCGCACAGACCACGCATAATTCGGCAGCTAAGATATCCGGGAGATTTCGCGACGAAATGGCAAGTTTCGTCGCCGAAATTACTAATTTCGTAACGAAATCGACCGTGCGACCTTTGGTGTTCCACAGAACGTATCCTCGAGGTTAATCCTCGAGGTTATCAGGATCACCGTCTGAACGTAACATTTAACGGGTACATTTTGTTTATCTATTCAATAGCTGTAATGAAATTTCACCTAATGATAAAACATAATATAAAATAAAAGTCAATCCCGTCCAGAAGTATTATGTGCAAAAGTTTTAACCTGAGCTGTATGTTGTCGAAATACTTTAAACTGCCCCCTCCCGGCAAGCCGATTTTATCATTTTTTCGCTAATTCCGACAAATGAAACTGATCTACCTATGACATGCATAATCTTCAAGTATAAACAGATTATGTTAGAATTAATATAGCCTGGACATGCCTAGTAATATTATCAACCTTTGCGCGATTTCAATTCGCGCATCCTCGTGTCTTTACCATCACATTATGTATAACACATTTTCATAAGTATAGGGATGGCAACTAGTAATTACCATCATTCATTAAGTTAAAACATATCTTCCTTAAATCCTTACAGAGTGGCTTCTCACTATGCAACCTGACATGAATCAATGTCTTCCTAATCTGTGAGGCAGATCCAATTCGGTACAGAATATTTTAGAGTGGCTGCTTCGAACGGGTTCAAGGGGATTAAAAAACACTGATACGCACTTTCCAAGATAGACGATGAATATTCGCATTCGACGGGCTGTAGAGATCGATAATCTTGTCACTTTCCTTTGTTCAATCAAGGAGGTTCGAGAAATGGAGTCACAACAGTCTTATTCGCTTTGATCCCATGCTCGAAGCCGCCACTCAAAAATATTTGAAGTATGTGTCAAACTGGATCTGCCCCCCCCCCATAGGAAGAAAATGAATTCACGTCTCATTGCATAATGACCAGCCACTGTCTAAGGAAGATTATGTCTTTATGATGGTAATTACTTTTCGCTATCCCTACTTACAAACGATGGGCGGTAGACGATGGTAAAGGCACGGAGGTGCGCGTATAGAAATTGCTCAAATATTGCTGAAATAGATATTAAAATTACTCGACTGAACGTGTCTGTACGCTAATCTGACATATCAATTTATAAAGAACTATACTTGAAGATTTTACTAGTTTCATTTGGCGGAAATAAGGAGAAAAGTGATAAAACCGGCTTTCCATGAGGGTAAAATTTCAATCACTTTCACAAAATACAGCTTAGATTTACACTTTTGCACATGTTTTCAAACAGAATTGACTTTTGTTTTATAATATGCTTTATCATTAGGTGAAATTTCATTGCATTTGATATATAAACAAGCAGCATATACCCGATATTATGTTAGCATTAAAAATGAATCTTGAGATTGCTCAGAAAGATGGCGACTTCAAGCATCGAACATCAAAGGCACAAGTGCACCTGTGGAATTCTTTTGTCCATCAATAGAAAACTAACAGCTGATTGAATAATCATAGTCAGTTGTAACTCCATCTCTCGAACCTCCTTGGTTCAACCCTGGACCTGCCAACGAATGGACTTTCAACGAATCCAACCGAGATCCGCCGCCACCTTGTATCACCCCTAAATGTAATATCAACGCTAAATGTAATATCGACCCTAAATGTAATACACCTTAACCCTAAATGTAATAACAACCCTAAATGTAATACATTTTAACGCTAAATGTAATAATCGAGTCAACCCTAAATGTAATACATGTCAACCCTAAATGTAATAACCGGAGACAACCCTAAATGTAATACATGTCAACCCTAAATGTAATATCGACCCTAAATGTAATACTTTTTAACCCTAAATGTAATATCGACCCTAAATGTAATACATCTTAACCCTAAATGTAATATCGACCCTAAATGTAATACACCTCAACCCTATATGTAATAACAACCCTAAATGTAATACATTTCAACCCTAAATGTAATATCGACCCTAAATGTAATACACCTCAACCCTAAATGTAATAACAACCCAAAATGTAATACATTTCAACCCTAAATGTAATATCGACCCTAAATGTAATACATCTTAACGCTAAATGTAATACCGACCCTAAATGTAATACATCTTAACGCTAAATGTAATAACAACCCTAAATGTAATACATTTTAACGCTAAATGTAACAACAATCCTTAATGTAATTCATGTCAACCCTATTATATGGTTTATTCAATGTTTAATGTAATTACGACCTTAAATGTATACACCTGATCATAGAGAGGGTAAGCAACGCAGAATATCGGGCAAAATGTCAGGGGGTATACGAAGGAGATATGATGCAACTTTCTCTCGCACTCTTGAAATAACGATAATAGTTGGTTAGACTTCTTTTTGTTGTTTACCCAGGTAAAAATCACACAGTCTTATTAAATCTATCGTTTGCTGCAAAGTTAATTAGATCCATGTGACATAGTTCTTAAATCTATTAGCTTTATCATGCTATCACATAAACATTTTGTATTCCAATCTTTATTCAGTGTTCATTATTGCTTAGAGTTTTGTTGAAAAAGAAAAAAAAATGGGCAAAAGTTAAGTCAGTTTGCCTTACTCATACATTCATATCATAGGAAAGTCAATATATAAAGGGTGACTCAAAGATGATAAAAAAGACATCTATTTCCTTTTGCTTTACTGGCATTTTTAAATTTATTTCGTGTACCCTCCCCAAGACCAATTATTGTCCCAGTTTCGTGTAAGCATAGTCGTGATTACCAGGAGTCGTGAACAATGTCATGAGGCTAATATTTCGGACAGTGATTTGCTGCCATGTCAATGTGTGACAGATATTTCGTCATTGAAAACATTACATAGATAATGATGGTTCGTAAAAAAAATTGCGAAATCTTTCTAAATCTTCCTAATTTCTAATTTTCTCAATCTACTCGCTTTATCATCCCGTTTCATCAGTAGGTATATGTTTTTTTCTTGCAATATTATTCATATTCAGAATTTCTTGCAAAGAATTTAAGTTGCCCATTTTTTTTCTTTTTCATTAAAACTTTAAACAAACGAACACTGAATGAAGATTGGAATACAAAATGTTTATGTGATTGTATGATAAAGGTATAGATTAAAAAGAAAAACTATGTCGAATGTACCTAATTAACTTTGCAGCAAACAAAGGAATTAATCAGACTGTGTGATCTTTACCTAAGTAAACAACAAAAACAAATCTAAGCAGCTATTGCTGCTCTTTCAAGAGTGCTATAAAAAGTTGCGTCATATCCCTTTCATATACCCCCTGACCTTTTGCCCGATATTCTGCGTTGGTTACACTCTCTATAATGAGGTTTTTACATTTAGGGTGGTAATTACATTAAGCGTCAAGATGTATCACATTAAGAGTTGACGTGAATTACATTTAGGATTGTTATTACATTTAGCGTTAAAATGTATTACATTTAGGGTTGTTATTACATTTAGCGTTAAGATGTATTACATTTAGGGTCGATATTACATTTAGCGTTAAGATGTATTACATTTAGGGTCGATATTACATTTAGGGTTATTATGTATTACATTTAGGGTCGATATTACATTTAGGGTTAAAAAGTATTACATTTAGGGTCGATATTACATTTAGGGTTGACATGTATTACATTTAGGGTCGATATTACATTTAGGGTTGACATGTATTACATTTAGGGTTGTCTCCGGTTATTACATTTAGGGTTAAAATGTATTACATTTAGGGTTGACTCGATTCTTACATTTAGCGTTAAAATGTATTACAATTAGGGTTGTTATTACATTTAGGGTTAAGGTGTATTACATTTAGGGTCGATATTACATTTAGCGTTGATATTACATTTAGGGGTGATACACACCTAACTATGCGCATCTCATTGAGTACATACAGGTGTCTCGTTTCCCTAATTCCGGTCTTAACCTTGGCTGATGCACCTTTTCAGGCCTTTTTTTTTTTTTTGGATGAAAAGATGAAAATGAGATTACAAATCGTAATCAATTAGCTAAATAGTTTGCTTTCTCTCTATAAGTATATACATTTTGGTAACAAAATATATCTAAGCCGTGATAGACTGATACATACCACAACTGCACATGCATTTTCCTTGATTTAAGACAGCTATTTCCTTCTGCACATTTGTTTTTATCATTTTTAAATATGCGTTGTGTTTTGCAGCTCTGGTTTGCCGGCGGCGGAGATCATGAGATCAAAGCAGTAAAAAATGTTTAAAATGTTTTTGTGTCACTTTTGACACAGACAAGGGCATACATTAATTAGCGAAATGATGAATGTCCATGCGTAGTAGGGCCATGGTTCAACGCAGAAGACTTGTAACCTATAGGGCTGTATGAAATCGAATACCTCACTAAGTACCGAAAAATCTAAGAGCAACATTATTTCTCACCTGAAATATTCTACATTTGCCTTGTTTGCTTTAGCTTGTGCTTTTGTATCTTCTGTTTTCATAAAATGAAAATTACTTGAAACTGACTGCCACTTTTCATAGATCTGACACCAGCGCATGTAATTATCTGCCCTCTCTGACCGCTGCTGGATAATAGTTCTGATTTTTTTTTCTCTCTCCCTCTCTCTCTCTCTTTCTCTCTGTATGCTACAATAGGATTGCCCGGTGTCATAGTCCTCGTCGTTGGTATCATCTTTAGAGAAAATTACGTCCGAACGGACCTGTGAGTTTCCATTTTTATACATCGTACATCATTCAGTAGTAGCAATTCGCATGTACAATGTACATACCTGCTGAGTATCGGATGCATGATTAATATTCAAAATGTGTATGATATTATCTATATCTAAGTTACTATGATCCAAACTATTCACACTTGAGTGAATATCGTGATGGTTTTCACCTCATATGAAAATTATGCAATTACACTAAAGTTTTCAGAGTATATTTCAGCGTATGATTTTCATGAAACACCGTGCGTTTACACACGTGTATTAAATATCAGACACTCGGGTTTTTTGTTTTGTTTTGTTTTGTTTTGTTTTTTTTTTTTTTTTGGGGGGGGGGCTTGTGTCATGTGGTCAGAGTCTAAAGTTAACGGTTAGGAGAATAGAAAGGAAGCAAGTCATGTTTCTGAAATTTCAATACACGCATGTATGATGTAAAGATTTGGTGAAAGGTCAAAACTCAACTATTTAATGTTGGCATCATACTATCATTACTGTTGTTGTATAATAATGTTCAGACTTGCTTAGTGTATTCATTTTTGTATATATTTTGACAATCAAAGAACTGGTACGAAGATTGAATAATTTGAAGTATTTATATGCAGAAGTTTACTAGAAATATGTTTATGTTAGTATTTTGTCCTTCAACTGAAGTGCAATAATGTGCTTACATCTGTATGTCCATTATGTCTGAATTGTCTGCTTTTATATTTATCAAGACGAATACCGCTTCTGTCCCGTTCTTTCCTTCCTTTCCCCCTCTACTCACTCCTCTTCTTCTTCTCCTTTATCCTCACATTTCTCCTGCTCTCTCTTTGTGCCTCCCTTTTCTTTTCCCCTAGCCTGTTTCTTTTTTCTCCTCTCTCCCCCTTACTCTGTTCCTGTCTCAGTCTCACACTTCATATAGCATCCTCTTATCTCTCAACATTCCTCATTCCATGCCTCCTCCCTTATTCTTGGGTTGTGATACGTCAGTAATGGAGGATGTAAGATACATTATTATATGTAAAACGTTTTTTTTTTTCACTTAACTCTGTTTTTGTTGCAATATGATTTATATACTGAATGTATTTCCACTACTGATGTACTGATGATTTGTTTTGTTGTTGTCGTAATGATTGTATTTTGTTCGTGTTTTGTATATGTAAGCTATTTTGTCTGACTGTATTTTTATCGATGTAAATCAGACACAATTCAGCCGTTCGGCTGCGAAGTTTGATCAATAAACCATTCCATACCATACCATGCCATTACCAGAGACCGTAAGAGGTATCACAGTTAAAGTTAATATTGTTTCCAATGCAACGAATTTATTTTCTTTCTGTTTTAATTTGTTTTGCGATTTCACATCGTTAATACGACGGAGTTTACTTTATAAACGGTGTAAAAACATAGGCCTACTTAGTAACTGCTCACAACTCCATGACTCTTACCCTGCAGGTGTTTCATGTCACGATGGCCTCAAGTAGCAGGACTCCTGGTACCAGTTGCTATTATCATGGCTGTCAACATAGTAATCTTCATACGAGTCATGCATCAACTCAACATGGAAAACCCTGCTAGGGCGAAGAGTAATCTTCGGCAGACCAATCGTCACCGCGAGCGCATAAGACGTCTGCGTAATGCCTGTATTATCATTCTTCTTCTCGGTCTGGCATGGGTATTTGGTTTCATATCCAACATCCCACGTTTGAGTCCCGCCTTCCAGGTCATTTTTGTTCTTTTAAATGCCTTTCAAGGATTTTACATATTCATGGCTTACTGCTTGGGCCAGGCAGTAGCCCGTAAACAGCTGACATTTTCTTGTAGCTGCCTTCCGTTTACTGCGCCCAGCGCCACATGGATCCAATCATGGGGCTTGTCTTCGTCGTCGCCACCACAAAAATGTGACGCAAACGAGAATGCCCCTCAGGAAGTCTCTGAAAGCAAGACGTCGGCAAACTGAAAACGGAAGGCAGCTCCCGGAAGAGCACGACGGTTGACACGGGACCCAATAGACCGGTTCTGTAATGTAATTGTATGCAGATTAATGCGTGCTTTCTTCACAAATGTTGCTCTTGAAAACCAACCATAAAGCTTGCCGGAGGCTTGCCCTACCTAGCAACAAAACACAAATTCCTGGCTTTGGAACTAGATGGGATGGAGTAGGTGAATGTAATATTTGTCGTTACTAGGCTGTAGGAAAAGAAACATCCATAAATTGTAATAAATCACAGAAACGGTCTATTGCCACAGTGAGCGCTATAATACAATGATAAGAAAATACATTCCACTTCCATGTTGTATATATCTGAGGCAACATCGTGTACAGTGTATTGAAAATAAATAGATTTAATCTGGACTTAAATACATGTATCACTATTTCACACTTCTCAAATTTCTGCATTCTTTACTACAAAGGTGCAACAGCACGTTATTGTCAGAGTAAGCTCTGGAAGCTCTCCCAGGATGAACTTGCTATGTTTGCTCACGTACCGGTATATGATAAACACTAAGAGTGAGGTTACGTTACCACACATTTCGTTGAAAATAGTAGAGAAACACAGAAATGTTATTTGATACAGATGTTAACATTAATGTAAATTGTCATTCAGAAGAGGAAAAAAAAAAATAGAGGCAGAAGAACATGAAATAGCATGGCACGAGCCTAAATCTAGCGTGAATCCCCGACCGTGACTTATGGAAGAAGTTGCGATCGCATGGTAGGTGCAGAAGCATTCGTAACCAGTGGGATCAACGGCAGAAGTAAATTTATGGACATAACTAAACGAAATAATGTGCTGTATAACACTTATCAAGGAGGGTCAGGAGATGGAGTCACTTTTCCGTTTGATCCCATGTTTGATGCCGCCACTCAAATATATTTGTAATACGTGCCAAACTGGACCTGCCCAACAGGATAAGATGATAGCTGCATGTGTCATTGTATAATGACCAGTCCGTCTCAAAGGATGACATGTCTCTGTAGCCCTGTTTTAACAGAACCTTTCAAACAGGAGTTACCGCGGCAGCGCCCTGAATGGTAACGTCAGTGTAATCCTTTTTCCCCTGACCTGCCTGTTAAAACGGTCCCCGCAAACAGTTCCTCGGACGTTGTCGCGGCGACTTTTGCCAAATTCTGCCCTGTCATTACCTTGACATTACCGTGACACTACCTTGACAAACTTTCTGTCAGAACTCAACTCGCATGCGCAACATTGCAAACACAGAATGATTGACACGCCAAGCGCCGATCACGTGCATGGATTGTAACCAATGATCTCTATGTAGTTAAGATCAGTGATTGTATGTGCACAATCTAGAACAATAGGCGGCACTGGCCGGTAGGCGTGGTAGTCACACCAGTGGAACAAACCCCCTTTCGTGGAAACCTCAAGGTTTTCGATGTGTATCTGTTAAAACGGTACCCCCGCCCCCTCTCTCTCCTGGGGTATTATTGGAATTTTAGAAGAATTTTGTTCTCCGGACGTTGTCGCAGCAAGGAGGTTCGAGAAATGGAGTCACAACAGTCTTATTCGCTTTGATCCCATGCTCGAAGCCGCCACTCAAAAATATTTCAAGTATGTGTCAAACTGGATCTGCCGCTCAGATGCGAAGACAACTGACTCGTGTCTCATTGCATAATCACCAGCCACTTTCAAAGGAAGATATGTCTTTGTGATGGTAATTACTTTTCGCTATCCCTACTTACAAACGATGGGCGGTAGACAATGGTAAAGGCACGGGGGTGCGCGAATAGAAATTACTCAAATATTGCTGAAATAGATATTAAAATTACTCGAATGTATATACGTGATTGTACGCTAATTTGACATATTAATTTATAAAGAACTATACTTGAAGATGATACCATATTAGTTTCATTTTGCGGAAATAAGGAGAAAAGTGATAAAACCGGTTTTCCATGAGGGTAAAATTTCAAACACTTTCATAAAATACAGCTCAGATTTACACTTTTGCACATATTTTCGAACGGAATTGACTTTTGTTTTATATGCTTTATCATTAGGTGAAATTTCATTGCATTTGATAAATAAACGAGCAGCATATACCCGATGTTATGTTAGCGTTAAAAATGAATCTTCAGATTGCTCAGAAAGATAGCGGCTTCAAGCATCGAACATCAAAGGCACAAATGCACCTGTGGAATTCTTTTGTCCATCCATAGAAAACTGACAGCCGATTGAATAATTATAGTCAGTTGTAACTCCATCTCTCGAACCTCCTTGGTCGCAGTAAGATCTGTTAAACAGGGCTTATGGTGATTGTTTCGCCGTCCTTTCGTATAAAAGGGGATACGCAAATAAATATTGCGCAAAGATTTAAGAAACAAAAATCAAAATTACTCGACTTTACAGGTCTTTAAACTAATCTGACAGATGAAAGAATAAAGTACTTTACTTGAAAATTATACCACATCAGTTTCATTAGTCGACAGTGATCCAAAAAAAAAAGAAAAAAAGAAGCTAATCAGCTTTATCAATGAGGGTAAAATTTCAAACAATTTCACATCATACAGCTCAGATTTACACTTTTGCAAATATTTCTGGACGGGATTTACTTTTGTTTTCATGCTTCAACATTAGAAGAATTTTATATTAGTTGATAAATCAATAAGCAATATACAGATGACATTAGTTACGTTGAGACGGTGATCCTTAACTTTGAGGACAAGCTCTATGGGGTGCCAAGTGTCGCATGGTCGATTCGTTACGAAGTCGATTAAATGACTGATTTCGTAACGAAATCGACCGTGTGAAACTTGGCGCCCCATAGAGCTTATCATCGAAGTTAAAGGTAAACCGAGAAAGGAAATACAGCCCCAGTATGGGAAAAAAAAAATATTCATGCAAATAGTACCTGTACTAAGCAGTGAAATCTATTTTGTCTGGAAAATGTTTACATTCGGGAGATTTCTAACCTTTCAGGGGCAATATGGATTCTGTGTTTACATCTAAGAAAAATCTTCATAAACTCATAAAGCAGCACTTTGTCCTCTCCTTTTATGTCATCCTCTACCATCTAAATTATGCGATTCTTAGATTGTAAATTCAAGCAGCATATTGTGTGCTGCATATTGTGTGCCTTCTATATGAATAACTGTACTGATGTGAATTGTTCAATATCTCAACGCATCTCATATGTACTGAATTGACATTCCAACTTACATCCAGATCAGATATATTTCATTATAATGCAAGCCCTTGTGTGTGCTGAGACATATGACCACACCTCCACAAATACACAAGCAACTAATGGCTTCATGCAGTGCAAATTGAAATTCCTTTTTGTGGATCTGCATCCAATATTTATTAAATTCCAGTCCACATTGTTTATTGTACAGTTTCAAATTTCATCTTGATATATAATTTTTCATTTTTATTGATATCCTTGGAAACACACAAGAACTTTTCTCACATCTTGATTGTAACATGTGTGCAGACTTTCATTAATGTGTGTAAGTATATAGCTTAAAATGTGAAATTTGTAGACACCATGCTTTTACTCTTTTGACCCTATGACATCCGCCATCAGAAGTTTGTTGTTGCTGATTATATGTATTTCTATGTAGCTGTTCATAGCACACCATATTGATGTAAAGAACTGTGAAATAAAGAAATGCTTTGTTACTGCAATCAAATCATGTGATCCATTTTCTCTGCTGCCTGAAGTGGACAATCTCTTAAAACTCTACTGATCTACTACAAATGTTTGCATTTCATGCTTGTACTTGTATTTCTTAAGATATCATAGCTACTTGTGAATATTTTCAAGCCATCTACCTGAAGTGAAATACGGTACAAACACGACAATCATATCCCTCTGCTGAAAATATTTCAGACATGCAAGGAAATCCAAGTGATTGGTTATCTGCCTGTTGGGTCACAATGCTTGATATGGCCATTACAGACCCTCTACAGAAAAAAAAAAAAGAGTATTACAGACCTATTGCCTAACTGTCATCTTATACATGTACAGTTCATGTGGGCACCTATTCTTCTCCAGTATGCAATACTCAACTAGGTATACATGTACTGGCCATAGCCTCAATGTCTGAAAAATGATCTTTTTTTTTTTTACAGCAAACCAAAGCATGGTATTGACCAAAGGTAAAAAAGTAAAAAAAAATGCTGGTTTGTGCATTTATTTATTAAAAAATAGTACATAGTATCTAATGGCTTTTTTTGCACTCATTCAGTGCATGGAAGACATGCATGTAACGTCTGCTACTGTATGTAATACTAAATCTCATTGGTCCCTTACATGTCTGTAATGGCCACAGAGAATGTTTTCCAAATTGGTACACAAAATTATTCACGATTACATGTAGGTCTCTGTGAAGACATATTCACCTGATCATGCATCCACACATACATTATTATCCATCACTATACTATACACTGTATAGCTAAATGGATACCATTTACCTCACATCAATACATTCTCGGTGGTATATGTAGTATGGCTATACTTTTACCCTTGTTAAGTGTGCTAAGGATCAGGCAAAGTGTTTCATTTTTCAATGATGAGCCTATGGAGCAAAGCAGACTGGAGAAAATATGTTTAAAACTGACATTACAGGCACATCCTCCGAAAACAAAATTGTGCATCGTTAAATATCTCAAAACAAACTTTGAAAGGACACACCAATTGAGAATGCAGGAAATGCTCTCCTCATAAGCAACAAGAAGCCTTTGAATAAAGTGACCACACAAACCATATTTAGATGGATATGATCCACCCTCCACTCTGCAGGTGTGGATAGTTTTTATTATTCAAACCTCACTGTACATGGGCAGCATCCTCTTCAGCAGCGCTCAGGAAGCAACTGCCTGTATATCAAATTCTTAGTGTTGTTGACTGGTCAAGTGAGCATACATTCATAGACAGTTCTTTAATAAGCCTCTTTACAAGACTGGAGCGTTCGTGAGGACAGTCCTGGATACAATGTACTGTGAAACTGGATGAGAGGACTAAAAGGTAAGCATTTTTCTTGGGGATCTACAATGTGTACCTTATTCTGTCTGCTATGAAATCACAGCTCTTCAAACTCTTCACATATTTTGTGAATAATTTTGAAATGAAATAGAAAGATTTAACAGATACAAGATGTACTGTTTGAAGTTTGATTGTTATTTCCTGAAAAATAGTGGCAAGGTATTATGAGCCCTCCACTTCCATTCCCATAATTGTGCAATTCAAATTTCATTCAACATGTTTTCAGCTGAAGTTTACTATATAGGCTACAGTGCACTCCCATTATAATCAACACGGCTAGGACAAAATTCTCATTACAATGAAGTAAAAATTCAGGTCCCCAAATCATCTACATCTTTCTACGCTTTAATTTCAATATAAAAAAAAAGAAACTGTCGGTCCCAGGCAACAGGAGTCGCTTGTACATTGTACTGTGGTTTTATACCAGCTCCAAAATATTAATACATGTATGCATGCGCAGAAATTTTTTCACGTAATTCTCTCCCTGTTATTTGTCATAAAGAGTTGTTTTTGTGTTTGTGAATGCTAGTTACTTGGACATAATGAGACACACATCTCAAGCTATCAATAAGTTTAGTTGAAAGAACAACGGTAGATGTATGCTATATGTCAAGAAGACTAACAGACTTGGAAAATGTGTATTGACATCAACCTAGCAAAGAAAGGTTCCCAGAAAACTTTAGAGTAATACTGGTAAATGAAAAAAAAATAAAGAAACTTCATTTGCCTGCTCCTGAAATATTTGACATATCACCATGATTACATGATTATTAAAGTTGCAGGCACCAAAACTAAGTAACTGGGGGAGGTAATTGGGTTGGAAAATGAGGAATATAACTTCTGCTTTAAAAAAAAAAAAAAAAATGGGTATTAACTTCCTCCCATAATAATTCTTAATGTTTACAAATTCACATCTTGCAGTTTCTTATGAGCATGTTGCAACAGTGTTTTATATTGACTACTTGCATTTAATAACAACAGCCAAGTTCTTGTATGTTTGCATGCATCTGAACTTCAAAGCTGATTTTGCCATGACTTATCTGGTGGATGCCATTCTCATCATTTCTGTAGCAGGTTTTGGAAAATAATGCAGAAGTTCCATGTCAACGAGAAGCTCTGAGTCTGGTGACAATAAGATTACCTTAAGATAACAATCCAATGTTTGGCGACTGTATCAGGTTTTCATGGTGACGGTTCACTATGAACTTAACTCACACAAACTGTGAGAACACAGAAATGGCAAGCCTTTAACATCATCCTATATGACAAACAAAAATTATACAGCTGTATAACATAACACATGATAACAAATAGCCAGCAAGAAAACATGACATAGTTTATACTTTATGTATCTTGGCATTTGATACTAGAACATCTAATTTATGTTCTAATCTGAGGACCCTATCTAAAGCTACAGTGCAGAGAATAGACAAAATGATGGACAAAGGCACTTCCGCATTCCTCTGATGGAGGGAAAGAAGACAAAATGAGCATCTGTATGATTCTTACACAAGCAACAAAAGACACTTAAGGGTAATGGATGACAATTCTGTCAGTCATTCACATTACAATTTACAGCGGGTAGGCATGATGTACAGAAGTGTTTTCTGATGATTCATTAATTTACCAGGAATATAATTTGGTGCAGTGTTTTCCAGCAATATTAAGTTCATCACATATACCACTGAGCTAGAAATAGGGGTGGAATCACATCAACTGTGGCTGAAGAAGCGGCTCTCTTTTGCACTAGCTCACTAATTCTACGAAAAATTCACTGATAGATGGCCATGGACATAAGAGGTGCATGTATCAAATTTCAGATTTCAATGCAACTAGATTATAAAATTCCACTCTCTCTCTCTCAGATCCCAGAGTCTATTCAAAATATAACAACATACTGATAATTAAATAACATTTAACTGCAATTTGCCTTAAAACAGTCACATATTGGTAGACTCACAATATGCAGTAACTATGCACTCACAACTTTCCACTTTGCTCCCACTTGACCTCACATCCAATGGCTAGATGATCTGATGGGAAGACTTGATTGGGTAGAGCTACATGACTGATGATGTCATCATGTGAGGGCATGGGGATTTCCCTGATCACGCTGAGGTGATGGCTGTCAATCAAAATGTAGTCTAGTGACGCAACAAATCCAGCTACAAAGTTGGTGTACCTCTGGCTCATGCAGGCATTGGTAAAATCTAGGTCATGGGTGAGGGTCATACCTCCGCAGAACTCTGCTTTGCCTCCTACAGGACAAAATATATCCAAAAAAACATGATCAGCTAGATCCACTAACACTTTACAGAAAGCAAACATGACTAAAAAAATGAACTAAAAATGAACACTGGAAAAAAAGAATCATGATATGAATATGAGATGTCAAGGTTGGGCTTGAAAGTAATACCAGCTGTCATGACCTCTCTATGTCATGCTGAGATATGTCAAAAAAAAGAAAGAAAGAAAAGAGAGAGAACAAAAATTCATACAGTAGGAAATACTGAGTAAGCTAAAACACTTACCAGCATACCACTGGACATGATTGGGAGAGATGTGCTTCTTGGATATAAGCTCGAACACACCAGGATCAGATGTTTGACAGTTAAGGTCTCCACACAGCACTAGTGCTAACTTGCATTCTGGCAACTGTGAATAGGAAATTTAAAAGAAAGACACATTTCCAAAGCATATTAAAATATGTGTTTCATACACACACAAGTTTTTTATTTTCTTAAAGAAGTCAACACAACTTCAAGACATTTGTCTGAATCCAATGTTTTTAACTCATTGATTTCATAATGAAAGATACAGTCTTACGTGGCAAACGGTGGGAACACTGAAGGATACAGTGTAGATGCAGATGTTTAGAGGAAGAAAAGAATTTTAACAGGGATGCCAGCTAAAATGAAATAAAGGGCCTGAAATCCATCTTCATAAAGTTCCTTTGTACATGAAAAATCCTGAACCTTGAAACTGCCAGGGCCTGAATTCAGGCTTTTGCCTGAAAACTGGTATCCCTGTTTTAAAAAATCAACAAAATAAGCAGTTATACCACCATTTTGTTCAATTCTAAAATTAGAAGCATGACTACTTGAGAGAGTTACATGTAAATGTGATGAAACCCAGTGAGTGATCTGCAGTGAAATAAATAAGCTCAACTCAACTCAACTCACAGGTATCAGGGGTATGCGTGCACTTCACAAGAAAATGTAATTCACCACAAAATTCTGAGCAGAGTCTGGTAATTGATAGCAAGTTCTGATTGTCTGAATATTGGTAAATCATTTCAAATACCATAATACCAGCACTTAATCACAGCTCATCATGATTTTTCTGAATAAACTCACTTGCAGCCTTACATTGTATAACAAGTTAAAAAGCAGCTACATATCTTGGTTAAATGAATATTACAGTATACATTACCATAATTGCAGGCTTTGCATGTAAAATGACATTACCGGTAGTTGATTTTAAGTGTCAAAATGTTTATAAAGTAAAAACATACAAAAGGGATATATACTGCCTGTCCCAGTCAGGATGTGCAATACATGTAGCTCTGAAGCTTTTAATTGAGACTCTAAGTCAATCCCCCGTATTAAAGTAAACTTTTCCTTGGACTTGCCAGTCAGCAGTCATGGTTAGGCATACAAATGCACATGAATTGTACGAGAGTAGCTGAAAGATTGAATGAGTGAAACACACCTTTATTGCATACTGCTGTTGTATCCTCTGAATATGCCTAAGAATGACTATTGCCTGTATCAGACGAATGTGGCCTGCTCTCGGGTGGAAGTATAGATGTGTATTGGCAACACATAACAGCCGAGTTGGATTATGAATGTCTTCCAGAATAGCTACCTATATTTCACAAAAACAACAACAACAGACAAACAAAATATAAAACAGACATAAAGCACTGGGAAAAAAATAATTTAATAATGCAAATATTTCAGAGAAATGTATATGGTCTTCTGATGGGAAAAGACAATTTCCCTGATATATATCATGCATACATCAGACTGGTCCACATCGTGAATGAGCGCAGCATGTAGCATGAAAAAACAACAAAAAACAAAATAAATCTTGATGCTGTGCACAAATGAGTGTGCATGAAGTGCATGTCACAGGCATGACATAAATATTCTCTAGCTACCGAAGTTGATGCCAGCTCAAGGGCCCTGGAAGCTCTAGGGGTCTCAATCTTCTCTGGTGCTATACATGTCTTAGTCTTATTTGTGACTATTTGATCACTCTGAAAGAGCTGTTATCAAGGGAGTAACAAAAAAATATATAAATATAGCTGCATTTCTAGGTACACTTTCAGACATATTGAGCCCACTTCCAAGATTCTTATTGTCTGCATGGCATCAGTTTGTAGCAGGGTGCCTGGAATATTGCACATGTCACACAGGGATGTAACATAAAAATTTCAGCATGTTGCTGCGACACACCTAAACACTCTGTATGTCATTAAACTACAATAAGTTGACAGACCATCAAAGTTGTATACAATTTTATCAATATGAATGGCATCTGCCATGAGCATAAGGATGAACATATTTAGGATTATCAACCTCTTCCCTGGTTGGCATGAAAAAAATGTAAAATGCAGTGTCCACTTTGTTGCATTTACTTTTGACAATGAAATGAAAGTTTTTCATTTCTTTTCTTTTTTTTAAAAATCAGAACACTTCTTTTAAACCATGTCAGGTTGGTGATAGTACAAGGGATATCAACATCCCTCTGAATTTTTTTCAAACATTTTTGGAAATGAAAAAAAAAAAGACAGAGGATGCTCTGAGAGTATCTACTTCTTTACAGAGACATACAATCTACAGCATGTGTATAGACATGTCAAACTTGAACTTATGACGTTACATACTGTATTCATCATGACACATAAATAAAAGATAAGAGGTGAAAGAAAATTGTCAGCCTGCTGTGAAAACATCGCATAATTTTCCTTCATTTGTATTTCTGTCTCCTGACATTATTTTTCAAATGCAATGCCATGAAAGACAAATTACTCCGTGCAGAGGTGTATTACAAATATTTTGGCCTATTTTCTGTTTAAGTTCTCGTACATTTGCAAATATTTCACTTGGTGGATTTAAAGGAGTGCAATGTAGTTTGAACATGGTGTGGTACAAGAACCATTGACAATGAAAGTACAAGTTGTCAAATCTATGGTGATGTACGGTGTCTCATTACAGCAGTCAGATTATTATGGAGGACTCACCTGGACCACGCTAGTCCTAGTAAGGACCTGATTCAGCATAGCTGGAGATTTGGAGACTCCTTCCAGTAAGTCCAAGTTTGCTGATTCAGTCTCAAATGCTTTGGCCAAGGATGCATCAAATTGCTCAATCAGTCTGAGAACACGAAATGAGACAATACACAATTAAGTATTACTTATGATAAATGTCCTTATTTTTCTGTGTTATGTTTTGTTGGAAGAAAATGAGAATGGAAATAAATGAACTGAACTGAACTGAAGTATTCTTCTTAATTGCTATTAAACCATACCCATGCCATACACAAACTTGTATGGAAACCTAGGAACAATTGTCTGGAATATACAAATTGGGTATAAGAGTAATCTGTGTACAAGAATACAAAGTCACTCACAGTTTGACAGAAAATATGCGTAGATCACGATTCATCATCATATAAGCTTATTTTATACACTGGAAATAAGATCTTTGAATGGGGTTCAGTGTGCTCAAAAATAAAGTACTGCAATGTGATAAGGCAAATGAAATACCCATGAAATCACATAGTCTGATATTACACACAGATACTTTTAGCAGATCATTTTAGATTATGTATCCACATTTTTAAAGAGTGCAAATATGCCCATTACATAACTATATATAAAGCTTTGCTTTTTTGCCACTAATCAAGCACAAAAAAAAGTGCCATAAAAACTTAACATTAGGCCCTTAAAGTTTGTTGACCCCTGCCTCTGACCTTTGACCTTGTGGTGCCCATCCACTCCCCAAGGGACATCTACCATCCAAGTTTTGTCACAAAACTGACCTATGGATCAAAATGACCCATAATCGAAATGCGCCATAAAAACTTATCATTGGGCTCTAAAAGTTCCTTGACCCCTGCTTGTGACCTTTGACCTTGTGGTGACCATCCACTCCCCAAGGGACATCTACCATCCAAGTTTAGTCAAAAACGGACCTATGGATAAAAAATTATGACCCATAATAGAAATGCGCCATAAAAACTTAACATTGGGCTCTAAAAGTTCGTTGACCCCTTCTTGTGACCTTTGACCTTGTGGTGACCATCCACTCCCCAGGGACATCTACCATCCAAGTTTAGTCACAAATTATGACCCATAATAGAAAGATCCTCGTTCCCTGACATGGTCTCCACAGGAACACTACGGTGTCGCCAAAACGGAGACATTGGAAACGGCTCACATTGGGCTCTAATAGTTCATTGACCCCTGCCTGAGAGCTTTGACCTTGAGGTGACCTTCATATATGGTAAAATGTGGAACTTTGTATGATCCCTCTTCCCTCAAAGTTTGATCGCAATTGAAGTCCAGAGTAAAGAGTTATTGAAGTTTTTGTAGCGTTACGGACGACGGACTGACAGCTGGCGCCGCAGGCGATCCCTCAGTCTCCCCTCACCTCCAGTGGGCTCGACAAAAAGGAAAACTGGGTACCTACTGGTCTGAAAACAGGTCGGACCAGTAGAAAATATGGGTTAGTGTTCAGCCCTGCATAACATATTACAAAAGCTCATAAAACACCCTTATCCAAAGCACACAATTCTGCATCTGTCTTCAATGTGCCTGAAGTAATCTTTGAGTCACTACCCCCCTTCCCCCATCAATTTCTTTAAACCGTTGAAGATGAGTCACAAGTATACTCGGGCAGGTGTCTATGGGAAATGCGTGTTGTAGCAAAATCAGCCCGTCCTTAACGGGTTAAGACCTTCACTCATCTAGGAGACCTCCTTGAACATGTACACATAAAGCTCCTTGAACTGTACTGTACTGTACACATGTATTACCACTTGATCAACAGCGTACCTGAATTTGTCTGTTCTGTAGAAAAGGGCTTCTCCCTCTGGCATTTCCTTGCCTTTGCAAAGCAACAAACCCTCAAAACCTTGATCGCTGAAAGCTGGCTTGAGACAGTGTTGAAACAATTTCTTTCCACACTCCTGGAGGCACAGAATGTCAGCATTATAACCTGCCCATATAGAAAACATTTGAGAATCATGCAGCTTTTAGTTACTGAACATGAAACAATCTAGGCCTACCTGTGTACTTTGCCACAACTAAAAAAACGTATCAAAGGGAACTGCCAGGCCAAGGAACATTTTTTTTCTTTATTTGATTTGGCTTTACTGACATTTGTTCATGAAATATGTACTATGTGTATAGCATGGCTATGACTTCTGTGAAAAGAAAACCAGGAAATAATATGTGCCATTTAAAGGATTCATCGCGTGCTATTATATGAATTACATGTACATGTACAACTTTCAACTGTTTGTGCATTCTAATGAGCTGTACATGTTTGTTCTATGCTTAATGCTTATAAATTATCGGATGTAAGGTATAGGAAGTTATCAAGCATCCACTGCATGGTGGGTTTACATGAGATACATACAAAATGTAATCACACATGCAGGCAAGGTGGTTTGCAACCAGGCCAGTGTCATGTTCCCCCAATGTCAAATGCGTCGAGTTTTAAATGTATATTACAGCATGGAAACCTGGCAAAAATTTCCAGAAATGTTGTCCTTTAGTGTAAATGGTAGGAAGTTTTTATGTTAAAATAGGTGTGGTATGTTTATGATGATATACACTGTATTTGTCACATAGAAAAAGGATAGTCCTTTTCAAGCTCAGTTCCCTTTGATTTGAGCTTTTTTTGAAAGGGCAATCACAATACATCACCAATTAACATCTAATTGGTAAGAAGTGATCAAAGTTCAATCCGAGGGTAAATCTAAAAAGGAAAAAGTAAAGAATTGATACATCTCCCAGAGAGAGATTGATGTAATGCAAATGAATTAGAGAAACTCTTAGGTCATGGAGAAATTACAGAGCTATAGAATTTTGTAGTTTCACATGAAATGCCAAGATTCATTTATATTGTGCAGTTAAACATGTACATAAATTTGTGAGTCACTAATATCACCATCTAACAACTTACCATCTATTATGGCACATATTACACCAATATTCTTAGTTACATAAATATCTGTCTCTCATCAAGACCATGAAACAATTATACATGATACAAATGCATGCAATTACCATCATACAACTCGAACAGACACTTGTAGTAACACCTGTATGAGTTTTCATCTTACAATTCGATGCTTTGTAATATCAATAGTAATGATTACCTTCTTTTCAGAGGGCATACACTGCAAGTTCAATAAATCAGGCGTCTAATTGTGTACTAGAACAGTGGTGTGATAACAAAGGATAAATGCAGAGTATCATTGTCTGTTGTATGTTACTTGTGCATGCCACTTTATATTTCCAATAAAAGCTTCAAAGTCTCCAGGCTTCTACGGAGACAAGATTTGATAATGCTAAATCAAGGTGAGAATACAAATTTGCTTCATGCACTGTCACTCATTCTGTATTCACTCACAAGTACACTTGTATACAGTACCATCATGTCTATGCAGCAAGGTGGTCACTTCCCTGGCTTTAAATCCATAGAGAGTTCGAAATGATGGTGAGTATACAGGTATGTGAATAGAGGTGGAAAGTAGTGTTCAGTTCAAACGGTATTTAAAGCTTGCATTTGCGGCAAGTTGTATGGGATGGAGCACCAAAATGAAATAAATACAGGCAATGGACTGCCAAGTCTCCTTGTGGACGATGGACATGCCTGTAAAAATGTAGAGGTGTTCTGCTGGAGGCCAGTCATGGGGTCAAGTTTACTCTGGTAAAGGACAGGGAGGTTGGTGCCACACTGCCTCAATATGGGATTATCACATCTCAGGAAGCTGGTTTGGACCAAGGTGCACAATATATATATGCAAAAACATTATGAAGCCTGTCAAAACAGCAGATGGCATTCTGCAGTCAATACTTATCTGGGTAGATTCTATACATCATATCAAACTCAACTACTAATTTCAATGCAGTATTTGCGAGCTTTGTGCGTACATTTTTGTCTTTGGCATCAATCAGGGATGTTGTAGTTGAATCATCCATCAGGGATCAATATCCATCCTACAATGTACATACATGTACGTATTGTATGCACAATGTCATCCACTGCTACTGTATCAAATAATCAAATGAGTATCATTCATATACAGTAAATGATGATAAAAACTTACTAAAGTGTGCACACTATGTTTACCTGATATTTCCTTGAGTAGTAGCTGTTCTCTGTAGTCAATGTCCAGTGCAGCTGCAGGACAGTAGGGATAGAGGAAGTCCCTAGAGTAGTCTGAATCAGCATACGTATCAGCAAGGATATTATATGACATGATTCTGAAGCTACAATAGCAAAGTAAAACAAAAAGAATAAAATCACAAATAAGAGTACAGTACAATGTGGACATCTGCACACACAATTGACAACTCTTAATACTAATTATTTTGTTGTGTACAGTATGTGTCTATGTGTGTATGTACAAGTGGAGTGCTTCATCAGCTGGCTTTCCAAAGGCTTGGTAGCCTTGAAATATCTCCTCTCATCTCATAAATTTCACTATGACCTATAGTCGTTCATTCGAAATGCAGAGCAATGAACACTGTCAAAATGAAAAATTTCTTGTACAGCTGTATGTACGCATATTAGCAAAGAGCAAAACGTCCCAACAGAGGTAGATTTGTCATCGGTGGTGCTAGGCATTGTGTTTTCATAGTCGATGTACCATGTGTTGATCAATGCATTTCCGCTTCCTAAGCGCTACATGCAAAATATGTAACAAGAAAGAAAATTTGAGAGGTGGCTGCACATTGATTTCTTGGGACTTCCCAACAGAAAAGGATCTGCTTCTATGGGAAAAAGTACATGTGTGTGAAAGTACATGTATATAGTATCAGACAGGACACAGTTACTGGACATGGCATCAACTACATGGTAGGGTGAAAAGTATTTACAACTGTACATGCAAATGCTTTCCCCAACAGAGTAGAGCACAAACACAAAAAAACTTTGTCATCTTGAAATTTATCTGTAGATTTTCCATCTCAAGTGAAACTCTAAAAATCTTCATATACTACAGTGTACAGTAACTAGCCCGACCATGCCCGGCCAGATGCCATGTGAAGCATGTGTACAGCAACAGGGCTGTGTATAGTTAATTACTAACTAGAAATTAAACCCACACAAAATAGCACTGGAAAGTTTTCTTTGATTTGTAGAAATTTGTGAAACAAGTTTCATGGATACAGGCCTGAATTAATGCTGTCTGATACTGACTGTATTAGTCTAGTGTTCAATAATTTCAAATATAATTTTCATGAAATCTGAATATAACATTGCAAAGGTCATCTGGTGAAACAGTATGGACCCCTCACTAGTAATACCCTACCATTCCTGTGACGTTCTCTCATTTGTGAATGCATGCCTCTTTTCGAATGGATACGTGGCAGGTCCATTTTGAACATCTCTCATCATCACAACATGCTTCTCCTCTCCTTCTTTGATGCCATTCCTTGGCAAGCACACAAGCTTTAACTTTGAACCCACATCCCGTACTGATGGGGTGTAGGTTTTCTCTTGTCCAACTTCAATCCATTCATCGTTTGAACCACTGTGGACAACTGACGTCTTGTTTAACTGCTTGCTATCATTCACGCCATGCTCACTGTCACTTTTCTTCACACATCGGAACCATCTGTATTTACAGGCATCTACTGCAGTAAATTCTGTCACTACTCTTGGAAACACTGGACATCCTACGAGTGAAACAGTTGGCAGAGACAGCTGTAAAATCTTTGGATAATTCCTACATACAGAGAAGCTTGTATCGTTTATGCATAAAACTGCCCCGTCGATCCAAGCAGCTCTGTTGCACTTTTCCAGGTCGACTTGCACATCGTCCATACACAAACTAACGACAGGCTCGCTGTCGACCACATTAGTCGCTTCAGAGGTGGCTAAATCAAGTTTCATCTTCTTCCTCTTCTTCATCTCCTTTTCAAAATGCTTCTTCATTGTGCATTGGATTCGTGAGAGGGCCTTACCTACAACTTCTGTTTGCGGTCGAAGCAAGCTGCTCTGTTTATCACGATACTTGAATGAAATACTCATGTCTCCTTCACCGTCGATGCACCTTACAAACGCTCGCCCCATTACTATTTCCTTTTCTGACGCGAATACGGCGGGAGGGGGACGACTTTTAATAAAAGTTCGCAGTACTCGACCAAGTGATTTCATAAAATTCATAAAGATATCAACTCGACAACGTCGTTTACACAAGGTCAGAAAGCATCAACGCCTAGCGAACCGTGTGTCCGCGTGTAGGCTAGTGACTGACCTGCTAGCTGGCTTCACACGTACATGTATGTACGTATCTCTTCCTGGGAAGTATTGCGTAACTTGTAGGCAACTCTCCAGCGTGTTGTAAATTCGGTGCCAGCCAAAATCGGCCTGTGGACAAACAACTCGGCCTTCGGGTTTCTTGTCTACTCAGTATTTGAATGAAACGAAGTACATTACAATGTATACTAAGGGCCTACCTCCGATACTAGTACATTGTAGTTATGATTTCGCTGACGATACTTTTTTGTTTCTTTGTTTGTTTGACTATAAAAATAAATATAAACTATAAAATAACTTTAAACTAAAAAAAAAAACAGTTATAAAGTTATAAACAGTTGGATAAAATTGTTAAGGAAAGCATTATAACCCTGATAATGACACAAGGAACAGCGGGATTCGATGCTGTGATCCGGATCACCGTCTGGAATTTTCGTCATTTTTTTGTACACACAACCGATGGAATATTGTGAGGGTATGACATGGTTAGCTAACTCATTTGCATATTCATATCCACTGCACAAGAACTGCATGTTTTGCAGAAATTAGCAATACTTCAAAATGTCCGACTTTAACTTCGTTAAAGTTTTCATCCGATTTCAGTCAAATTTTTATCAGACTAGTTATATTTGGACTGGATTTCCCCTTAACAATCATTGCATTCAATTAAAAAGTAAGAGTTAGTCACATAAAGAGCCCTGGACAAACAGACTGAATTCCGTATAACGATTTATTGTTGTGTGGTTTTGTCATGTAGGCCCTACGTCTGTTCAAATTATCATTGACAATCTAAAGTCACATGAAGCGACAGAGCAGGGAAGGGGTGGGATGATGATATGTATAGGCATAAGCTCTTACCCTCCGACTCGACTTTTCATTAAAAAAAAGCAAGACGATGCGTTGGCTATAGGCCCTACATTAAGTTGCACGGAAAAGTGCAAAACAAGCAAAATTGAACTGTTCCATGATTCTCTAATCTGCTGATCAAATCATTTGAAAATCTGATATCTATGAGCATTGCAAACGGGATGGGGTGGGGGTGGGGAGGACTATACCCCCTCTTTCATGAGGAAGCTGTAGCGTTTGCCTTTTTAGAATTGAAATTAAGATGTGGTTCACACTTTTGGTGGCATATTTGGGAATTGTCTATAAAAAGGGTAAGGCTATATGCGGGATGGGGTTGCAAGAAAAAGCCCTGAACAAACTGAACTGTGTACTGTAATTGTTGCTGGATTTTCTCCTTTTCTGATCAAATCAAGTGCGCAGCGACAGAGCGGGGATGGGATAGGGATATCCCCTCCGAGGGAGCTTTTGCATTTTTTTTTTTAAATTAAAAGATGGTGCACACTTTTAACTTTTAATGTTTGCGAAGTTTTCAGACAAAATATTGAAATAGAAATATTAAGGAAGATGTGAATGAGTAATTGTGCTATATTTGTCACTCCTTGTTCCGCGAGTGCGTCTTCACTATATACGGCCTATACTATTTTAAAAGTCTATGGAGTCTTTGTCTTTGTGGCGCTCACTGACAAATATAAAATTATGTGGATACTATGGGGTGGTGACAAAATATCACGATAATGCCATGTATAGGACCTAATGTGTATTCTCACAATTCTTAGAATGACGACAAATGTAATTAGCGATTACAAAAAAGAACAAACAAACCAAATTCTGCAAATTGTTGTGTAATTTTTTTAATTTTCTGACCAACTGACTTAAAAATCTAACATGCGAGTCTAATGAAAAAAGGGGAGGGGGGAGGTTGAAAACCTTTCCTCTCAGCTGCGCGTAGCCACGGTCAAGTTTGGGTCTTGCTCTACAGGTACCTCGCTCAGCCATTCACTCCGTGACGAGGCTCTCAATCATAAATACCGGCAAAAAGGTGATTAAATCTATAATCAAGGATATTTTCATGGATTTTGATCTTTTTTGTTTAAATCTAAATATAAAACTAAAAAGTACTGTACTCTCTAAAAAAAAATCGAGTGAAAATTTTCACTCTAAAAAGAGTGAATACAAAAAAGAGTGAACTTCGAGTGAAATTGGAGTGAATTTTGAGTGAAAATGCTCATTTTCACTCATTTTGGAGTGACGTCAGGGATCACTCCAAAATCTTCGAGTGATCCCTGACGTCACTCCAAAATGAGTGAAAATGAGCATTTTCACTCAAAATTCACTCCAATTTCACTCGAAGTTCACTCTTTTTTGTATTCACTCTTTTTAGAGTGAAAATTTTCACTCGATTTTTTTAGAGAGTAACCAGTACACAACACACACACACACACACACGTACACACATATTTACAAAAATGGTTCCTTTTGAAATAAATCTGCACTTCGAAATAGAAATTAACAAAGGTAACGATAATTGATGCACACATTAAATTTTCATATTTTTTCATTGTAACATGCAAATGGAATGAAAATAGTACAGCAAACTTTAAAAAAAGGAAGTAAAGCCTATTACTATATCTCAAATAAAACCCATGTTAAACAAAATGTTCCTATAGCTGCCCTCCTAACAATATACCTTTGCAACTATCCAAAACATCAAAACCCCTCCATATTCAAATCCTCCCTCCCCTCTTTAAATCTAGAATATTACCCAATGAAAATTGAATGAAATCATGCACACATCCACATACACACACAAACACACATACACACGATAGGTATCTTTTTCCTCCTATTTGATATAATTATGTATGCTTACCCTTCTCCATCTTCTACATCCTCATCATAGAATGAGACATTCTTTGCTACACATTATTCATTTTTTTTAATCATTTCGGATTAACAAACCTTATCATATTTTCAAATTAACGAACCTTTAGAATAACAAATCGTATTTTGTTTTTGGATTGACAAATCTTTGGAACAACAACCCTCATTTCCTTTTGGGATTAACAAACCTTTGGAATAACAAACATTATTACATTTACAGATTAGCGAAACTTCGGAATATAATGTATAATTGTGTGCCATAGCTTCAGCACAGCCAAAACGCTCAGAATACAGGAAAAATGAAATACGTTTTCACTGTTTTCTCGTCAAATGTTTTTTGTTTTTTAATCAAACATTGTACTGATGTCTATTGCAACAAGTGGGTTTTTGTTTGTATGCTTGTCTCTTAAATTCCCAAACTGTAGTTTGGCAGTTTTACACATGTAGGAAGTACAGAGATGTCATCACACTGTGTTTATTTTCTTTTTTTCTGTTTGATTCAATTTTCTCCTATTTTCACACAAGGCATAAACATTCACTAATTTAAGTGTAATTTCTTTTCCATTCTCATTAAAAGAGGTTGTGGGAAAAAGCAAGCATTTTCAGCTGGTTTTTACTAGGAACATAGACCTGTATAAATTTACAAAGAGAATTAAACTTCATGTAAAGTGAAGGACATTTCATTTTGGGATTAACAAACCTTTGGAATAACAAACATTATTACATTTGCAGATTAGCTAACCTTCGGAATATAATGTATAATTGTGTGCCATAGCTTCAGCTAATTAACAGGACAGCCAAAACGCTCAGAATACAGGAAAAATGAAATATATTTTTCTTCAAAATGAAATGTCCTTCACTTTACATGAAGTTTGATTCTCTTTGTAAAGTTATTGTTGATACAGGTCTATAATCCCAGTAAAAACCAGCTGAAAATGCTTGCTTTTTCCCACAACCTCTTTTATTGAGAATGGAAAAGAAATTACAGTTAAAATAGTGAATGTTTATGCCTTTAAAAGTGTGAAAAAAGGAGAAAGTGGATGGAAAATGAATGTGGTTTAACATGATAGTCCTCACAGAAGAGTTGTGATCCTAAAATATGGTAGGACCCTATAACAATTCAAGCACAATCTAGAAGGCTAGTATAGGGGCCTACTGACCACTAATTCCTGGGAAATTCTGAGGGACAAAAATGTTCAAGGTTACTACGCAGTAATCTTGTAAGACCATGCAGGGAAAGAAATACAGAGAAGTAACTGGTATAACAGTTGATATAATATACCTATAAAAAAATCCCAATTATTTGATTGTAATAGGCTTGAAAAGACTTTTGACTCGTAGCTTCATTTACACCATCCTTTCAGGTTATAGGCATTATTCTGGTGATGGATGATGTTTACTGCAAAGAATGCATCTCCACTATAGGGAGAAGTCTACAGGGTGCTTGACACAGAAAAGCATGAATATTTGTTTTATGCAAAATCTCCCCAGTATCGGGATTTTCATTTCTCGCTGGGAAAAAAAGAATCATTTGGCCTGAACATGACATCACTGTCAATTAGTAGCCTTCTCTACAAATGTAATGGGTTGAGGGGCTGTCCAGAAAGTGCCCTACTTACAACAAATGTGTTGCACCAGAAACATAAAATGACAAAATGACAAAGATTCCGTACATAATGGCCCATTGTTCCCTGGAAGGTACAGCAATATTACAGTGGACTCCCGCTATAACGAAGTCCTCGGGACCGGCAGTTTTCTTTCGTTATATCGGAATTTCGTTATAACCAAACAAATAAACAATAGAAATACATAGAGTGGATGACATTGCAGCCCAAATTTTTACTTCGTTATAACCGGAATTTCGTTATAACCGTGTTCGTTATAACGGGAGTGCACTGTACTCTCATTTCAACAACTTTCTAAATTATGCAAAATAGATCACTGCATGTTTATTTTTGTCTATCATAAGTTATGTTTATTTCAAAGCCTATTAAGACTTTACCAAGAGATTTGTGTGTCACAGAAATAATTCTGACATACTTTTGTTGACCTTTGACCTCTTTCAAATTACATATTACTGTAAAAGTGGAAATTTTCGCGGTGTTGAAATTTTCACGCATTTCGCGCAACCAGAAGCTAGCGCGAAAATAAAAACACACGAAAATATTCACGTGCCATATGTCCCAGTACTTGACGTCATGATTCTGCGGAATTAAAAACACGCGAAACTCTTCTTACCCAGTCAAGCGCGAAAAATTAGTCGCGCAAAAATATCCACTTTTACAGTATATATTCTACATGAAAATGATAAAAATAGTAAAGCATAAAACTATAAAAAAGCAGACAGGCGGTTTCCGGCGGTTTAGGGAGTAATCTGATGGGCAGTTTCAGGTGGTTCAGTTACTGATGGGTTAGAATCAAATCCATGGTTTCCATGGACTGAAGTAGTGAAACAGGCATACTTTTCACATGCCCTATCAGTGCACTTCCGTTATTGCATGCCTGTGGCATACTCCATCTGTCACATACATATATTCAGACAAAATTTGTATAATCCATGCATGGGCTGAATTCAAACTGCTTTTGTGAATTCCTGTCCTACAGTTTGCTATGTAACATTGGGTCATTGGCAAAAATGCAAAAACAAAAAGAATAGAAAAAAAAAACATGAAGCAGAAGGAAAATCCAGGACATTACATTTTATATTCCTCAGTATATATGTTGGTAGTAAAAAAAGTACCCAAAACAGCTACAGCTATGACTAGTTGGCTTTGTTATCTCATCAGGACATTACATGACATTCCTCCAATGACCTCAATGACATTATAATGGGACAGGGGCTGGACATAATTTTATAGCTATTGAAGCTTAGATATTCACGAACCTGAGCAGCATCACAGAAATAAAACAATCTCACACATACAATGACCATAAACAAACCATTTTATGACAAAGGAATGAATCAAGACTAAGAAAGAACAAAAAGAAGTCACTGAATTGTCACACTTATATTTTATTTCCTTCAAAGCAAACTTGTATATCCATGTATACATGTATGTATGATCAGCAAATAGATTTTGCCAGATATATTGCACTGTTAAGGTGGAGCCCAAAGTCCTGAAATATATTTTTGCATACCTAAACTGCTTCTATTATACCATGCCTACTCACATGCATACGTCCAACTAACAGCTTCTACAAGATGGCATCTAAGCTACACTTCGACACTTGATTTTGGGTGACACAACTTTGGGCTTGATGATTTGCAGCCAACTTATCTATACCGCAGATGATTGTTGTGTTTGTTATTAAAGATATTCCCATTCTTTTACTTTATGTGCTATGTGGTCGGTACAACATTTGGTAACTTACTTTAAATCTTATCAACCATATCACAAATGCAAAATAATCAGTTTCGTTGTCAATTTTGAATTAAAACATAAAGGTAAATGATATCAATTTGACCAAGTAGCAAATGAAAAAAAAAAAACACATGTAGCACACTTACAGTTTTTATAATACTGGGAATGTGTCTGTTAGAGATAAAGTTTCAATAGATGAAGTCAGTATATGCATTATTTTGTCTATAAGATTATCTAAACACATTCCTATTATCTAAACACATGGAACAAAACAATAACAATGATAGAATTACATTTAAACAAGGGAAAATAGGCTCTTGTATAAGCCAATGTCAAATGAATAGAGTTGGAAATAAGTTAATCACTGAACTGCACATATTGCTGAACCAGAAAGAGATACCCATGTAAGACTGAGAAATGCAAGTTTTTGGACACTATATATCAATTAATCTCACATTAAAACTCAGTCGTTTTGTTCCAAAAGGACAACATTTATGATTGTACATCTGTTAAGCATTTACTGCTTATCTATCAAATAGTGCAAGAATTATACAATTTTATGTACTCCTATTAACATGATTTTTCTGCTTTACACTGGTATTGAGCATATGACACTGCTATCAATTATCACAGAGACATCGTTATCACAGCAGCCATATCATAATGTGACTGTGGGTAGGCTTGATATGGATGCAAATGGAATAATCCTGTAGAAGATGTACACTCATAGAGTGTAGAGACAAACACTAGGGGTGTGTTCCAGTGCTAAGTGAACCAAAGCAAACCATACTGAACTGTGCCAGATTTAGGTTGTGTTTGAGCGCTCAAAAGCAAACCGAAAGTGAACTGAACCAAAGCGAACCGTATTGTGCTGTGCTTAATACATCCAGAGCATTTGAGCGCTTTGTTGAGAAAGTGTACTTCACAAGTAATTTTTAGATGGGGTCCTACACTTTTTGTAGCAACAGGGTCATTCACTTGGTGTGCTTACACCACTTACAAATGTCCTGAACAAAGAGAATGAACTCTTTGCATTATGACATATGTGCATGTTACGTGCATTTTTCACATGCGAAATTTTGGTACACTTTTGATACCCTTTTGGAACACATCAGGAAGTGGTTCACTTTTGGCTCTGTTCAGTTCCGTACAGTACACTTTAGGAGCGTTTGAGCACTCCTCTGGTGCAGGTTTGGTATGGTTTGCTTCGCTTTAGGAGGGCGCTTGAACGCACCCAAAGACTGGTAGGCATCAAACTGAAGGCTGTACTCATTGCTCTATCAGGGAAAGAATCATTTCTTCACTGACTTGTGCTTCTGTGCAGCTTTTAGTGCCAGACAAAACAACTCTTGGAGATGTATGATTGTTATACTCTGAACAATATTCACTGAGTATCATCAGCAAATCATGCAATGCCCCATAAATTCATGACACCATCCTCCAATCTGTATGCCTTCCAAAAGAGTTAATGTGTACAGGATGTTCAGTACACTTGAGAGAGTACATACAATGTATATACAACTAAGGGCAGAGGGAATTTTGTTCCACCATGTAAATGTAGTTGCCAATATAGATATCTAAACATGTGTCCTTGATAATGACACCCTGATTTGAATGGATGTTATCTTCTGTAACTTGGATTATGTTTTTATGCATGTTTCACTTGAATGATAAATAATACAACACATTTTTAAAGTATGGATATGTCTGCACAAGATTTTCAGCATGGAATAAATTGTGAATATTGCACAGTACATGGAGAATACATGACGGAAGCATGGACGTGACTACACACAGCACAATTTAGGACGTTTCTGCACTTGCTCACTAGTAATGCTGCTAATTTCTACATTTACATATCTAACACTATAAGTTAATTAGTTGAATATCATACAGAATTACATATTTTACAATAAATACATGCTTACACATATTTACATACAGCAAAATTTACATGTACATACTGTACTTCATGCTACAACTTGCCTGCTTTCCCTAGGCAGCAAAACTGATATTTCCAATTGGGCAACCATTATCTTTATTACAATAGTTTTGCTAATTTTTGTTAATTAAGTTAAATAAACACAAAGCAAACATACATACACATGTACCAACCACACTATTTGTGCAGCAAATTCTGCTGGAAAACTAAATGGCTACATTCACACCTATGGTTTTCTGTATCACACAAAAAAATATAGTATTAATATTTTAGTCCACCAATTTATTCCTCTTAAATTTGCTTTAGTTAGTGAAAACTTCATGGCAACAAAAATGCTGAGCACTTATTATCAAGCTTGCTCAGCTAGAGCAAATGTCCCTAGTGACATCATGTCACTTCGGTAATCAACCAATCTATTTTTGGGTGTATTTTCTTTTCAAATCAATATCATTCTTGATTTTTCTTCTTTTCAGTGAAAAAAAAAAAGAGTGACATCTACGAATTCCCCATCAATAATGCAACAACTTAGTAGTTACTAATACCTGTGATACAGAAAACCTTTAAGTGAGACATGCTCAGTCCAGGTAAGTGATTTCCCTTCTGTCCCACGGGGCATATGTGGAAACAACTTTTGTAGCGCTTGTGATACATCAGATGGAAATGAAACTCTTGCACTTGACAAATTCACATCAGGCAATACAGACTGCCCCGTGATGTACAAGAGTGATCTTTACATCATGTTCTAACCTATGCTTAAAACCCATAACACAAAATATTATAATTGTTTGATGCTTTGTAAATATCTACAGAGATGTTAACCTTTGTCATTCTGATTCTAATAAATATATAAAAAAAGTACATTCCACTTAAAGAAATAGTCAAAAACTTATCTACAATGTATACAAGTAATGAAAATATGCAAGACAAAAAGTATTGATGCCATCACTTCATAGTGTAGGGTATAATTCACTTCCTACAGTCTATCGATCAAGCTGTATGTGTACAACCATTGATGGCACAACAATATCATGTGTATTAGAAACCTATGAGGGGTTTTCTACATGTTTACTGCTTACCACTTACCAGTCGTATCTCACAACTATACCCTACACCATGAAGGTTATCTTTGCATGCATTATATTACACAAACAAGATGTACAATTTTCAATAGACATTTAAACACAACAAATGAATGTGTCATGTGTGTCTACAGAACACATCAACACAATGGATTGCAACAATGGATTGCTCTATGGATAAGTAATCACTCAGGACTAAAAAACACCCAATGGGAAAATCATATACCTTAACTTATAAAACACTGTGTACAATAGTTTCCTAAATCATCAAATTATTAAATCAATAGTATTAGTCTACGAGAAACCACTATAAAAAAATGACACCATAAGAAAAAGGATGAATTTAAAAAAAAAAGAAGGAATGGATACTGAGAAAAATTGCACTCAACACATTTACAAAGTTCATTTTTTCAGATTGCATGGTGATAACGAAATATTGATATACATAAAGACAGGCTAGACTACAGGACTTTGTCAAACCTGTTTAACAATGAAAGTCATCATATGATACAAGAATGAGGGTGTGTCATGTATTAACTTCATAGAGATATAACAAATCTTGGAGGCAGCTGGTTAATGAAATAGAGACATGAAACCATTTAAAAAGTTTGGCACACCACTCAAACTACATCGTCACTGCAAAGGCCTTATTACCAACCTCATATGCTTACATATATACACACAACAACAGACACATACAGACAAATCACAAACTTTCTTGCAATTTTATAGACACAGATACAACTGTAATATTCACCTACATGTACATGCTGTTTACATGTTGTTTGCTACAGGCTGGCATACCATGATGATCATTCACTATGCAACCATACACACTGGTACTTATGTTCTGAATGCCATATAGATACATGTACTACTACATCTCTTTAGGATTCATTTAAACATAGGTCTCAGTTTATTATAGATTTGGTATAATACGATTATAGATACTTGGTGCAGACTTGGTATCTTGTTACATGCATATATACACATACGATGCTTCTTTATTTTATGCAATGATACACAGTACACAGTTTTGCGGCTGAATCTGTATTACTTTTCTTGACAATCTTCATGAATTTGAGGAGCTAATTTAATGATAATTTGATTAAACCAGACAGTGAAAGATCCTGCAATAAGAACAATATATATGTCTAACAAATTTTCTAATTAAGAACTCCTTATTCTGTGGAAATATTAAGTACACAGAAAGACACATGGTCTTTGCTCCATAAGTAGATCAGCTCAATTTATCCTGTGTCCGGGCAGAATAACATCATAAACTGACATCCCTGGCATCACTATCATATTGTGTGATGTGCACATGAAACACAGCATACTGAGCATTGAGCATAAAAGGCATTTACTAGCAGTCTGACTCACAGGTGTGTCACAGGCATTCCAACTGTGATTATGACGTCACATTCCAGTAAACACTAGGATACTGCATATTTCGGTACTCAATAAGAGCATCAAAATAAGACCAATTGAATTGTATTTCTTTTATATATGTGCTTAGAGTGCCTAACCAGCAAATTGTTTGAACTGACCTAAACTTTGACATTTGCATTTCTGACAAATCAAATATTAAAGGAATTTGATTGGATTTAAAATCCAAAGACAAAAATGAGGGGAATCATCAAAGGAAGATCCTACAATATGTGATGTCATGGCTAGGCAAAATGGATTTTTTAAAGACAGTATACCACTACATTATGGCACATTGTATGGCAAAGGTCTACCCGTCTTCCCACTTTGGCATCATTTGAGCAAGTGGTTCCAAAAACACAGAATTTAGGGAAATTTTCATAGTTTGCCTTATTCTCAAGAGGCCTCTTGCATAGAAAGTAGCATTTAACGAAAGAAATGCAACTTCATGACAACCTACCACACCCAACATTACAACCCACATTTTAGCTTTGTTTGATTTTTAACCATTTGTTTTCCATTGCAGGACCTTTGTCCATTTACAGTGTAAGTAAGTACATAGAATAATGACAGAATATGTGTACATGTACCACACAGATTCTATGCTCCATCTGTATGGCAGGATGTCTGCATTCTCTGTGTATTACAGTCAAGGAATTCAACTGTAATCAGAAGCCTCTCAATAAATGTGGGATTCGATATTGTCACAATTACTTCTGTGACAACATCATTCATACATAGCAGCATGTTCCAAATGAACTATGTGTAGTTGCAAACTAGTGTGATAAAGATTACAGCATAGTCCTGAAGCCTATAGTGACAAATATGTGATTGGGTAATACATAACGAAAGAATGTTATTACAATCACACTCCTCTTTTTTCCTGCCTAGGTATTGCAATATTGGTTGCAGCCATTACAATTAGTCAATCATGTCCATTATATTAAAATGGCATCTCAGCTGCAGCAGTCCCCATTGCTCAAATAATTGTGCCATGTTTCGCGGTTGTGAATTATCATGTTATAATATATAGGTTTCACTGTGGATTTTAGTGGCTGGGGCAAAAAGAAGAGAGAATCGAAAGCAACAAACTTAACCATTCACACATCAACTCCATCTCACAATATACTTGATGTCACTTGTTTCTGGTGTCACAGCATTTTGAGGTTGTCGTTCTTGGTGTGCATGTAGCAGGCTTTGAGGGTGGTGAACATGATACCAAGCTTCCCATGGATGAGGTTTGGGTCCATCATGTCATCAATGAACTGGATTTCAGATCCTAGGTGGGGTATCCTAAACAAGAGGAAATAAGACATTCAGCATACAATATGTACAATGCCTGATTTTTTTGATCTGGATTAATTTTATGCAATGTTCGGACACACATCTCCATTGCTTTTCGGGGGGTGGGGGGGCATTTCATGAAGCGTTTTGTCCGACGAACTTGTCGGACAAATTTGCTCTCAGCCAATCAGATGCAAGGATTTCAGTAGCTTATAACAGTTTTCGGGAAAAATATCAGACAAATCGTTTCATGAAATGCCCCCCTGATGTGAAATCCCCTTCACACTAGGCAATCCTGGTATTTAAGAGAAGAAACAACTGGATATGTAACATCATCATATCAATTTCTTAACATCTTAGTCCCAGATTTAGGAACAGTTTATAGCAATTGCTGCAGAGTGGTTATGAACACAAGTACTAATATCATATTATCAAATCAACCCTGAAGAGATATGAAAATTTCTGTTAACCAGAATGGTTGACTGTTAATCAAAAGGCTGAACACTACTTCCCCTCATTACATGCTGATTACTCCACTCTCCCTTGTGCTCATTTTAATAATACCATCACAACAAGACTCTCATACACATTTAACAGGGGACAGTAGAGTACATCTATTAGTACGGGTGTAGGCAGTGTATGAAATATTGCACTACGATAGAATAAGATTTAACATTTTATAAGGCAGTGAGAAAGAAATTGAAATCTACTATATTCACTTGAATAGTTTCCCCGAGAGATAGAAGAAAAAAAAATGCAATTGCCAAATTGTGTCTCGCCCATTCGCGTACAAGGAATTAATATTTTTTATAACTCCAAGAAGTTAATTGACCTGCTTATGACCTTTGACCTTGTGGTGACCTTCAACACCCTAAGGGACATTTATCATCCAAGTTTGGTCACAAACAGACAAAGGGATCAAAAGTAATGAGCCATAATCGAAACGCGCCATAAAAACTTAACATTGGGCCCTAAAAATTTGTTGACCCCTTTCTGTGACCTTTGACCTTGTGATGACCTTTAACTCCCCAAGGGACATCTACCAACGGACATAGGGATCAAAAGTTATGAGCCACAATCAAAACGCGCCCTAAAAACATAACATTGGGCCCTAAAAGTTTGTTGACCCTGTCTGTGACCTTTGACCTTGTGACGACCTTCACCTCCCCAAGGGACATCTTCCATCCAAGTTTGGTCACAAACGGACAAAGGGATCAAAAGTTATGAGCCATAAACGAAATGCGCCCTAAAAACTTAACATTGGGCCCTAAAAGTTCGTTGACCCCTGTCTGTAACCTTTGACCTTGTGGTTACCTTCAACTTCCCAAGAGACATCTACCATCACCGAAGTTTGATTGCCATTGTAGCAACATGTGCTGAGTTACGTGTGATAAGAGTCTTGCAAGTAAACTTTAACGTATGACCTCAAATGACATTTGACCTTATCATGTGACCTCTTACGGCACCATAACATGAAGGTACCCCCAGTGCATCCATCACCCAAGTTTGATTGCCATTGTAGCAACATGTGTCGAGTTACATGTGATAAGAGAGTCTTGCAAGTAAACTTTAACGTATGACCTCAAATGACCTTTGACCTTATCCTGTGACCTCCAACGGCACCATAACATGAAGGTACCCCCAGTGCATCTATGACCCAAGTTAGGTTGTAATCAAAGCAACTTATGTGAAGTTATTTGTCAAAAGAGAATCTTGCAGGTAAACTTTAACATAGAAAAGAGTCTTGCACACTCTTTAATATATGACCTCAAATGACCTTTGACATCACATGACCTCTGACAACACCATAACATGAAGATACCCCTAGTGCTTCTATCACCCAAGTGCGGCTGCCATTGCTGTAACAGTTGCCAAGTTATGCATCATAAGAGAGTCTTGCAGGTAAACTTTAACATTTGTGACGGACGACAGACGGACGACGGACGGACGACGGACGGACGCCATTTGGATCCCTTAGTCTCGCCTTCACCTCCAGTGGGCGAGACAAAAATCATGGTAATGTGAAATTTGAAAATGTGATCCCCTGTTCGTCCCCAGAATGCAATCAATGTTTCATATCACTGTTCATTCTTAACCTCCTATCCAAAATACTCCATCAAAGGTCATAAGATCATTCATTTTAAATGCTGCCATTTTGACTTCATGACCGCTCAGAGATGTCATGAGTCACTATCAGGGAACATTTAGAGTTTGGTATTAAAGAAAGCTGCAAATGTAATTAATCCTTCTCAGCTTTCATCCCCTGATATTGTATCTCTCAAAGAAAGAACTTTGTACCTGGCTCTGACGACGACATACTGGAACACTGGGAACAAGTCGTCCATGGACCATATGTGACCCTCACTCTGCTGTGCATTGACGACATTGTTGATGCCCTCAAAGGAAGCTTCAATGACATGTAGCTTGTCTATGGGACAAAAGGTGGTGCTCAGGTTCTGCAGACTTTCAATAGCCTCCAGGAATGAAGCATCCTTCATCTCTGTCAACTGTTTATGAACAACATCAAACAAGAATTTTACAAGTACAAATGTATAATGCAAATGTCAGCTGCAAAATAATCATTATTGATCTCATTTGTCCTGTCATGATATCTTCTTGTGGATACTGCACAAGTTATGTTCACTGCTTTCCTATGAAAACTGAATATATACACATGTACACTGTACATACACCCTGTACTATGCTGCAATCAAAAAGGTGCAAGTAATTCACTCTCCAATGTGCTATCTGGTTATGACTAAGACTGAGTGAGCACACGGAGAGTAGGAAGTATTGACATAAATGCATCCTGGATGAAATTTTCTTATAAAAGATCTTAAACCAGCAAATATCAGAATACCAGTAGTATTTCAGTTTGTACATGACTAAAGTGTGATTTTGCTACTAGTGTGCCTAATTTCAGGCCACTGCTGTTTGCCTTCTTTGCATTTTTCTTCCTTCCTTAGGTTTTGAAGGGACAGGACTACCTGGTGTATAATTTCATGGCATGTAAAATCTGAGTATGTGAGCACACATCACTATTAATGTGAAAGATGGAAGTCAGGGGTATATCAACTTCACACGATGCATATAAGAAAATGATAATTCTGAATCTATCAAGGTGATACTTACCTTGCCTGGATTGGAGAGAGTACTTTCATCCAGTCTCCAGAATTTTCTATGACAAAAGAGACAAATTGTAACATCATATTTTTAATCAAACTCATACACAGCTGCATACTTTTGGCATGAATTTTTGCAGAAGCATTCATTGCAGATAATGATAATTAGAAAATGACACTTTCTGTGAGGTTTATGCACTCAACTGACTCTGCCAATTAGAGTACCACATTCTCTGCAACAGTGTTAATAGGGTGGTGACATAACAATGCAGTAAAACATAAAATCACATAAATCATGAGGATGTGCACCTACATTTAGACTCAAGCCTATCTTGAGCTCATCCTACATGCATGGAGGGAGATGTGCAAACACAAGAATGTAGTAGATGATTAGATGATTTATTATCATAGTCATCATTACTCAAGCACACAACGTAGGAGTACAGAATGAAATGAAATTTATTTACCAAACAAACAAACATCGTCAATATATGTCACCCTGCATCACAAAACAAACAAAAAGTCGCCAGACATGAAATTTTAGTTAAGAGCATATTCTGAAAGAGCAGACTTTAAGCTTTAAAATGATGTATAACTCAAATGCAATGGACTTTCCTATCCTATCTAAATTTCAGAAAAAAAGCATACACTAAGGAAAAGTGTGAACTGAGAAAAGGGGCTCGGAAGTACAGTGTCTATTCAAGCACTTAATCTTTACCAAGCCGTGCTGGATTTACGATGAATGAGACAAAAAACTAGATGTTAACCACCGGATTAACAACAATGAAGGGATTATCAAATTAAATTGAAATTTAGCATGCCTCATTAGCACATTCTGTCCATACTTAATGCCAACTTTCAAAGCAGTAGCATTATCTTGTCAAAAGTTATGAGAGTTGAAAGTGAAGAGTGTGTGCAAGGTCTTTAAGAAATAAAAAGGGGACTCTAAAAACACACCTAAACACACTATTCTACCGAAAAATATTCGAGATAAACTGCTTAAAAACACACCTTCCTGCCCGTTTTATGATCCCAAATTTTAGCATAATGTAGAAGAAGACTTGCCCTTTCAGATAATATGAAAAAGTCAAGATCGGCTAGGTTGACCCACTTCACCTATTTTCAGTCCTCACACAAAATCAGTGTGTGCGACCTTTTGTTCGTTTTGAGATGCACGGTCACATATGACTCTGCCTGGCTTAGAACCCACCAAAATAAATTGTCACTTTTCTACACATTTTAAAAGAGAAGCTCTAAGCTTTAAAATGATATATAACTTGTTAAAATTGGACCATCCTAACCCATTCACAAAGTGATTGCCATACAAGAGAGTTAGGAGGTGCAGTTTCATAGAAAAGGGAGAAAAGAGGATTTAACCCTAACTGCACTGGGGGGGGGGGGGGGGGGGCCTTGGAGGCCCCCCCCCCCTCGACATTTCGCACGATTACTCTGCAACGCGCAATGCTCTCGGCACGATGCTCCATGACTTTTTTCTTTTGAGTTTCCCGCACATTTTGACACCAAATTTGTGACACCCGGGGGTACGGTTCTGAAGTTACATGACTTTTTGTACATGCATGTGAGGCCAAAAATGGCTAAAAAATGTGATTTTGTGTACAAAGTCAATGCAAATTGAGTTTTTTCACATGGTTCATATAAATATGCTTATTTTTACTCTCAATGGCTAAAATTAGTTTGTTTTAGGAGTATTATGCTTCAAAAACTGTCTGTGACAAATTTTGTTACAAAAAACAACAAAAACAAAAGGTCGAAAAAACAAAGAAATACATAAGAAATTCATGAAACAATAAAATAAATAAGAAATTAATTTTGATACCGAATTTTTTTTCAAGTACATTTGCTAAGAATGCCATAAAGAATAATCATACCAAAAATGAGCACTTTTGGAGCTTTATTTACTGATTTAGATGAAAGATTCTGATTTCTCGCATAAATTATCATAATTAATCAAAATAAAAAAAAAAGAAGACTATTTTCTAAAATTTAAAAACACGATCTTGTAGATTACATTGCACACTACCAATGTGCAAAGTTCCCCCCCCCCCCCCCCCCCCCCCCCAGTCTTTCAAGCTACCAGAATAGCCCAGTCTTTTTAGGGTTAAAGATTAGGGTCACTATTAAAAGGCATGCTGTGCAGAACTATCAATGAATCACAGTGAAAGCAGCGCCTGTCTGAAGAAAAAAATGGTGCAGAAAAACTACTAATATATCAATTTCGATTCTGTTTTTGTTTTTGTTTTTACTCTCCCAGTTAAGACAAACTTAAAATATTGGAGTCGATCAACACAAATGACTGTTTTGGTCCATTACAGAGAATCCTAATCTGTGACTTTTTGTGGGTCATGAGCCGGGCAGTCACATATGTGACATTAATATTCAATGTATGCATTTTTTCATCGCATCAATATTGCAAGTCCAAGATGCCAAGATGTATGTACATGTAAGAGTTAGTGGTAATGGATGTGGGTTGTGAATGTGTACCAATGAGCTAATATTCTACCTACATGATCTGTGTATGGATCATTTTAAGCCCCAAAATAGATTCAAATTCTTGCCACTCTGATATGTTTAAAGGCTTGTATCATGTCTGAGGAGTTTTGATGTGATATTAACTGTCCTGTAAACATGAAACATGACTCCTGAGCTCCTCAGAGAGAAGTTCATCAATTCACATCAAGAGACTGACTACACTCACTGGTCCACTCCAAGGTAGGCCATGAGGCCCAGGTCAGACTGCTTGTTCAGTCTCACAAGCCGATCCCTGTAGTGCTCATCCTCCTTCTCATTACGCAGTGCATACAGAGTGAAGATAACAGGGTAGAGGCGTGGCAGCAGTGAGGGATGAAGGAGGCCCTCACTGGTGATTTGGTGAGAACTAGTAAATACACAAAAATAAAGTGAAGTAATTTAGTACCTGGTATGTGGAAACAAGCAAGTCCATGATTTTTACGTGATAGAATTATCTGTCACTTTACACCATCCTTAATGCCATTTATGTTTATGATGTTCATCTCTGCAAGTAAAGATATTTTGCATTATCAATAATTATCTGTAAGAACATCTTGAATTCCTTGCATATGAACATTGCAAAAGATTAATGAAAAAAAAAATCACCGTCATTTCTACCGCTATTATGAAATGAATGATGCAAGAGAGTTCATTGCTAGAGCCTGGCCTGTGAAAGTATAAAATGGCAGCAAAAATCATTTCAAATACAGGAAAGCTATCACTTGATAGTGGCATCATTTTTCATGTTTAATGAAAGGAAAGAAATTTGACACTTTCAACAGAAAAAACAAATCACGATAAGATCTCTGCTATATCAAGCAAGTCAAATCTTTCTTGGCACTACATAAAGACAAACAGTATAATTTGAATAAATTTGCACTTGGCATGACCATTGAAGAGTATCTAGGTATTAAGAAATTTATAGCTAGCTGTGAGTTTCAAATGACATGTTTCAAATAATATGACACAACATATAAGTTGTATAATGCAGCATCTTAACTGCATGAGGATAAGTAAATTTTAGATGAAACCTCTCCCCTAAAAAAACAACAACAAGAAAACAAGAAAACAAAACAAAACAAAACAAAACAAGAAAAAAAAAAACAAGGGTGAAAGTTACAGTTCTTGTACTGAGTTAGAATTCAATAACACTAAAAATAACAATTTTTTGAATGGTTGAATATCACCACTTACATGTCATCTGGTTCTTTCTCTTTAGGTATGGTGTGGGGTGTGGTCTGGTTCCCACCTGGCTGTGAATCTCCATAGTCATAGTAGTAGTGGAAGGTAGGAGCCTGCTCCTGCATGGGAGATATGACTCGTGGTTCCTCTCCAGGGAGCTCAGGGAACAGCACTCTGACAAATCATTGACACAGACATAAAAGGTTGTAACAACATCAGCGGTACAGCTTGTCAGACAAGAAAGACTCAAGCCCAATAGGCCTACTTATGATGGCTGATTGTCATATTTTCCATTCAATCATGCTGTGATGCTAAAAGCACCAAAAACATGATGTCATTAATCCAAGTAATGTTTCCTTTACATAGAATATTCCAATTAGTAACATTTGCTGCAGCAGCTCATGAGCTTGCTTGCAATCTCTAGCTGTTCACTTACACAAGACGAGTTCACCTTATCAGGCTTATAGCTGTCAGTCACTGTGTAAACTTATAACATCTGACAGTGGGTGATTTCAAGTTCGGTGCTAGTGCTAGTGCTAGTGCTATCTCAGCACTTAGCACCGGCGATAAAACCGAACTTGAAATCACGTCAGTGTTGGGAGTTGACCTCAAAATTATGACGTATTTCCGATTGCTGGTGCTGGGCTCGGTGTTGAATGTCGTCTGCTGAACCGAGCTCCGCCGATTGTGTTAGCGATTTACGTGCTTTTTCGCCATTGACTAACACTAGCCCCTAGGGATTAACATTTTCGTCATTTCAAGTTCGGTGCTGGTGTTAGCGTTGCCGTGCGAGACTCATATTCACGTCCATAATAGATGCACGTTTTACGTGCAAAGTCTATGCTAATGCAGTGGTCGCCCACGTAACGTACACGAACACTCTCGACATGGCTTCATAAATCTGAGCCTGGGAGCAAAATTAAGATAGTTGTATTTTGGGGAGTGGATGAAATTTGTGGCATTTTAATATTTCTTCCCCACTATGTCCCTAAAACTAAGCAATTATGGCTACATCTTTGAATATTTGACTGTAATCACGCGCAATCACTTTTTTCGTCGCGCAATTCCCGCGGAGCTCGCGGTGCTGTGATTCCAACACCTAGTGCTGGTGATCGATAATTTTGATCGGTATCGCCTCGTTAATCTGACCGTCGGTGTTGGAGCTCGATTTAACGCTGTTATTCGGGGGCTAGCACTAGCACTAGCACTAGCACCGAACTTGAAATCACCCAGTGAATCTTAAGGACTACTGTACCTCAAACACATTAAAATGAAACTGGAACATGTCTCTGATATACATCATACACAGTAGAAAAAGATAAACACACCCATATAAGTTGCAGGCTGTGTGCAGATCAGATGGCATATATGATTCATAAAGCACCATATTAGGGGAAATCTAGACTGCTGTACCATCCAACATTCAGACAAGAATTTCACACCTTCTCTAAGATCATTGTTGAATGTACTTCACCTGCTGATGCCTGCAAAGTGAATTGGGGTAATGTTACATCTAATCTAATGTGAGTGAGAGTTGTGGATACAGGCATTACAAACAAAGTGCAATGACCTTGTCTACGAAACATCCAACCACATAGAGACTCTCACCTGAGGAGGCTGTAGAGTCTATTGACATAAGAGTGTATCTCAGCCACAGCAAACGGAAGCAGCCAGTGATGAGCCCCCACACCAATATACGTGGCTCGGTAGACATTGACCAGGTTGTCCACCAGTCTCCCCAATGGATGCAGTGGGTGATCAAAGGCCTAACAGAAACATAAACATTTCTAGTTTCACATTCACTCTTACCTTCAGCACACATACAAAACATGACAGGACTGATACGACAATAAAAGGAAATATGTTGCATGATGGATAGCCATGAATGATAATGAACTACCAATAAAAGTGATGTACAGTAAGGTACCACTTTAACGAAAAGCCTTCTTCTCTCCAAGCAACAGGTTATCTCCAAACATAAAGTAACGTTAGTAGAGCATGTATAACACTTTAGATCTCCCTGACCCAACCTTGCTAATCTGCATAAGATGGACATTATAGATTCTTCATTACATAAAAAGGTTAAATGTGATACTGGATGAGTGCATCAATGACATCAGTGTATCCACAACATATATTGTCTATCTCACATGACAGACACCACATGGGACATTTAAATAAGACATAACATTACACTTGCAGAAGAGGCATTTTCTAAAACTCACTACTTCATGAAAGAGGTGTATGTATACATGGGGCTAGCATTATTTCCTATAAACCTAAAACAAGAGAATGTTTGCACTTGAAAAAGCAGTTTGCCAAAGTCACATATTTTGAACTGCTTTGAATCTTACATTCTTCTTTTGCTGACCAGCCATTTAATCAAGCACAAATTGAGTTTGCTTTTATTTGGCATGATATACCCCACTGATGTGATTAAACTAACATTCCTAGTTATCTGAGGAACATCCCATGATGTTGGCATTAATCTACTGTGGATGTGTGGACATGATTATACACATCACTGGCTCGACAGGTCTAGACCTCAAACTGCAGAACTTTTTTTTTTTTCTGTAGGCATACCCTATCTATTGATCAAGCTTGCCATCATAGCACGCAACTAGAGTGTTTTTTTAATTATTTTTTTTTTCTGTCACCTTAGTGAGGTAATCCTGTATAGCTTTGTAGTCACTTGGGGTGATCTTTCCTCTGTTGTGCACTGGTATCCTCTCCAGGCCTTCAATTGACACACGACGTCCCATGCTACCGAGGAGATGGAATATGAAACATTCATATTGATACACTTCATCCTTTAACTAATCTTACTGAAATAATACCCTTCATGTCTTCATATTTCTAGAGACAAAGCCAGGCCAAGGCATTAAGGGTCCTTTTTATATTCCAAGAAATTATGCTGCACAATCACACTTACACTGTAGTTTTGTTAACTTCTTGTGAAATACTATCATTGTCGTAACAATCTGTAAACTTTTCTATGGTTAATCAAACAAACAATGCATCGAATAAGTTTGTAGGCTTGCATCCCTTTAATATGCTCTGAGAAATACTACTACACAAAGTTCAGTATTAGTTCAAATGCACATTCTTCAAAAAGGCTCCTGGTAATTTCGGAAGCTCTGGCTGGATGAGACTATCAAAAATTCCCTTTTCTCCCACAGTACAAGTCACAGTCATCTCTTCATTTGTGTCAAATTATCTAAAGAGCATGACAAACATCTTGAGGATATGAGAGAGAGGGAGAGACTCTTCCAGTTGAATTGGTGTATTAAATGGAGCTCTGGTTCACAATTATTCCCTTATTCTTACAAGGAACGGGAGTACTTAGTATGTTAGACTGGGGTAGGATGAGCTACATGTATGAGTGTTGATTCATTTTCTTCACAAGAAGTGTAAAGGTTGAACCCCATCTTGTAAGCCTCACTTATTCTCAACTGATCTATTCCAGAGATGGCATAACATGTATAATGGGATGTAAAATTTTTTAAAAATCCTCATATGTTCTTTTATGCTCAACACATTTCCAATGCAACAAAGAAACATGCAATTTTAGATAATTAAAGTAAGTTTAATGAGTGGTTGTGATTATTCACTCTACGTTTACAGATCCATGTGGTATAAATGTTCGTTCAAAAGTAAATTTGATCCTTACTAAATGACACCAAATGCTGTCTGTTTCTCTATACTCAGAAAATAGGATGCATAGGACTGTGTTCTGTATGACCACTCTCTCTTACTGGTCACATGTATCCTGATGTCTTTGTCCAGTGGAGAGTGCTACTGCTATAGCTTCCCATGCCTTGTGTGAGTCTGGTTGGACACTGTCAACAAAGCCAAGCAGACTCCTGCATTGCCGGAATATGTCCTCCCACTTCTGGTCTGGGGGCACTGTATGTCTGCCAATAGCACTGCCATTACCAAAGGACACAGAAATAAAGTCACATTAGACCAAAATACTTCACATCACAGATGTTCTTATTCTATTGCATTCATTATGAGTTTGGTTCAGTTCATCCGCTAGCCTGCCTTGGATAGAATGGTGACAATATGGCTGCATTGTGATTCTTTAGAGCAAAGTGGAATCATACAGTGTAAGACTCTGATGATTTTGATATATCTACATGGTAAACTGAACAAACAACCAAACAAAGCTGTTATTCAACCAGACTGTATTATTCCCTATAAGGAAGATGTATAGTGTCTCTCATGTAAAAATAGATTACAATCTTGATTTTCCTTCAGTTACTCATTTCTTTCTCGGCATAGGTCATTGACGATGTGATTCTCCTTGAAATTTTACTTTATATAATGTGTTCATTTTTATATGTTGCTTTTTGAATAAATATCATGAAAATTCCCACACTGTGAAATAATATGAGAGATTTTGTTTTCTACCCAACCATGAAATACATCTCACCTCAATAGACTTTGCACAAAGCAACTATTTTCCCCTTCCGAATTTACAACACATACATGAAGATCTAAACTGTGTAATTTTGTATACTCATAAAGAAATAGAAGCCATTTTTTTTTTTCAAGAATTATTTCAAGTATGGTGCCCTTAGAAGTTTGCACATACAGAGACCTTATCTAGAACATGAGAATGATTCAATGTCATTTTGATATTTGGATGGAATCTAGGAAGGAATAGCTAAAACAAATTTTGTACAGAGAGTAATCCTTCATGTTGGGATAGCCACAACTCATGGCACTCACCACAGCCTCTTTGATACCTCCTGCATGCCTTTATTAAACGTGCCATTGATCTTCACACCATCCCCCCACAGGCCGTTGAAAGTTCCCTCAAGCACATCACCATTAGGGAGTGTAAGGGTCCCCTGAGGTAGAAACATAAACATTCACTTCAACATTTTTAAACACCTGTCGTAACATGCATGAAATTTATCACCACTGAGAACAAGACTGCATACTCCTTCAGTTACTGTTACTGTTGTGTAGAATCTTGAGAGTAATATTGATGATTAAGAAACAACAATGCATTTTTACCCTCCAAGTATGACAATAAATATGCAACTAACCTATCTGTTCCCATCTGGACATAAGTTAAATATTCCTTCCATGGTCATGTTCATAATACAGTACACTGTAAAAGTGTAAATTTTCGCGGTGCGGAAATTTTCGCGCATTTCGCGCAACCAGAAGCTAGCGCGAAAATAAAAGCACACAAATATTTTTGCATGCCATATGTTCCAGTAGTCAACGTCCTGATTCTGTGGGATTAAGAACATGCAAAATTCATCTTACCCGGCCAAACATGAAAAATTACTCGCGCGAAAATATCCACTTTTACAGTACACATTGGAAAAGGATTATGACGACATCCTCATTTACAGTGTTCATATGGTCACTCTCTATCACACATTATCTTTTCAATCTTTATCTTGTTCACTGATGTGAGCTCTTTGAATGCATGGTATTATGAAATAAGATGTAAAACAAATTAAAAAGGTTAGCAACATCGACTACTAACCACCCACACTACAAACACTTTGATCATATCGATTATCATTTCAGTTTGACAATACAATTTCTATAATTTACTTTGTCTGAATATTCCCAATCATCAGCACTAAATACATTTATGATAACACATGGGGAATTCAATTTTGAATGGTAACGTTATCACACATACAAACTAGCATCATATGCAATGCTGGATAGTTGAACATAGTGTGTGTCTGTGCATGACAATGACATGTATGAGTAACAAAAAACTACCGCAAGAATAAAACTATTTTGATTATCATCTGGTTATCAGCACTATAGGTATGGCAGTTAATAGTTGGCATTAAACTCAACCTAACTAAATGCTGCACTCAAAACATGAGAGACTAATCATATTGTACCATTTATGTACAATGGGCCTTTTATTCACCAATGCAATATTAAACACCCTAGCATTTTATTTTCCCTGCCAGTTATCACACCTTTCCATTTAGTGTTGGTCCTGTAGCAAGTTCCCCCTCGTAACACGTGCCATCCTCCGTCACAAGGACACCTGACCCCTGGTAAGAGAGAGTACACACACCATGCAGACAATTTACTGAGTAATTTCTTGAATCACAGGAAAATTATGGTCTTATAGAACAGCAGCAAACAGATTATGACAATCATTCAATATTGTCAGTATCAAAACTCAATCGCCAGCAGCAGGAGGCTCTAATACATTATAGTAGGTACACAGTTTTAGCATATTTTGGTACCGTTTCATTCAGTACCATGCTTAATTGACATGCAGGGTGAACAAATAGTTCTGATGCATGTGACATTTACCTGATAATCTTGTAGACATTTCCTTGTAATGGGTGGAAACTAATTGACAAAATGCCCTACATCAATGTTAAGAAAGGGTAAAGAAAGGATAGAAATTGTCCAGACAAACCTAATCTATTTGCACGGTTTCCTTTGGAAAGTCTTTACAATGGATGGTAAATATAGATTCTGAAAAAACTGTCAGGTGCTGAGAGGTGATAGGTATACAATGTATGTTTAAACATGACTTAAATGTACAATGTAGAAGAGATTCACTGTATCACTACAAGTTGACATACATGTATCTATGCATGCCAAGTGTAAACTTTTGCACCAGCACCGGTACCACACACACACTACCCAAACTACACAAAGAAACACGCTAATCACTACACATGTCTATACAGCAATTTAGTGTGTGATATCTGTGATGTGAATGAGACATGCTCTCCCGTAAAATCAGGTGCTCTGCCCAACACTACAGTACTATACATGCAGAGACTACTGTAATAGCCATAATCCTATTTGCAAAATAGAATACACACACAAGGTACAAAGACATAACAAATTAGCACTACTTTACATGCTCACAATACGACGAAAAATGCATGATGCATGGGGACACAAGACACATCATACAATCATTTACACTTAAGCTATCCATGGACTCCTACAAGGAACTTAACAATGAATGCTCAAAACATCCAACAGGCATTTCACATTTCTCACTACGAAAACAAAGGACATTTAAAAGATGCTTTTATAAAAGTGGAATCCTGACTTATGTAAAATAGCCTTACCAAGAAGTAGAATCTATTGAAAATCATGAGGAAAAGTAATGATTGTTTCCACATGTCAAACACCAGGAAGACAAAATGACAACTTACGCTCATTTTGTTGTGAGAAAACACTGCCTCATAGTAGATCCCACTTAGGGTGATGACAAGCCCGTTGCCATGACGATGGTCATCGTGCCACATTCCCATGTACTTCTCTCCACGTGAGTTGTCATCGATGACACCATAGCCGTGACGCTTGCCATTTCGCCACTCACCAATGTAGATGTCTTGCACAGCAGTATTGCCAATTTGAAGAGTGCCATGCCCATGCAGTACACCATCTTGGAATTCCCCTTGATATACTGATCCATTGTGGTATCTGACAGAGAGCAGAGACTGGCTTTTATCACAGAGAAAACTTACAGCTGCATTCACAAGTTTGGAGGGGATTGGTAACAGAGTTCATGACAGAGCAGGATTATGTGCCTAACAATCCCACCTATTCAATTTTCATTTTCACATAAATAATAGTTTGTCTATGCATAGTCTTGTTCCACAAAATACCTGCACAGTCACTTGATATTTATAGTATGCAGTATAATCAAACTTCTATTCTATTTGGTTAGACATCTTAATACAGGCATGTACTCTCAGTGTGATTCTAACTCACGGAACACGCAAAGTGTGCTAAACAAAGTTCAAATCAAGCAATTCTGTGTCATCAAATTTTACAATGTGCTTGACACTACTAATTATAATATATGTAACAAACTTAGACCCATTTCACTCATATTCTTATCAAGATAAACCTGATTGTATACTATACCTTAGAACACCAACACCATGCATTCTCCCATCATGCCACTGGCCTTCATAGACTTCCTGCTGTGATGGATCTGGACCTGGTATGGTGAGAACACCATGACTGGAAACAAAAATGGTGATAAACATTGTGTCACATGAATTTTACTGGGTATATTGGACAAAATTGTGAATGACTAATTGTGGGGTAAAACACAAACAATGAGAAACTAGCTGTAATCTTATTTCTATCTGTATGTGTTATAGTGTGAGTGGTGTGTGGAGTGGGGTGACAATTGACTAGTATGTTTAAACATGTAGTTCTTTGTCTATTTTAGAATATCACAGACATTTATTTTTCCTGAAAGGCACAACAAACATATTTCATCTTTTTCCTCACTTTTTCAATTGAAGGAATAAGCACAAAACATTTGAGATTTCACTGACAGTAGTGGCATACCTTAAATCAAAATACTGAATGCATTGGTCATAAGTTAAGATATCTCGAATCATAATTGCTGGATGTTTAGGTATTGAATATCGATCTAATTGGTCAAACCTGAAGCCCTGTCACAGAGGCAAATTTTTGAAAGACAAGTCAGTAGAAATGATTCAAACTAAAATTCAAATTTTCATGGTCTTACTTTCAAAAACAATCAAAAGAATATTTATATGGAAATTACAATTTGATTAAAGGAATCCAAAGCCTAAATTTAAATGTGAATTGAGTGAAAGCAGCAATATTATGAGAACGCATCAGTGAAAGTTTGAGGAAAATCAGACAATTGATTAAAATGTTATGAATTTTTAAAGTTTTGGAGCCTGCACCACTGGATAATGAGACTACTATGCTTCATGACCTCATCATGGATTAGGAGAGAAAATTCAACATATTTGTACTTTACCAGTGTAATGAAAGAGCACTTGACTTACCTCTTTCAGAAAGCTGGGGGAATATTACCCTTAACACAGGGCTCCACACTAACTTTTATTTTTGGTGGCCCAAAGGCAAACATCCGACCTTTTTTGGTGGCCCGATCAGGCTACCAAATTCTTCATTTCTGAAATTTTGGTGGCCCAACATGCGTTTTTGGTGGCCCTGGGCCACCGGGCCACCGTTAGTGTCGAGCCCTGCTTAACATAAGAGGTCGAGGGAATGTGCACTTCCGTGAAAAGTGAAATTTTGTGGAACTCTTCATATATTTTCTTCAAAAAAAAAAATTCAAATTGAACTGTAGTAATCTTCTTATCCAGCAATGACAGCACAGAATCTTTACAAATTCATAACTCTTGAATCAATTGTCTGATTTTCCTCAAACTTTCACTGATGTGTTCTACAAATATTGCTGTTTTCACTCAATTCATATTCATATTTAGGCCTTGGTTTCCTTTAATCAAATTTGTAACATCCAAATTGTTTGACAGAAAACCTTACAACTACATGTTTCAGAGGCTTATGGACAAAAGGGCTCTGATTAATAAAACAGTGGTTGAGACAGATAACTCAAAATTGAAAGCCTCAAATACACTTGGAATGTTGTAATTTGTTAGAGAGATATCTGAAATCCTGATTTGAGGCTTTGACCACATTACAATATGATAAGATCAATGTCGTTCAAACAAGTGCATCCTCACCCTTGTTGCAGACCTTGCAGAAAGTTGCCAGTATACTTCTTACCATCTGGCCATCTTAGAATGCCCCTGTCAGAAGACAACACAGCAAACAAGCAAAATATGAGCAAAAAAGTTGTAATGAAATGAGCTCAGCTACAATGCAAATCCATTCATCTAGAGCACTAAGATGCTCTTATTACATATAAACAGAGCTGTTATGTTTTCAAAGTCATGTGAGGCTAACATCAATGATTTATTTCATCAAAACTGGTATGAAACCTTTACAAAATAGTTTGGACCATGCTCCATAATGAGTAAGTTATGCAAAAATCATAAAGACACAGAAACACATTGCAGTACATTCCACAGTTTTTGAACAATCTAAAACCTTGCAACTCACACTATGTAGAAAACTGACTTGAGACCCTACCTTTACTATTCAACAACTGCCATACCTAGATGTTTTACAGCATATTGTATCAATATAACCATCAAAAAGGTATCTGCATATTTTACTACAAAGATTCAATTGGGCAAATCATTAGAGTGCTGGAATATATAGACAGGAATTTTCATGACAGCAATAGAGATCGACAGAATACAGGTAGTATAAAAAGATGTCCATATTGCATGAAAGACCAACATCTTTCATAGAAAACAGGGTATTAAGTATAAACGCTTGTTCCTAGCCCATTTACAGCATACCAGGTGTCATATTTACTGAAACATAAAGCAGTGAATTAGTGAATGAGGTCAGTGACTTAAAATTAAAGGGCAAAAAATGGAAAATTCCTTATAAGGAGGGAACCATGCATTGTTGAAATGCAAGTGCACAGTTTTGATACTTGGCAAAATCCAGTTGGGAATGATTTAAAGGTAATGGCACATAACTGATCTTGGTCACATGGCTCTGATGTTAATAGTATAGCAATCACCTGTTGCCTTCAGCCTGATGTAAGAGTAATTGAATGTCCATTAAAAGTGTTTTGGATTAAAATTGGTAAAAATAAAGTCTGTCATCTGAGAAATCCTTGATGTCTTGAGCATTATTAACATCCACTTCTCACACAAGGATAGTGATTGTCAGTCTGTCAAGCCTAAAGAAGGAATTTGGATGAGTTGTTAAACCTTCCACAAAAGTCCAATTGGCCAGATTTAATACATTCATTTAGTTTTAAATATTCATAGCTTCAAAGCAGATGACACTACAGAGATGGAGAACAAAAGAAAGTTAAAAACAAATACTCCTACAACTCACTTTCCATTGGGTTTTCCATTCAGCCATGTTCCCTCATATACAGCATCTTTGTGCACCCCTGCATTGCCAAATACATGGCGTCCCTGTCTGGTTAACTTTGGTGGAACCTAGGAGACAGAAGATGTAGAGGATGTAGCATGGATTACAGGAAATACAAAAAGCACCAGTCAACACTTGTGAAACCATGATCCATTCCATCATAAAGTTACCAGTTGTCTACATGCAAAAAGTATCCAACAAAAGCAGGTGAAGCCAATACAGTGATTTGCACTTGTGTACAGCACCTTAATTGTACAACATATGTTTGCTGTTTGCAGTTGTAATGCTTGTCCTTGAAGACAATGTTGTTATCATCTCCAAAATGGCTGGGAATATGCACCCAAGCCTTCAAGAGATGAGACAAAGGAGAGTGGTTTCCTGTGTCTATGATTGGGGAAATGTAATACATGCAAAGGATATCATACAAAGTGTATAATTATTCTTTTCTTCTTGACACCACACAAGGCCAAGAATACATCTCAGTACAGCTGTATCACATTCTAATATGCGCAAATACCATAGCGTAACCACAAAGTTGTAAAATATTGATTGACAGAGATAGCAGTAGATGAAATGGATAACTAATTGGGTAGATGTCTACTGGTACTCCTGGGAAAGTTCAGGGCTTGATCCTTTCCTGATTAGAAATATCAAATATTTTGACTTGCACTTTGACATTATCTGTTTCAGAACAATATTTTCAGAAGTCTTTTGCAATGAATGGTTTTGCTTGCTTAATAAGGCCCTTGTATGAAAAAGAGGAGACATCTTACCTTCTGGAATGGACTGTCCTTCTGTGTGACATCACCCGATGAAGGTTTCTGACTGGCTGTCAAAATGGCATCAATTGCTTGATTGATGGACCAAAGCCATTCAGCTTTCTCCATTGCACTGGGAGCCTGTAGCAACAGTGTCTCCTCAGGCATGTTCAATTGAAGAGCATTTCTAGAGATTTACCATTGGCACAAAAAGAGAAGACCATGAAAATAGCAGCATGATTCTTTATATCTGAAGTGATACCTTATTCATTTTTACTGTGAGTTACTTGCAAATAAGCCACTGGCTTGCTTTCTTCTCTTGGCCGGAGCACGTACATGTATTCCGAACCTCATGAATGAAAATACCATGTACGTAACCCTTCTCATCCCTATCAAACCATCACAGCTTTCTGGGAGGAATGTCAACTTGTTTTTAGCTGACCAGGTTATCCCATTTACTGTAACACTGGGGATGGGAGGGACATACAATGTATGCCAATATGCTGGTAATAGTTTGGTATGTAACAACCATGTGCTACTGAAATAGCTTCGCAATAAACATAACCACAAAACTCCACATATATGGGTATGTAACATATAAAACTGTTAATACCTAATCATAATTATTGTAACTGTTATCATAATTATAAATATCATTCATTCATCTTCATTTCAAAGTATGGTATCAGACTTACAGCTGTTTTCCAAACTTTTTGTACTTTTTTAATGTACAACATCAAACAGAGGTCTACAAAAACTATGGAACTCTACTTTCACTTTTTAGCTTCCAAATTTCACATGATTTACAAAACATGCATTTCCTCCTTTACCCCCCCCCCCCCAAAAAAAAAAAAAAATGAAACAAAACATATAACATTGTTGTCAGAAACACTTGTTTTCATGCCAACTAGGATATGAACCTATGCAATGTGTGGTGGGTGTTTGTTGATGCAAAGTCACATAACTATTATGTTCTACAACAACGTATCTTTGGCTTTGAAGTCTTCTTTTTGTATCATTCGATTTACAATGAAGGTCTCCTGCTCATATTCCAATTTTGCAACAATCCTATAAGAAGTAATATCATTGCAACAATCTATAAAATCCATATTTCACTGATTACAAAATGAAGATACTATCAACAGATATAAAACTTGGAAGCAAAAACTTACGTCACTTGGTCCGAGTCTGGAACTGGTTCAGCCCAAACGAGAGCCAGGCTGAAAATCTGGTGACTGGAGAACTGAATTTTAATACAATAAGACACAATGTACAAAAGGTGATATACATTGTATTTATATTTAAAGTTTTCTGCCATTTGTCATATAATTTTCTTATAAGTGAAATTTGACTGTGGAATCTGTAAATGTAGATTATCAGCATTTTCAACAATTCAAAACAAAGTTGATATTGGTATTTTCCGGTATACACCTTGTGACCAGCTACGGATTTGAATCTACACATATAAACATCAATAGGAGCTTTCATATACTTGTGGATGTTCAGATACGTTTTTTGATCATCCATGCCACATAATACTAAGGGCAGATTTGCGCTCAGTGTTTACCTATAAACCTATAGGAAACTAACGTTGCAATAAAATACCATTTCAACATTCTCCATATCTAACTGTCTTATAGCCACATCATCACTCTACAACAAATGCTGTATGAGGTTTAAAACACTATTAGACTTTCTGAAAAACAAGATTTACCAGGAGGTTACTCTTCACACAGCCATTACCAAGCTTGGAGAAGGTTACTGATAGCCCAAACTCTTGATTCATAAGTCATCTATTTACTTAATCCTAATCTTCTTTTTTTTTTCAATGCACATAGTGGTGTAGTTTGATTTATGATTTTTTTTCCCGTATTAATGCACATAGAAATGTCAGAATTAAGCACTATGTACAATGTAAGTGTTATTTATTATTATTATTAGTACTAGTAGTAGTATCTATTGGGAAGATTACCTGATGCATATGAGGTGGCATATATGAATTTGTAAGAACTGTGCGTACGACATATATATATGCATGTGTGTTCCTGAGATGTCAGGTCCGGTAATTGTTATTAAAAGTGATGTGTCCTTATTCTAACTGATAGTAATATCATGGATTGACATGCTCCTTTTTATCTATCTTCCTATTCTTCAGAGTGCAAAAACTATAGCATTGTTTGGCAATCCTTCAAGATTGCTATCATTATTTATTCATGCATCTTTATGGGTATAACGTGTCCACAAGACATAAATGTGAATCACAAAAACATCACTGACATTGAGTCTTAATACAGACAGCATAAATTGATGACAAACTTTAAAGCGATGCAGAGGCTCACATCAACATGCAGTGCACTGTGTCACAGAACGTAAGTACAATATGTCCTCTCTCTTTATCTGCCCTTCCCTACACTGCATCAGATGAAATATTATGGAGTCTGCACTAATTCTTCTTTTAAACTTTAAAAAAAAAAATACTTCAGGCAAATGAATATGCTTTTTGAGTACGGTATCTCTTACTTACAAAAAACTACCCAAGAGGGGCACCCCTGGATCTCCTATGAACAAACTTGTAGTATTATCTCAGCTCTATAACTTTTGATTCTAGAGAAGATTTATAAAGATTCCTTCATTTGGGGGGTTTGGGACCCCTGGGGGCCCCCTGGGTGTGGCATGGTGCCCATTTTAACAAATTGAGATCCTAACCCCCTAGGGATGCTACCTGCCAAGTTTGGTGAAAATGGGTCATGGGGTTCTCAAGAAGAAGATAAAAATGTACAATTTAGGCCCCATTAGGACCCCTCCTCACCCCCTCCCCTGGGTCCCAAGGGGGCACCCCTGATTCTGCCATGAACAAACTTGAAACTACAGTCATCAATGTACTAACTCATAGTATTAACTTAGCTCTATCACTTCTGGTTCTAGAGAAGAAGATTTTTGCAGATTCCTTCATTTTGGGGGGTTTGGGCCCCCTGGGGCCCCCTGGGTGGGGCATGGTGCCCATTTTAACAAATTGAGTTCTTAACCCCCTAGGGATGCTACCTGCCAAGTTTTGTGAAAATGGGTCATGGGGTTCTCAAGAAGAAGATGAAAATGTACAATTTAGGCCCCATTAGAACCCTTCCCCACCCCCCTCCCCTGGGTCCCAAAGGGGGGCACCCCTGATTCTGCCATGAACAAACTTGAAACTAAAGTCATCAATGTACTAACTCATAGTATTAACTTAGCTCTATCACTTCTGGTTCTAGAGAAGAAGATTTTTACAGATTCCTTAATTTTGGGGGGTTTGGGCCCCCCTGGGGGCCCCCTGGGTGGGGCATGGTGCCCATTTTAACAAATTGAGTTCCTAACCCCCTAGGGATGCTACCTGCCAAGTTTGATGAAAATCGGTCCTGGGGTTTTCAAGAAGAAGATGAAAATGTAAAAAGTTTACGCACGACGCACGACGGACGACGGACGACGGACGACGGACGACGGACGACGGACGACGGACGACGGACGACGGACGACGCACGACGCACGACGCACGAAAAAAAAATGCTGAACCTCGGTAACATATTAAAGGCAAAGAGTACAGTTGGATCTACAGTAGATGGATCCATCACCATATCAAAAGCAACAACAATATCACTGGCACAAATTAACAATATATCCATGTTTGAATATCTGAGGAAAAAAACAAACGAAGTAGACTGAGCACGTCCACAAACACAAGTTAGATGTAAGAAAAATACATTCAATCATGCCTTTAGTTTATTAGAGGAGAGTTTTCTACATAAACCGTCTAATCCAGGTAATGAGATTATTGAAAATAGTAAAATTCATGTTCATTCAGGTTAATTATTGAAAAGTACAATGGAAGAACACACTGTAAATTCTGAAGGGTCATTGGCAACCAATCCAATGAGGGGAGCTCTAGAACCTAGTACACTACATGTACAGGTGCGCATGTGATAAACAACCAATACAGAAAAAGTCAATAAAGATCAAAATGGAAAAATTTGCTGTTCACTTCATCAAATGTATGTACAGATATGGTTACAAATTTTGTATGATCAAGTACTTGCACATATGGTCAATGTACTAAATGAAAAAGACAAACAACATGTGGAAATAGATAAAGGAAAAATAATGGATATAAATTTCCAGCTAGATTACAAGCAACTGCAGACAACTGAATGCAGAGTGCATGACACAGTACAACAAATATACAGAAATAGCAGGGTGTTGATAAACAATTATGTGGAGAAGACAGGAGCATCAGGCTCTTGCCCAAAACAACAACACTTGCAAGTTATGAATCAGTTGATACATCTTTATTTTCAGGGGACACATGTAGTCATTGCCTGCCCAGCACAAGGGCCCTTAGGCTTGTGCTCCCGAAAAATCACACACAAAAAAATGATGGTTACATCATATGAAAGGGCTCTAAAAACACTGTCAAATCATGTCACACTCAAAATTTGATTTTGGGGTCGAATTTCATGCAAGGGTCCTTCTGCCAAGTACACACTGTAGGCAATGTAGTATGAGGGTGAGTCAGTGACATCTTGCCTGCAATTTCTGTTGTGATGGGAAACAACAACGGCAAAGGAAAACTCAGCACTTTAACAGAGGAAGCAGCAAGCACACAATATCAACAGCTGAGAATGAAAACAGACCAGCAAAATAGAGAAAATCCTAAATGCTGTCCTTCTTAAGAAAACAATGTGTGTGTGTGTGTGTGTGTGTGTGTGTGTGTGTGTGTGTGTGTGTGTGTGCGTGTATTGTTTGTTTCAAACACTCACTCACTATAATTTAATGATTACAGCAATGAAACCCTTAGATCAGCTCACCAGGATCAGCACACTGATTATTGTAATCATTCATGATTATTTCTTTAAGTTTCACAGAAGAATTTATGAACATACACCTGCTCACTGGCAGTCACAAAAAAAGTTTAATCAGTGTGAGATGTAAGCAGAAAATGGCACCTAATATCAGCATGAAAAAAAAATGAATGCATAGCTGAGAATTCTACGGAGGTGGTGTGTTATCTATATGATAAATTTGCTGTATTCCAGTGGATAGTGAGATGGACGAAAAGTGATGATTTTTTTTTGTGTGTGTTACAAGTGGTATCACAAAGTATCCCATCTATTTGGCAGGTCCCAACTGTGCAAAAATCCATGCAGGTTTAATGATGTTAGCTTTTCATAAGATAGCTTATGCTGAATTATCCTGTATGCCTGAGATATCTATGATTGATATGTACTTTCAAAATTGAATTGTGTGATATCACTACTTTGCAGGTGTATTAAAATGGCATCTTCTTAGCCCACATCCACCAGAGCAGAAAACGTATACTGACTACTGTACATTGAGCAGAATGCACTGACTACATTGTGCAGAGTACAGTGCAAATGACCACTTGTTATTTCATGTGGCAAGCTGCAGCTCTCACATAGAGCCAAAGTGCACTGTTACTTCTACCAAGTATGGAAGAGATGGGAAATGTAATTAGCATGAAATGGTTTGATGTTGTACTGTACACTGTACATGCTTTCATACTCATGTACATGTTATATGTGTATGTACAAATACATGTATGCACTATGGCTTGCCATAACTGCACAAGGACAGCGTGTGGTCTTTATCAATATTAATAATAATGTGGAGTACAGGAAATGTCTCAATCATGTATTATTACCTTTCCAAAGCCCACTCTTGTCAAATCCTACAGAGTATAAGTTAAATGATAAATATTAGCAAGTGATGGACTTGAAATCCAGACTGCTCCAATGGCCATGACAGAAAGTAGACTAACACTTACTTTTACAACATTGCAGGGATTCACAAACATGATAGGCTCCAGCAACTGTGCAACATAAAGTGATTATTTCTGCTACCAAAACATTACATATCAGTTTTGAGAATAACAAACATAACATATGACTCCAACATTTTTCAATTCAAAGTGAAACTTGACTTTGCCTTCAATATGACTATCCTCAGTTCGAGTAAGATGAAAGAAAACAGTGGTTTCATCACATAGTACAGTCAACCTCGCATACTTCGAATCAGTCAGAGCTAAAGAAAATGGTTGACTTAATGAAGAATGCTGCCTTCTGCATACACCGCATTGCCTTAACTTAATCAATGTTGGACTTTTTTTTTTAAACTGATATTCAATAAGGTGAGTAGAATGTCAATTGTTTGACTGTATGTTTGTCATTGTTGTATGGCAATTTCAATATAAGAATGTGAATGAATGGAAAGGGGTTGGACTACCGGAATACTTTTAATGCAACATTCTATTTTGGGGTAAAAGAACTGAATTTGTTGAAAAAGAAAACAGAAGAAGATGAATACAAGAGGTGCAGGATATGCGTGCTGAACTGTGTCTGTGTCTTCATGTGCACGTAGCATGTCTGTAGTATACTAGTTGTATACTTGCTCATGTATGTACATGTCGATTAGAGAAAAAAGGGAACACTTGCTCTTCCACTGCTTTGCATGGCCCTCGTGGATTGCATAATTGTGCTGCAATAAGCACCTCATAGGCAAAGAGTGTTGTGTGCATACTGTGTCCATCTATGTAGGTGTAGGGTATTTTTCTTGCTTATAGTTTAAGGCCTTGGATACAAGATTGTATTATGATCACAATCCAAACACGCTTTATCTTGGTATTTGTCTGTCCTGGAATAGATGAGCAATGTTGGAATTTTGCTTCAAGTCGTGTGGGGGAAAAGTACTATTAAAGTTAAATACAGATGAGAACAAACTGTGAGCAATATACATGTATCTAAACTTATATTTGTATGTACTTCTAAGAAGAAGAAATATATAAGGCAAAATTGGAACTTTTCTTTTGCCTCAAGATATTAAAGTGATAGCCAATCTGATGTCAAGGTATCTGAGGTTGACTGTATAGGAAAACATAAGAGTTTGAGGAATTTTTGTAAAGGTTTGCACTTTTTACAAAACAGTGATGCTGGTTAAAATTAAATGGTCATGAAGTGAGTTGATAATGCCATCACCTACTATCTTAATTGTTGGTTCCATCATTGAAGAAATTTTGTACAAAAAACAAAAACAAACACAAACACAATTAGCATCTATTCTCCCCATAAAACATCTCTTACTGATTGTCTTGAACCCACCACTGTTTTCTTTGCTTGATTTAAACTTAATTATTGACAATGAACATGGAAATGAGCTCAACTTGAAAGCAACTACACTTTTTAGGAGGGTGTGATTCTACATTGCAACTTTGAGACTGGAAAAAAAAATAAAGAAACTGCCCTCGGCCTCTATACACTGTATGTATACAGGGAATTCAAATGAAAAATGCAACAGCACTATACTGATACAAAGAGAGAAGTTTTGTAGGAGTACATTGTAAGCGAAACATGAGCACAACATAAACATGGGATTGCATCTTACAACTACTGAAAGAATTCACTGCAAATACACATGACACATACAGTATATAATGATGTCTACCACAGGATTCAACTAACTTGTGTACCTTGTCTGGTTCTGGTGGCTTTTGTACAGAAGGAAGGGGAACTTTTGTGTCCTCCTTATTTGTTTGTGGAAAGTTGCAATTTCAGAGGAAATGACAAAGAAACTTCAGTAAAATCTCTGTAATAATAGCTACTAGTACAAGATTGTAAAACTATAAGTGAACAATTACGAGAAAATGTTCACCTCTCCATCAATCGACATAATGCATGTGACTCAAAACACCTTCATTTTTATTTCATTAGGATGCAACAATAATTGTAACATTCAGCAAATACAGCGAGTTTATGAACAATCTGATCACTAAAAATGATAGCTCCTCTTCACACTCCAAACATCACACCAAACAACACAAAACTCCAACACGATGTACAAGAAATTCATCAACCTTTGAAAAAAGGAGATGCAGGGATGCAGGGTAAATGAAAGATATTTCTATATCTTTTACCAGAAAGAATGTGTAATGTGCAGCAGCCAAAACAATGGGATGTTTCTTATAAATGGAATCAGTGCCTGTCATAATTGATCCACAAACAAAATTGTTTCATTGCATTAATGTATTATTGCTTGCTATCAGAGCACACTTGCAATGATTGTCCACACATGCACACACACAGTACTGAGCAAGGGCAGAACATCATTTTCAGGTAGAACTTGTATATTTCCCTCCCTAATCGCCTCTCAACTCAAAATAATGATTCAAAAATTATCACATACACACATGCAACATTCAACATCTAGGTTTCAAAGTCCAGAACACGGGTGACTAAGGCTCCCACAGGATTCCAGAGACATAATTTATAAGGCTATGCAGTGAGACAGTCCCAAATGAAATTCAAAGCACACAAGAAACCCAAACAACACACACACCACAAATGCTATGAGGTGGAGCTGCAAAGCTGTAAGTATGAACAATTTTGAAAATTCCAAGAAATGACAATTTTCCAATAGTATGTGGTGTACACTGAGTCATGAATGTAAAATCATACCATATCTTTTGTCAGAATGATTACAGTGGAGTGTGAGAGAGAAATGAATTACTATGGGATGGAGGGGTGGGGAGTCTGTATCACTATTCCTGGTTAGGGGCACGTTATGGCCTCTCCTACTGACTCTGACTGGCAGAGGAAGAGTGGTACAGAATGTATAGTGGATAGGGCAAGGGACTCAAACCCTGACTGCTTTGATCTCCCTCCAATAGACATGTTCTGATACACAGGGTATCCCTTTTGGCCCAGGTGGAAAATGGGTAACTTGCAATGCTAGGGTAACTGCAGCAGTTCCCCTGAAAGATCAGTGCCAAGATGAAAGAAGATACCAACAGACCATAATTACATCATCATACTACATTTGATATTTGCTTAACACTCAGTGATGTTTTGCCTGGGTAAGATTTTAACATAATTTTTTTTCCCTCCCTGTACCATTCCTTACACTGTACTATACATGCTTCTGATTTCTTCTTATTGTTTGCATATTTGTTATAATGTATTTTCATGACAGCATTTATTGATTGCATACTTACTGTTGCATGTACAAAGATGTCATTGAAGAGGAGGAACCAGTGAGTAGAGAGGCGTTTGCCACTGGCAAGCTGGAGAGGTCTGTTACGACTGTCTCTGATCAGCCGCCTGTCTGGACTCTTGATTGACTCCTACAAAGAATGAGGTAGAAATACACTGTGAGTATTGAAGGTGTCCTTTCTATGTGAAGCTGGAATTATGTTTCCCCCTCTTTTTTTAAGTTCTGTTTTTCTTGGCTGGCAAACTTGAGATCATGAACTTAAATGAAAGCAAAGGCATATAATGAAACATTTCTGAATGCTGGTATAATCAAACATTAAATGAATCACATTATAAATATCTCTTTAATATTCACGAGAAGAAGCATCCACCATGTTTAAGTTGTATGGCATGCATTGATAAAATGAGTTAACAATGTGATGAAAAAAGAAATGTACGTGTAAAAATGACTACCATTGTATGACAGAAAAGTATCTGAATGATATTTCACATATATGTATCTGTATATCCACATTCACTGGCGTAGCCAGGGGGGGGGGCGATGGGGGCGGTCGCCCCCCCTAAGATTTGGACCGGGGATTTGGGAGGCGGAAAAAAAAATGCGTGTATACTGTATGCATGCACATGAGGCGGGTCTCCTTTGCAACCTTTCATGAAATAAGATATTTTTTTGAATATTTCACTCAAAGTGTGCACCAGATCGTTGAATTTCAATTCAAAATATGCAAAATCTCTCGAGCTTGGGAGGGGGTATCCCCCTCCCAAACCCTCCCCCTCTGTGCCTCTTTCCCTATACTAAGTACACTTTTTAGATTTACAAAAAATCATGAATAATTCTGAGTGCACAAGACTTATCACTTATATTCCGAAAACTCAAGGTTTCCTCATGTATAAGGGGAATTTCCCCTTTTGATCGACCCTTTCCTCCCTCAGTCCCCCCCCCCATCAGTTTTTTGTGATTTCCCAAATGTTGATTCATGCGTATACGAGATATCTCAACTTCAACCTTAAAAAGGCAAAAGCTCCATCGGAAGGGAAGGGTGGAGATAACACTCGCCCACGCCTTCTCCCTGCTCGCCCGCCCCTCCCCCCTCAACTCGTTAAAACACTCAAAAACATGCATCAAATTGCACCATTTAAAACATCAAAATGCAAAAAGTTCTTACCATGGGAGGGGGGACGCCCCCCTCCCACACCCTCCCCTCCCCCTTCGCTCGCTCCGCTCGCTCGGGTTCAGTCGCGTTCATTATATTCAGTGAAAAGAATTAATACTAGAAATGTATTTAAATTATGCCATTTTAAAGGCAAATTGTTCAATAATAATCTACACTAAAATATACTGCTACCTTAAACAAGTAGAACTGTTTCACGTCGATAAAATGTGCAAAAACATGCATCAAATTGCACCATTTGCAAAATGAAAATGCAAAAAGTTCCTACCGTGGGAGGGGGACACCCCCTCCCCTCTCCCCTCGCTAGCTGAGCTCGCTCGGGTTCAGTCACGTTCATGATATTCAGTGAAAAGGATTAATACAAGATGTTTATCTAAATTATACCATTTTATAGGCAAATTGTTCAATAATAATCTGTATCAAAATAAACTGCTACCTTTAACAAGTGGGACTGTTTCACGTCGATAAAACGTGCAAAAACATGCATCAAATTGCACCATTTACAACATCAAAATGCAAAAAGTTCCTACCGTGGGAGGGGGGACACCCCCTCCCACCCCCTCTCCTCCCCCCTCGCTCGCTCCGTTCGCTCGGGTTCAGTCGCGTTCCTGATATTAGTGAAAAGAATTAATACAAGATGTTTATCTAAATTATACCATTTTATAGGCAAATTGTTCAATAATAATCTACATCAAAATAAACTGCTACCTTAAACAAGTGGGACTGTTTCACGTCGATAAAACGCGCAAAAACATGCATCAAACTGCACCATTTACAACATCAAAATGCAAAAAGTTCCTACCGTGGGATGGGGGAAAACCCCCCTCCCACACCCTCCCCCCCTCGCTCGCTCCGCTCGCTCGGGCTCGGTCGCTTCGCTCCCTCGCAGACTAACCGCCCCCCCTAAGATGAAATCCTGGCTACGCCGTTGTCCACATTAGTACTCAATTTCCTCTGTAATCTGATGATAATGCTGTCATCTGACTGATTGTGCTCATACCTGCTGATCTGAGGATTTTTCTCATAAATTATCACTTTACAAACACCTTTGGTCATGACCTAGTTGACAGATCCCTTCACATCAATCTTATCCATGGAGTTTTTGGCTATCATTTCTGGCCCTCAAGACTCAATATGATATTTATGTGACTATGTGTTCTCAATTTGATACAGCATTAAAATGGAAATGTTTCCAGCTTTGAGGACTTAGGACTTGAAAAGGTGAACTAACAGCAAGCTTTGCTGGACATGACTCCCAGAAGACACGAGTGTCATCAGCATCTGACTGTTTCCTGTCCACCATCTTCCTCAGCTCTTCCCATGATGCACTGCTGTCAGTGAGGAGCTTGTACTCATTAGAATCCTGCAAAACAAATATATACCCGGTATTGTACATAACATATCAATCTGGTTCTGACGGTCCGTCACCATCACCATCACTATCTACACTATGTCTCATGATATGAGACATCTGATGATTCTCTTTTTTTTAATTCTTTTTCAGGGGAGGGAGGGGGTTTAATGGGGAATTAACCTGAAATATACATGTGCATTCAACGGATGCAGAAATATTAGCACTTGAGTATACATTAGTGAAGATTGATGAAAAATTAGGCAATCTGTTTGAAAGTTATCAATTTTTAAAGCATTGGCTGAATCCATGTGCCATCGTTGCTGAAAAAAGAAGACTACAACAATTCGTGATATAACAGTAAGGCAAAAAATATAAAGAAATATAGAGAGAATTCCACAAAAAGCTATTTTTAGACAAAAAGTTCAATTTCTTCTGACTTGTTCCTGACATGAATATATGGTGGGGGTAATGCTATTGCCCCAGCCTTCTGAAAGAGGTAGGTCAATCGTACAATCCAGCAATCAATATGTTGAAATCGCTATGATATTTCCTTTGTATTGTTCCCCTACTGTGACACTACACAGGGGCGGATCCAGGAATTCTGTAAAGGGGGGCATGACTAATATTTCTGGTGCCATTTCATTTCATTTCATTTTTTTCTTTTTCTTTCTTTTGTTTTTAACGAAAAATAAAGGGGGGGGGGCGTGCGCCGGTTGCGCCCCCCTCTGGATCCGCCACTGTTACAAATTGTTGTAGTATTTTTATCCAGCCATGACTGCACATAAAACTTTCAACTCCATTACTTTTGGATGGATTTTCTGATCTTCCTCAAACTTCACTAATTTACTCCACCAATATTTTGCATTCACTGAATCCTCATATAGATTGGGGTAATTTCCCTTGAAACTGATAATATCTCTACAACATTAACATCTTCAACATTAAGTACTGTAAAAGTGGATATTTTCGCATGACTAATTTTTTGCGCTCGGCGGGGCAAGAAGAGTTTCACATGTTTTTAATTCCATGGAATCAAGTCATCAACTGCTGGAACATATGGCACACAAAAATATTCGCGTGCTTTTATTTTTGCGCTAGTTTCAGGTTGCACGAAACACAGCGGAAATTTCCACTTTTACAGTAATCTTCCAGTTGTCTCAAACAATTGCAAGTTTGTCAATTCAAATCATGTCTACAGACAGAAGAGTGGTCAGATTATATTTGTATGTTCTTGTCTTTCACCAACATAATTGTCCAATCACATACAGCCATTGTGGAGAGATTTGCAAAGTTCTAGCAGAGAATATGAGTGAAGATACCACATACAGTATGTGTGTGTACATACTCAACTTACCTCTGCATAGTACCCTTTAAGTTTTGTCAGGAGGTATGAGTAAGTTTTTATCCTGTCTAGAGGAAGCTTCATGGCAGATCTCAGTGGAGCACCAAACACAGTCGGCTTGTCTTCATTCAAAATCTCAGCAAAGACTGTGTCATGCTTTGCCAAGACATCACTACAAGATAAACACACAAGGTGGTATACAAATAAAACTCTGATAGCAGACGCGCATGTCAGTATCACATGCATCTTAATGCTCATTATGAATACAACAACTCATATCATTGCACTTTTTGATCATTGTTGTTACCCGTTATTGCTAACCTGAAGAAAGATGTTACACAAAGCACAAAAGTAATCTCTCATCATGCAGAATACCTGCCACATCACAATGAATATCATAAACAGGATAAGAATGTTTCGTCTTGACTTACTTTGCTACTTTTCCCAGATGGGTGAAACCAGTGATGGTGACAAAGTCACACACTGCATTGGCATACTCCTGGAAGATCTGAACATAGCGACCTGCCTCCTTCAGCAGCATGATGTCCCACAATTCCTTGCTGCGCTGGACCAGGCCAGTCAGCTGTAGGCTGTTCTGAGCCACCAGACCACAAGCTGCAGTGAAGGTGTCAAGGACATGACGAAGTGGGGCGATGTAGATAGTCCCCTCCAATAACTTCTGCACATCTGCATAGAAATTTGAAGAGAGTTTTAACAGTTTAATTCAGTTGATTTTAATTTCTGCATTCCATTTTCCATTAAATATAAAAAAAATGGAACAAAGTATCAGCAATAACTATATAAATCATTTGTATTCATCAGTGCACATTATGTAGTACAATCAAATTGAAGATACACTATAACATTCTACATGTCAAATTGAAAGTACACTATTTGATAACAGAGGGAACAATTCAAATAAAGTATTGAAAATAAATATATGAAAATGCAGGGGATTGCCTTCACACGAAGAGCATTTACTTGTAAAAGCATGCCACAGGACTCATGTCATATAGCTTGTACATTTATATTCATATCTATGTTTCCAGAAACTTTTGTGACCTGAATAATTAAAGTCATAAATACAATTGTAAATATACACAAAAAGTTGATTTTTGCAAGCTGGTCATCATGAATTGCCTATTCTCTCCCAGTTCAGGTAAATGCAACAGACAACTTGTATATCCAGCTGTAAGACAGTGAAAATGCAACTACCAATGCATGATGCTAGCGTTCGACACGTGGAGACAGCCTGGCTAAGGCAAGCTAATATGGGACAAAATGGATGACTTTTCAACACATGGAAATATAAATTGTGGTGTCAAATCTTGTCAATGACGGCCATGCAACTACATGCAAGGTCAGTTTACAGGTAAGTTCATTCCACTTGATTTCCAATGACAATATTGATGGTCTTCCTGCAATCAAGACTTTTTTTTCTTTATATAAAAACTTGTTAAATTGTGCTTTGTGCATAGAATGTACAGGTTAATCTCTAGAAACCATTAACAAAAATATATATTTGTGCTGTACTCCTTGAGGGCACGGAAGGCAAACTTTCAATGCACAGGTACGATCACCATGAAACAAAACAAAGAAATCATACTTTTAGGTAACAATTCAGTAACTGCTGTACACGACTTTACTCCCATGAAGTCATCACTGCTACATGTAGGTTTCACAAATGCACACAAATGGATTTGAAGTACTGTAAAACATGATATTTTCTCGGCATGGAATTTTTGTGAATTGGAGCCCACAGCCTTTTTCGCGGCATGAAATTTTTGCGCGTTGCCTCTAACATTCAATGCATATAGTGTAGACAAGAACTTTCATGTGCATTTTAATTTCGCGAATCTTGGCTCTCGCAAAATTCACGAAATTACAATGCACATGAACATTCCTTCTTTTACAGTACACGAGGTTTCCTCCTTGATTTAAAGTCAGGGAAAGGAAATTAGATGGAGACTTTTGGTAAGGTGACTTCACCTCATTTTCAAGATTTTGCAGTCAGGAAAAGGAACTACCTGTGACAGTGATATTATCTAATTTGCATGTGTCATTGCCATAATATCACTGTGTCATGAAAACACACATTATAAAAATTCCGCAACTTTCTTGTTCTAGGTGCAATCTTGATGAAACAGCAACTATTCCATTTGTATCATATTACTCTGTCAGAGAAATCTGGATCACAGTGTTAATAAATGGTACTTATTTAATAAAAGTGATGTTACTGAAAGGTAAACCAGAAGGCTGTACTATCTCAGCAGTGGTCCTATACCTGAGATGGAGATCTCTATCCCCATCATCTCACCTGAAGTCTGCAGTGTCTTGACAATAGTGGACTTGACGGACAATAGCTGACTATGGAGTAACCTCTCAGTGGCTGAGAACTCGTGAGTGATGGCAATGAAACCATAACCGCTTTTGTCGGCAATGCAGGCACACTGATCCCCTGAAGCAGCCACGGACTGTAACCAGCCATTCTGCACACAAATAAGTCAGAAACAAGATATCGCATAACTAAAAACATGATACCACATTTCCTCTGTCCCTACATTTCAGTTTAGTAAAAGAACAGAGTGCTACACATAGTACATATGTTGCCACAAACATTGCAAGAATAGCGTGACACTAGATGTGGGACCATCCCTTTATTGAATCAATTTAACCCTACTACAATCCTGCATGGCTCTAAGAGTAAGGTAGTAAGGTAGGGTATTAAAGTAAGGAATAATAGCCAGTTGATTTCTTCACTCTGATTATCAATAAATAAAAAGAGAAAAATACCTTTTTGAGAAATGAGAGCTTCTCTGGCTGCTTGGCACGGGCAGCATACTTCACTGTCGGCGACTTTGAGATGGTTGATGACATTGGTCTCTTCTTCGATTTGTCAGCACTATCTCTGAGAGGACTCTCTGGGTTGGGAGTACTGTTGGAATTCTTCAGCTCTTGAAGACTGTTCATGGAAAGAAATCATGCACATTCTTATGCTACCAAAGATGCCATTATTTCCTCAATTTAACTTGCATTGTGCACATGAATTACTCTACACTTCCTTCATTCTGAATCTTGAATACATTGAAATCAAGAATATGGTGAAACATTTTAGATATTTTGAGTTTTTGATTTGCATCTTTCATACATACTTATCAATGCAAAGACAGTTGAGAGATTAATTAACAGCTTCAGGTGAAATCATTTGCTGGTCATGGGGGGAAAAAATATATGCTCTGTGACCAACAAGAATCAACTACAATCTGATTCAAACCTTGGGTCAGAGCAATAAAGTTTATCTCATTTAAAAAAATTGTAATCATTAAAGTTAACTGCTCTCCGCGAGCACAAGTCTGTATAGTTTGATAATAATGCATTGCCTAATGATAACATCACTACAAGCGTATTTCTACAGTTGTATGTAGAAGACCTTACCTTGGTTGTTTGCCCAGGTAGTACACATCTGGCATGTAATTGGTTCCATCTGCTAGGAGGAGGGTGTGAGTTCCTCCCAGTGCTGCATCCCATACTAAGGTGTTGTTTGGTATCTGAGCATTCAGTTGGAAAAATAAATTGGTAAAAAAGTAAGTTGGAACACTAACTGTAAAGCAGCAACACTTTCAAAGCATTATACTAAAATATCTGAACTACAATCATGCACAATGTCTGCCCATGGAAATGATGGCTACTTGTATCTGACATAATCCCACATCTTATCATATCATTCAATTTATGGTAAGAGTGAAATAATCACAACATACTGTAGACTAATAATGTCCCCCTCAATAAAGCTGGAAAATGTCTTGCATATACACCCTATGACTTGGATGGTAATGTCAACAGTCAATTTGACAAATCATGCACAAGCCCTTCAGAAACAGGGCACGGAAATACAAAGGGGGTCTCAGGTTCTTGAACAGGAAGAGTTGCCTCCCTCCTCTTCCCTAGCCTGAGCTAAGGCAATGTCAACTCTCAAGTCTGTACACACCATGTCTGTACTAGTCTTGTATGTGGCTGGTCCTGAGTAAATTGATATCAATCCTCTCTGTACTGAGTGATCACTTATCATACATAAATCATATTGTATGTGATGAGGTATTTTACTCTGGTGTAAAAATGTACATTAATTAGCTTTAAGAGTGATACCAGTCACTTTTAACCATACTGTGTAGTATACTCTCAATAACTGAACCAATTTATTTCATATCTCCTGGGTAAACAGTTTAAGAATTTGGAGCTTCAATATTCTCCAGCAATACACAACACTAATGAAGAACAGGGAAACATCATGTGCTTCCTCCATTGTCATGTGACAGTATCACATGTGCTTATCGATGGGATTAATGACCAGCGGTGCTGTTGTTTGATGTTTTCTTTTGAGGTTAAAGTTAAAGTGATAAGTCATAATATGCTCTATTTTGATGCAGAACAGAATTCAAATCTATACCATGTGGCCTTAGAATTAAAACTTTACTATTGTTGACTTTACAAGTTTCTTGGATACAAAGATTTAATTCCCTGCACACCTGGACAGTATAAGTTACAGTACACATTACAATTGTTATGATACATACAATATAAGATTACAGCTAGGATACATTGCCTTTGCAAAGACAATATTTCCTTGCTTTTTCTTTCTGGGAGATGTCACTGCATGTTTAAGTTGACTTGCATAAATGAGGCAAGATAATAAACAGAATGTAGAAATTTCATTGAATTTAGACAAGACATCACAAATTAAGACTTGCAGAAGGAGTTGTAGAGAGAGTTGTAGAGGGAGTTGTACACAGTTTTCATGTACGGTTGTATCATCATCTAGAAACACAAATTTTGTTGTTCATCTATATGCGAACCATTTAAAGTGCAGTGCCAACATCATGACTTCATGAAATTTACTGTTTTGGGAAAACATGAAATTCCTAAACTTTCTCCTTGATTTTACTTTTAAATAATTCTTTAAATTATCTGTACACTGAATATTAATGAATGAAAAGTTTTAAATTCACCTGGAACATGGAACAGCTTTACTCTCTTGAGATAATTCTTGTAACTCTGTTCTTGCACGCACAGGGTAATACAGTTGTAGATCATTTGCCTCGGATGGCAAGATGTTGCAATGCATATTTGTTTCAACTGACTCACTTTCAATTTACCAAGACTCACTATACAGCAAACCATGCACCCTTGTTCTCCTCTTATTAAAGTGTTACCATGACAATGCCCTTGGATACTAACACAAACAGCGACATTCCCCACTTCCTTGTTGATGGCAATGCGATAAGTATGTCAGATCTCACTGAAAGTTTCGGTTTAAGAAACACTGCAAGGGCAACACTGTATATTTGTATTACAGTCGTGCAACGTATGAGCTGATTCTTTTCAGAAGATTGCCTTTCAAATCTAGGTTATAGTCATTTAAAGGATGCATAGCTGATATGGTCATTAGCTTAGTATTTTGTACTTACAGTACATACATACAATACTAGCTATGCATATTCTGCAGCAGTTGGACAATGATACCTCCCTTGAGCACACAGTCAGAGTTCTGTAAAAATTCATCTTTCCTCATACACTTGATAAGGCTAGCAGGTTTTAACAGTACATTTGTACATTATACTTTACAATGCTTGCTGTTGTCATCTGCTGCGATGTACAGATGATACAGCAGTTTACTGAGAATTGTTTTTTGACTAATTTCAGAATTAGGCTCATTCACAACAATTTATAACATTTCTGAATAGTGAACAAAAATAAATGCAAACTACGATAACAAGTAACTTGTGGACAATACTCGTATTTCATCTCAAGTTGAGTATAAGCAAAAGTCAAGTTTCTAGCAACAGAGCCCAGGTCTTACTCTAATTTTCTTTGGCACAAGTTGTCCAGTATGCCCAAGCTGACCATCTGAGTTACAGCCCCATGTGTACACTTGACCATTGCTGGCTATGGCCACACAGTGAGAGGCCCCTGCAACCAAGCGGATGATGTTCTTACTGCTCAGCTGCTTGATGGGACAGGGCTGATGCCTGTAAAATATGAAAATGACAAGAAATGACACATCAATGTAGTCTAGATACATTTGAAAGTTTTTGGGAAAATTCTGATCTACATTATAGGTTAAAGCACATAGATCTGCAATGAATACACCCTATACATCAAACCCATATTTAAAGCTAACCAAAGAGTGGAAAAAGACATTATTGCATAATTATAGTAATCAATTCAACTGACATTAAGAATTCCAAACTAACTTTAACAATAACATGCTGTATCTTGGTCATCTTCTCCATCCTATTTTAATGTGATGCATGACATACCGATAATCTTTGATGCCTTTGCATGGGAAAAGTATCATTTGCATAGAGGTATTGATCAGAAAATAGCCTTGAATTCATATGAATGTGCTGCAATATTTACATTAGGGCATTCACATTTATGAGCTTCTTTCTGTTAGTGGAAGTTACACTGTAGCATGTTATATGTTACAAGATATGAAAATTACATATTACCAAATGTACAGTACTAATCAATTTCATATTTGTCAGTGTTCAACACCACTGCTCAAGCCATGACACCTCCTGAGACAATATTGACAGAGGCTACACACTGTACCCTGCCTCTGACTGCACTATAGTATGAAAATTTGATGAAATTGAGAAGGCTGCCGAAGAGGGTTTCTCCGTTTGACAAAAGATGTCCATGTACACCCTGTAGCCCCTTTCCCTGCCTGCTCTCTAAAGTTACATATAGTTTGTACTTTATCAATTATTTATCCATTAATTTCCTTTCACTTTCTGCACTTAAATTGCTTCCCAAAATACAGTGTATTTCCACCATATGCACCATCACATATAATATAAGTACAGTGAATACAATTTTCAAGACCCTTACCCGAATTCTTCTGTTAAGAATGTCTACTATACTGATAATAGGTACTGGTACATTGTAGACATACCCCTCATTGGCATATAATATACAATGTAGTATGTATATGTATAATAGTTGTTCCTGCAAGTCAGCAATCTATCAATAAGCAATGAAGGAAAGTCTGCATTATATACAATGAATGGTGACAATGCTGTTCCATGTTCTCTATTGGTCTCTGCACCACAGCTCTTGTAGTTAAAGGAGCAAAGAATCTGTCCTAATATAGGCATTTACTTGTACTTGTACAATGAAGGGCATCAAATTGAAAAGGATCAGTGATAAACTACATGACTCGCTGCCAACCTAATTTTGGAGAGCAAATGCCCTTGTAATACTCACTTTTTAATAATGAGGATCATTCTAACTCTATAGTATTGCTACATGTAGGCATACAATACCACACCTCCTGGACAGCAATCTTTTGACATTGCCATTTGACCATCACTTGGACAAATCATTATCATTGCTTTTCTACTGCTCCTGGAAAGAGATAGATGACATGGATCATGTACACTGCATAACAGACTCTCAAAGTGCCATATTTTCAAAATGTTAAGCCCTCAGTCTCAAGACCAGTCATGACTTGAGATGTGATACAGGGATTCTGTTCACACTGCATCCCCGCCAAACTACACCTATGGCCACATCACCAAGCATCTCATTGCACGCATCATTGTACTTCCAGGTTACTACCTCAGTATGCGTGGTCTTGTACACGTGTCCTGATTATGAGTCATCACAGAATAAATTTGGCCATCTGGCTACATATCTGCAATACAGCGAGCACACACCATTTCATTCATCAAATTGATGCATACGACTGAACGTCCATACCTCATATTCCGGTTGTAAAGATTAGGGAGATTGACCACAAGCTTGTTAAAGACAGGTAGCAGACATCATAAACTTAATATGTTAATGTTACTTTGTTTTTGGTGTATAAGATCTATGAATCAAGTGTGTCTGCTTCTTGGTATTGCTCTGCAATCCCTTTTCTCTCTTTCTTTTTTTTAGAAGAAAAATAAAGAAAGGAAGAAAACAGAAGGTATTGTGTAGTTTAGTTAACATGAGGTCTAATTTGCCTGATAAATTCAAATTCATTTTAATCAATTACAATGACATGATAAACTGAAAATTCAACATCACATCAATTTTTAAAATATATGTACAAGTACAAAATACTTCATGAAATCAATTCTCACACTACTTGTATACAGTAGTGGTATAAAGATGCATTAAGTGATGATTTGCCTCAAGTGCATAATACCACCTTAATGACAGCACTTCTGATATATTACAGGGTCTTCTATTAAACACAGCTGTAAATACAGGTTCAAGTCACAGTTCAGGACAGCATCTATCTATGGCACAAGAGAATCACCACTTGCAAGCAAGACATTGACGAGCCCAGCTTGTACAGACATGTAGCCTTTACATATGACTGTGATTGCAATTTATATTATTTTGTAATCATGGTAAAGCCATGAGTCTAACATACATTGTACATTAGACATGATAATGGCATAAAGATACAATACGGTACAAGTGTTCTGACATCCTGATAAAAACAAAAAACAAAAACACACCAATATTTCAGTGGACGGAACAACATTATGATAATGGTAATTCAATAATGTGTACAATCAAAATGTATTCATCATGCAGACTTCAGTATTTTTTTTTTAATTTCAATACTTGGTTGCCAAAACGAATCATAAAATTACACATAGGGCCTACACTGTAAGTATGATACAAATTACCAATCTTGTTTTGTCGGAAGCACCAGAAGATGTAGGATCTACATGTATATAATTTGTTTTCCTCAAATATTTTGGTTCTCTCTCTGTCTCTCTCTCTCCCTGTGTTTAAAGGATAAGTTCACCTTCATAAACATAAGGATTGAGAGAATGCAACAATATTAGTAGAACACATCAGTGAAAGTTTGAGGAAAATTGGACAATCGATGCAAAAGTTATGAATTTTTAAAATTTTTGTGTTGGAACCGCTGGATGAGGAGACTACTACAGCTTGTGAGTCATATGCAAAAAAAGATGGGAAGAAAAAAGATGGGAAGAAAAAAGATGGGAAGAAACACAGTCCCCTTTAAAAGAAGTACAGAAGTATGTAAGTGGAAAATATGAATGCAGATTAAAAAACAGGAAAGAACAAATACTTATTCATCAAGTCCGTATGGGTAATATTGGACTGAATTATGATAAGTGGAAAGTAAATTTGCATGAAACAGGCAACTGCCCCTATTGCCCCGAAAAGGAAAATTTAAGCCATTTTTTATATGATTGTCCGAAATATTTGATAGAGAGAGCCATGTTGATCGCAGACATTGGAGGCAAAGATCAACGGGATATCAGAAAAGTATTATCCACAAAAAATGTTGATCATTTGAGGGCATTAATCTCATATGTGAAGAGAACAAGAAGGTTTTTCTAAAAGACTTATATAAGTCTTCTAGAGTTATACAGATAATTATCTTTTGAGTTTTATTTAATTCAGATTTGCACACTGCACAACCGGATGTTTGCTTATTACATAATGAAAAAAAATGAATTATTGTAAATTATATGTTTATTTCATGGAAAGTATATATGAAATAATATTATAATTTTGATGTTTATATATCGTATTCGGTATAACAGCAGACACATAGCGCGCATAAAAATGATAGTAAAAAGTTATAATTTTTATTGATTTATTATATGTAAAATAATTATATTATAAAGATAAAGGCGTACAATGTAAATATTCATATTTGAATGACGCGCCTCAAATACAAAAACAACAACAACAACAACAACATCATATGCGTACAACAGTATAGAGAAAATGTAAAAGAAAATTCAACATATTTTCACTTTTTTCGCATAATAAGAGAGCTCTTGACTTGCCTCTTTCTACAGGCAGGGGGAATAATATTATCCATAACATTTGTCGGTAACGAGTCAGGGGAATGCATACTTTTTTCAAAAGATGGAATTTTGTGAAATTCTCCTTATATTTTCCTTATACTGTTGTACACATGTGACATTTAAGTTATTCATAGACTGCAGTAGTCTTCTCATCCAGCGGTTACTGCACAAAAACTTTAAAAATTCATAACTTTTGAACGGATTGTCTGATTTTCCTCAAACTTTCAATGATGTGTTCCACTAATATTGTTACATTCTCTCAATCCTTATGTTTATGAAGGTGAACTTGTCCTTTAATGAGGTGCACCTGGATTACACGATGATGTTATATTTTCAAGGTACAATTGTACATGAACCCAGTATTGAAATACCAAACATAAAGTAATAGCATTGACTCAGTCATCTACAGTGACTGGGGGATACCAATGAACAAAGATATTCAAGCATTCCAGCATCTCAAATGGTTGCCTTGGCAGTTCAATCTCTATTAATGTTTTTATGATCATATGCTGAATACCACTTCCAGACTTCAGGCAATCACAGAGGGCTTGCAAGGGCTTGCAAAGACAGGCTGCAGCTTTGACTGTAGCTGTGTCTCCCAATACACTTATGTGTTATATAAACAATGCTTGTAAACATAGAATGATCGGACAGAAGGTCCCTGGGGGAATTCCCTATGCTTTCACTGACACTGCCCTGCCTTTACAGTTTATGTATGAATATAGATGTGGGGTCTATTTTGTCTAGACTAGAGGCACTGGTAGGGAGTGGTTCCATGCTTGGCTGAGATCTTGATTAAAACACATCTGCCTTTTTGCCACTCAGCCACATCACCAGACATAACAACCTGAATCAAATGAGATAGCCCGTGGCATGCCATGCAATGAGCATAAATTGGTGTGCTGTAGAAAAAGGAGACAGATTAACCCATTTCCTTCCAGATGTTCACTACATGTATGTTATGAACTTGGATGCTGATTTCTCACGTAGAGAGGTCAATATCACTCCCAGACACAACGAACAGTATTGTCAAAAAATATATTACATGGTGTATCTATCAAATAAACGCTTAAGATATTGGACACCATGATCTTTATTCCTACCGATACCTGATGATACTCAAACATAAAAACAGCTCAGTCATGTAGAAAAAAAAAGATTATATCATGCCATGTCATTGGATGCACAGTTCCGGATTATGAATTTCAACTGGTTCTTCTATTCAGAAGCTGTAGAGTTCAAGAAATGATGGCCTTGATATACAAGTACTACTGTACGTTGAATATTTCACATGTTCATGTGAGTCAGAAAGGACTGAAAATGGGTCTCTCTCCATCTGATTTGCTACACATCCGTGTCCAAAAAGTGCTAAAAAAGGCCTGTCATGTCACTGATGATTTCCCTATTGTACCTGGAATTACAATGTATTTTTTTATATCGTTATCGTCCTTTTAAAAAATAGGTATTTTATTTCACTGTTATTTGCAGTGTTGTTCATTATTTGCAATGAAATCTGACATCTGTTTTTACTGAATTTTTCATTGTACAGAGTACATTATGTATTTCAGGAAAATGTTATATTGCCATTTTTCAGTAGTATAGAAAGCATTTACATTTTATATATATATTCAAAATGTCCCTTTACTTGGTACAATAATGAAATGTGCCATTTGGGATCTATGTGATGTATGTGATGTTCCTGGTGATGCCGTTTAGGATATTGTGTGACACCATTCAGGGGTGCAAATTTGATGTGCTGTATGAAATAAAGCCATTTGGGGTCCATTCCTGTGAGGTGTTTGAATGGGGGATGGTGTCACATTTGTCTGAGAGTGACCTCCCTGTGTTTTGAGCAAGGAAGAGATAGGAGGAAGATAAGCTGAAAAAGCTGATGATGATAAACCACAATAGCACATACTGTAATGTATGGCTATTAATCAAATGGGACTGGGAGCATGTTAGTATCACCAGGACTGGACAGCCCTGTTCCTCAAAAGGTCAAGGGTTATGGACGCTATGCACCTTGAATTTTCTCTGTACATTATTATTAGTGCTCTCTGTTACTGTTTTGCCAGTCCATTACCTGATGTCATCTGCCCTTCTTTCCCTCTGCTGAACCCTTGTTCTATTGTCGATTTATTTTCCTTACTTTGATTTGAGTGCACATACTGGCTTCTGATGGCTTGACCAAAGTTTTGATTTTCTGATTACATAAAGGTCTGCACTAACTGTCAATTTGTACTCATCCCATTTTACTGGCAGGGCCCTCTTGTAGAGCAGTGGCAAAACTAAAGAGGCTACCCTGGATAAATAAGACCTTGTTATATCATCATTATCATTATTATTGCTCAAGAACTGATCCATTTGTGGCGTGTTCTAACCACCTGATCTTTTGGGCACAAATTGTCAGCAGTCATCCAAACCTGCATTTTTCGCGCAAGAATGACATTTCGAGATAATCGCGTTTCAAGTTTACCTATTTTTCGATCATGATTGCTACATTATTATGTCTGGCATTTGCAATTACTTTTGTAATACTTAAGACTGTAATTCTTACTCTAACGTGTGATGTGTTCATCGAATTGTATTGCTAATGTTAGGAATTATGCGAGAAATCACAAGAGAGCTACACGTACGTTTTTTATGTTGTTTTTTTTTTGGTTTGCAAAGACTGTGTGTACGACAGTTCTGTTGACCATAACAAAGTACTTGCGGTCACTGAACCGTCGTATATCACTAATATTACGCACTAAGTTAATGCGCCTGATATACACGTACAATGGCTTGTTGACCGTGCACACTGTGTTTGCAGTTATCTGAACCGTCGTATACAGGAGAGGGCAGTGTATCGCTATGTTTTAACATGCGTGCTTATGGGGAAATGAACAAAATAAAATGACATGACTATAGTAAAAGTGATAATTATACAAAAATTACTTCAAATTAGAAACTAAAAATTTCACCATGTATGTATAATGGAATGTCCACTATCGAAATGACTGAAAATTTCAAGATAAAAAATTTGACCAAAAATCGGAATATACAATGTACGATAGTTAAGATGAGTGCCGGCGATATACATTGTATACCATCTCAAACACTGTAAAACTGTTTGATACCAGCCTACAGACAATTGATGTGTTACAAATTCTGATTCATAACTGGTAACGTTCAACAAAGGTACAAAATTGAATCATTGCATCTGGACACACTGTTTTAAATTCAAAGGACGGTTTCATGTCCGATCCTCAATGCTTCATCAGCTCGTTTGATTTGGTGGCAGGAAAATGTCAGTGCATCTCCGCAAATCAGCCACAATGTTTTTCCACCACCAAATCAGCCAACAAGCTGATGAAGCCAGGATATCCAGAATTGGACATGAAACTGTCCTAGGAATTTAAAACAGTATGAAGTCCAGATGCTATGATTATACCTTTACCAGCTCCTGCAGTGACCTACAACTTGCAACCAGAATGCCAAACATGGAGTATCATATATGCATGTATGGCAAAAAATTGTACATGTGACCATGCACCTCAAAACGAACATAAAGTCGCACACACTGATTTTGTGTGAGGACTGAAAATAAGTGAAATGGGTCAACCTAGCCGAACTTGACTTTTTCATATTTTCTGAAAGAGTGGGTCTTCTTTTACATTATGCTAAAATTTGGTATCATAAAATGGGCAGGAAAGTGTGTTTTTTTAGCAGTTTATCTCGAACATTTTTGGTTGAATAGTGTGATTAGGTGTGTCTTTAGAATCCCTTTTTCAGTTCTGAAAAACCTTGTCCACACTCTTCACTTTCAACTCTAATAACTTTTGAAAGGATAGTGCTACTGCTTTGAAAGTTGGCATTGATTATGGACAGAATGTGTTAATGAGGCATGTTTAATTTCAGTTTAATCTGATAATCCCTTCATTGTTGTTACTCTGGTGGTTTACTTCCTGTTTGTTGTCCCATTCATCGCACAGCCAGCACGGTTTGGTAAAGATTAAGCACTTGAATAGACACTGTACTTCAGAGCCTCTTTTCTCAGTTCACACTTTTCCTGAGTTTGTGCTTTCTTTCCAATATTTAGATAGGTTAGGAGAGTCCATTTGATTTGAGTTATACATCATTTTAAAGCTTAAAGTCTGCTCTTTCAGAATATGGTCTTAATTAAAAATTCATGTCTGGCGACTTTTTGTTTGTTTTGAGGTGCAGGGTCACATATGTACATGTACATAAATTTAACAATTTACAAGAAAAAAAAATTGATAAGGTTTACATTTTCAATATGTGTTTATAAAGTAAAGTGTTGGATTTTCTGCTCACTATGCATTCTGTAATCTTTAACTAGATTTTTATCACCAGCAAGTCTTTACAGTCATGTTAAACATTATAGTATAGTCTGCTACAGGTACCTGAACCAATACTTGTACGAATGCTCAAAATGACTGCAGCTGAATAGCTACATACAATGTATTGCAAGCTGACACTTGGAACAAATGCTAAAGGTATATTTGCTGTCATGGACAGGAGAATTTGCCCTGTTCTCAAACTCAGCCAAGTGAAATGAGTTACAGTAAGGTATAAAGACGTTTGTATAATGCTTTTTCATATATCCACAGCCTTACATGTAGACAAACCTACTCGCACACAAAATGTTGATTTCTGTCAGAAGAATATTTCTGAACTAGACTTAATATTTGTCAACACTGACAAATTAGGTGATCCGATCTATTTGGAAATCAATGATTTGAGTCCTGATCCCAATAGGCATGACCATACAGGTTTCATCTGTGTTTAGGGGACACTGGCCGTGTGATGTTTGGATTCTCATTTAGAAAAGGGAGTCAGACCTGTCATCTTTGGTACTGAATTCCGTATATACACTAACGAAGATACAGAATGAAGTATATTTGACCTTTGACCCCACTTTACACAGCCAAGATGGCATTTAAGCAAAAAGTGTTTATTTTGTGAAAAGATCCTTGTAACATGTTCTTTGCGTGTGCAAAATATGGGAAAGATAGGACATGTATTCACCAAGATACAGGATGAAACATTCATGAACTTTGACCCTAATTCATATACCCAAGATGGTCTCCGATCAAGTAGTTGTTATTTTATGAAATAATGTACGTGACATGAACTAAACATGTGCAAAATATTGGGCTGATAGGGCATGTTTTTCTTGAGTTATTGCAATGAAAGTTGCAAAAAGAAAGAAATATGAAAATAAAAGGAAGCTAAGCTTTAATTTTAGCCAAGTTTGTCGACGTGATTTCGACGTCGTATGAAAAAACGGAGGGCATATTAACGATAGCGCAAAGTCTCAGCTACAACATATCAAAATCTGGGAGAAATTCACCGAAGAATAAGTGAGCTAGTGCTCGATAAAGACAATCATGTTAATTTTCACATCTAGAAAAATTCCCTCCCATAGAGATAACACGTCATAAGGAAGATACAGAAAGAAGTACATATGACCTTTGACCCCACTTTGCACAGACAAGATGGCATCTGAGCAAAAAGTGGTTATTTTATGAAATGATTCTTGTAACATGGTCTTTGCGTTTGCAAAATATGGGAAAGATAGGACAGGTATTCACCAAGATACAGGATGAAACATTTATGACCTTGACCCTAATTTACATACCCAAGATGGTGTCCGATCAAGTAGTTGTTATTTTATGAAATAATGTACGTGATATGAACTAAACATGTGCAAAATATGGGGGTGATAGGGCCTGTTTTTCTTGAATTATTGCAAAGAAAGTTGCAGAAAGAAAGAAATATCTTAATAAATTGAACATAACCTTTATTTCAACCAAGTTTTTCGACGTGATGCCGCCGTCGTATGAAAAAACGGAGGGCATAATTACGATAGCCCAAAGTCTCAGCTAAAACATATTAAAATCTGGGAGAAATTCACCGAAGGATAACTGAGCTAGTGCTCGATAAAGATATTCATGTCAATTTTCATTTGCAGAAAAACTGCACTCCTATAGAGATAACACGTAAACTGGTCAAATTTGACAAGATTACTTTCAATCCATTTTTATGAGGTGATGCCGTCATCCAATCAAAATTTTGTAATTATAATTATGAAAGAGCATTAAATAAGCTACAACATACTGAAATCTAGGTGAAAATCGGCAAAGGATATTCAAGTGAGATATGCTCGAGTGAACTTGAAATTTGATGACGTCATTTTGAAAATTTCCTCTTTTTATTTTATTAAGAAATTTGGTATCTTTTAATCATTTTTCCAGCATCGCCAACCCACGAAATGACATGTAATACTCATCAGCTTTCAGAATATGTAAAGAAAATGGGGGGTCACCGTCCATCCTGACGAGTAAAATCGGATTTAAAATTGGTGGTTTTTTGGCATAGTTGCACTGTATATCGCCATTGACGCGTGCGCGGAATTTCAAGTTTGACGGGCCCGTATGACGTCATATTAAGTCGGATTGACTTGAAACTTGGTGGAAATATTCCTTGACATTTCAGACATCCGATCCGTGTAAAAAAAAGGGAAATTTCTATTGCATATGAGCTGTGCGTGCGTATATGTGCGCGCGCGTACGCGTCCGTCCAAATTTTTCAATTTTTCAAAAAAAAGCTCCAATAGTCTGAAACGTGTGCAAAAAAATTTTGAGCTCGATAAGAGCATGTAAATATTTCAACGCGCGCATACGCGCGCGTTTAAGAGTAGATATGAATTTTGAGAATATGAGTTGAATGCGCTTGACTTGGAATATATGTGATGTAAATTTTATTGAAAAATTCCATTCCATATGAAATATGAATGAGAATGTGTTTTCATACAATGACGTCATAGTGACGTCATGGTCGACTGATCACTATGATTTTATTAGATCTGTCGTCTTTGGGACATGATAATATGGTATAATTTTGAAATTGATAGGCCTACAGTGTAGGACTTTCTGAGCTAACCTCTGCACAACTTTCGGGGAGAAATAAAGAAATAAAGAAAGAAGAATAAAGAATCAGTACAGATACAGAAGGTGATCCGAGAGGATACTCGGATCACCTAATGATGCCATCTCTGGGCGTGTCATCTATTTAAAATGGAAAATAAGTCCATTAGAAAAAAAAATCTGAATCTACAAGTTTCCCAAAATGGCAGTGAAAATACAACTTGCAGCCATCTGGTAGCCAACGACATTGTAGTATATACTGTACAAAGTAAGTTGGAGAAGAGGGACATGCTGATTTGATGATTAAACCGCATCTTGATCTTATAAAAAAACTACAACTACACCGTAGCTTCTATCATTCCTTCTCTTTTCTTCAGTCATGTTACCTTGGATTCCTCAAGCAGAGCATCGTACATGCCTTTAAAGGACAAGTTCACCTTTAATAACATACATTGAGAGAATGAAGCAATATTAGTGGAACGTAGTGTAAACATTCACTACAGTAGAACTACGGTAGAACCTTCATAACTTTTGAATGGATTGTCTGATTTTCCACAAACTTTCACTGATGTGTTCTACTGACATTGCTGCAATTACTCAATCCATATACGTGTAAATTAAGGTGAACTTGTCCTCTGAATATTATACAGAGGACAAGTTCACCTTAATTTACAACGGGAAAGGCAAAGTTTGAACATCTGGAATCACATGGATGTTAGACTTTACATTCACCTGAATGTATAATAAGGGACCATATCAAATTCCTGCTTTTTTGATGGATACATTTGTTGAATTACAATATGGAAATATGCCTTTTGGGAAGCCTTAATTTTCAGAAAGCCTCTGGAAATGATGGCTGATAATGACCATGAAATGACTAAGTGTACTACAGGAAGTCAAACAGCAATGAAACCTCTTACCTGTCAAGGGTGTCTCCTTGGCCTAGCTGTCCCATGGTGCCTTTCCCAAAACTCCATACCTCCGTCTGATAGACAAGGTCATCCAAGCCCCCAATGAGAGGTGACGAAGTCCGTAACTTCCTGTCTGCAATGTTGCAGCTGGAATCCAACACAGGGGCATTTTCTCGGCTAATCAATTCTGTCTCACAGATAGAATTGTTGCTGCTGGCTCTTGAGATGGTTTCTGTGAGACTGGTTCGAGGCATCATGATTTTCTCAAGTCGGATTGCTACCGACTGAGGAAGAGAGGCCAAGATCCGAGCACTGGGTCCTGGTCTTTGTGTGGCAGTCGCGTGGCTGGGGCTCCCTCTCAGGTTGAGTGGCTTCAGTTGCTCAGTGAGATACTCCTTGGTCCCCTTGAGAGGGGTAAAGACATCATCCTCTTCTACTCCAGCTAGCCTGCCATTCTCCTGCTTGCCATTTGGCATACCATCCATGGAAGTGCTGTTGTCATGGCTACCATTCTGTTCTGTGAATGCCGCCGGTTCCTCCTTGATTTTTCTCAGGTGGTTGCCAGAATCATCTAAAGTGTAGGTGCCTTAGTAAACCAACAAATGAAATCAATGAATAAAAGAAAATCTGTTATAAAATTACTATGGAAATCCCCTTCCTGCCACAAAATTTGACCACAATATTTGATGTACACTGAACACATTTGTTTTGGAAGCAGAGAATACTACCCAGTTTTCACACCAAATTAATCACTACGCATGACAGTTAAATTTGTTATCTATAACATTGTGTAATAGCAGGTGTTTTTTAATACTAATGAAAGATAGCAGAATGTGTTTAATAGTATGTACAGTATATTCTGGACAGTGAGACAGACTCTGTTCTCTTTTTGATATTCTTGCTATATTGACAATTAACTTTCAAAATATCATTGCCCCTGAAGTAAAACATGATAAATTAGATTTTGTATTCAGCAATGTCTTCTGTCAAAATATTTCATACCAAATCTAAGAACGATTGGAACAAATTACACACCTTACACTGTACATTCTTACATCCACATCACATTCTATGTGCTTTGATAAAGAGAAGACACATCGATGATGTACACGTACAATCGTTGTTTTGATAAACATACAACTTAGAGACTAATTGTATACCATTCATGTTCATTTGCTACCCCACAGAGTCTTTGTGTTTTTAATAGGAGACTGGGTATGAAGGCTACAAGGGCATGACAACAGTCTAAACTAAAGTTGCATTGTGCTGACCTGCTAGCCCTGGCTATACAATATGCATTGTATTGCACTTGACTGCACAAAGTAAAAAAAAAAAAGAACATGCAAGATCCATTCATTATAAATCAAATCATATGCCATAATACATGCTTCCTCGGGGAAAGATATGAAAGAGAGTTTGAAAGGACCTCTTATGATGCATGTCTCTCAAGTAAAATCTGTGTGAACATGGTTCCTATATTTAATTCCAAAGACTAAGAGAGAAAGAGAGCAGGGATGATAGCAACAGAGAGAGAGAATGACAAAGAAAACAAACATGAATTCTACTAATAAACATAACCCTAATCCTAATCCTTTATCTTGACATCAAACTACTGTAAGCCTAAAACCTTATCACAACCCTAACCCTAACCTAAGTCCTTGGAGAAAATAAGACTGGAGCAATTGTCGCACGAGCAAATGTTGTGTGACCAAGGAAATGTGTCAACGATGCGCACACTACATGTGTATTAAAGTGATGAACATGCAAGTATGGCAAAAAACAGTCTGATAGACATCAAGACATCAATTTATTTAGACACTCAACTTTATACAGAATGCATAAGAGAAATAGAAATAAAAAAAGATGCTGTTGTGAGAACCCTTATCTCACAAAGGATTTCATTGCTATGAATGACCTACTCTGAATACTTTATCCATGACCAAAGATCTCAGTCATAGATAAGCTTGTATGTGTTCATTCATGACCTCACAGCATTCTCAAAAAACAAAACAAATGAAATCTGTCATGATGCTATAGAGCATGCAAGCAGGTAAGAAATAGGACAAAGATCCCATGCACATTACCAGACATGTAATGGGGTCTGTCTCATATATTAAGAGAGAAACTGTCTTGCAAACCATTTCCAATCATCTGAATTGAATCTGTTTTACTTTTTCTAAGTTCTGACTGAGATTAAAAAAACAACAACAAAACTTGAAAACTATTCAAAAGGTGTGCATAAAAACATGAGAAAAGGAAGATTATATTGTCACAGGAGTGTTCTTCAGATATTGATACTTATTACACTTTATTCTGAGACATTTCAATGAGTTGTATGAACTGATCCATTTATTATTTTACCACATATAAAACCCAGAATGAAATTGAGATACAGTGACAATGTCACACACATGTTTATAGTGTATACTTTCTCGTATTGTGGCCACCATAAATTTGGCTTGCCAACAAAATAGCAGAATGAGTTGGATTTTGCATTTTGACAGCGAAAAGATTATTCTGCAGCTGCTAAACATCTCAGCCAGGTACAGTGTACCACAAAAATCTACTGTTATTGGTGTTTTTTTCTAAAATTATGATAATGTGATATGGTATGGATGAAAATGACAGATGGACAACCCAAAAATATGATGGTTCAGACATTCTTTGGGGAAGAGGCATAAAAATGCTGATTTTGATTGTTGTCTGTAGTCATGGGCCATTACTTCTTGCATTGCTGTAAAGACATTTGAAAGATGTACAGTCATGTACTAGTATCCTATCAATAGTATGGCAACTCCCACAATCTGTCCATTATACTGTACCGATGGTTTAAAAAAAAAATGATATTAAACAGAATAACATGCTCTCAGATGGATGTACATGAAATAGCCACTGATTATGCGTATGTATAGTATATAGTTCTATCACTGGCATATCCTGATCTGATCAAACTGAAACCATTCCTATAGATACAACTGCTACACTGTAGATTTTTGTTATACAGTATACTACAGTTCATGGTTAGGTAAGGTTTGGCTACATGTACAAATGTGTCAAGTGCTCGCAATCTAAGCCAGACAGGTGGTTGTTGGTGATCTACAATATGAGCTCCCTCAATGTTACTGCAGGTCAATTATGCGGCATTATTTGAGTCTGCAATTCCTGAAAGCTACCTTGCAATACCCAAATAAACTGTATGTCTATTTGATGAGCATTTCTTTCTTTTTTTTTTGGGTGTGTGTGTGTGTGTGTGTGTGTGTGTGTGTGTGTGTGTGTGTGTATGTATGTGTGTGTGTGTGTATGTGGGGGGGGGGAATATCATAGGAGACTCCAGATGATTTTCAGACTTTCACATTTGAACAACTACTGTATGAATTACTTTATACTGAGTACAGAGTTTCAGAATTTATAGTGATTGGGATGAGGAGTAAGAATGTTTTTAGAATTTACAAAAAAATGGAACAAGGATGATGACATGACAGCCTCACCATAAGAATCCATGAGTAGGGGCGCAGGGAAGCAGAACAAAACAGTAAGGCATGCATAGATTCTACACAGGTGAACTTGTTAACCCGTTGAGGACAGACAGATTTTGCTACAACACGCATTTCCCATAGACACCTGCCCGAGTATACTCGCGACTCGTCCTCAACGGGTTAAGCAAGCGGTATTGCAAAGGAAAGTACTTACACTGCTACATTTATGAAATAAGTGAGGCTACGATGTCATCAACATTGTTCAGTGTAATTTCTTTAATATTTTTTAGAGTACTGGTTTCTCTGCTCTAGGACCAAAACAAATTCCATAAATTCATATATGGAGCTGTCAATTTATGTACTACATGATGTGAAATTATGAAAATCATCTGGAATGCCCTTTTAAGTAACCAGAACATTTACAGTTGCAATGAAATGTATAACAAAGAATGTAGCTGAACCCATGCATTGTCTGTGTTGGGATAGTGAAGTTCCATTCCACAAAGTAAATTTGTATATTACACTAAGTTATCTTCAGTAAGTGAGGTTCTGAACATATTACATAATTTTTCTAATAGGCTACCAAACCAATCTGCCAATGATTGCAATGTGGTCACGACATATCATGCTTATGCAACAAGACAACAAAGCCCATTCTATAAAACCAAGTGCTTAAATTAGTAAAACAAATCACCAGCCTTGCCTCACTTTACAATCCCAATATGAAAGCATTTTTCAATATGATGTCTGATCTAGAACAAGGCCAAACTGTGCACACACTGGGCAGCAAGATGGCTGGTGAAATGGTCTTGGTATTATCCCCTGTAGAGCTTTACTATAAAAAACACACTCTTTTTTCTTAAATATTTCACCACGAAAATTGTCATCAATTTTTACCTCAGATGGATAAGCTATTCACTGCACTGCAAACTCTTACATTTCTGGGAACTGTTGGTAGGGTGTATTAAGGGGAAAGGTTAGTAGGTTAGTAGATCATGCATACCTTCACTACTACCTTGTGATGATGTTGACCCTCTCTCAAGGCGCTTCTTTTCTGCAATTTCCGCAGCCGCTGTCCACTCTGCCTGCTGAGCTTGGATGGCAGCAACGTCAATGCTGTCAGGTGAGATACTCCTAGATGTGGTGTCAGCAGAATCAGGATGGAGCATGCTGGTGTCTGAGATAATGACTGTATCCCCCTCATCATGCATGGTGTACACTGTCTCATGGCATGCCAGACTGGACCCGGACCCTTCCTCTTCAGGCTCATTGGACTTATTGCCTGGTGACCGCATTGATCTTAGTCTTTGGATGAGGACAAGACTCATCGTACCACCACACGCTACCTGAAGCACCTTACGTCCCATGAGGGCATCCACCTTCTTTGGTGACAGTACTGGTGTAGTTCCTGTAGATAGTCCAAGCTGTGGCCCTGTGCCCCATGCCCAGACCTCTCCCTGAGCTGACAGGGCTAGAGTGTGGGACTCCCCGCAAGCCACTTGTGTGATCACTGGGTCACAGTCAGCATCACTGATGTGGACTTGTGTTGGCACGTTCACCTTGTCAGAAGAGCCATTCCCACACTGGCCGTTCGTGGAGTCTCCCCAGCAAAAGACTATCCCATCCTCGCATACTACTGCTGTATGGTTGTTTCCGCAGACGACATCTGCAACATTTTCACTCTTAAGTTCTTGCACCAGGATAGGTTGCTTCGTCACATCTGTGAATTTCTTGTGTCCAAGTTGTCCATATTCTCCACTGCCAAATGTGTAAACAGACCTTTGGTCTGTAAGGAAGGCACAGTGTTTGCTGCCCAGTGATATTTTGATAACATTTTTGGTCTTGAACACATCATGGCAAATGGGAATGGTGTTGCTAAGGAAGCCTTTCCACATGTAGGGCAGGCCATGCAGCTCCTTTTCTTGCTTCCCATTCTCGTCACTCATTCTGTAAAATCAAACAAAGTGATACATGTTGAGGAGACTTGATTACATTGGAACTCTAAAGAATCAAAAAGATATTTTGCTCAATCTTTGATATGAACTGTACCCTGAACAATCTACATGCATACATTGTACATGGTGCAAAATCCTGCAAATATTAAAAAGACATGGAATTCATAATCATGCACAATACTGAAGATCTGTACATGTACACCACCCTCTTGGAGACCTAACTGTAGGTCAGGTTTCAACACAAAGGAAGTCTGAAATTGTGCAGTTGTAGTTAGTCTGGCTGAAACAATGTGTAAATGAATAGTTCAATATTTTACTTGCTATCCTGTGGTAGCAATGAATACGGGCTATGAAGTACCATCCTTCACAAACTTGAATTCATGCACCCTGCAGAATGGTTGATCAGTGAATGCAATGCTGTTTGAAAGAGAGTTAAGCAGACAGAGGGTACTGTGGGCAGTCATCATGCTGTATTGCTCATCTCAACACGGGCACTTAACTTGACAAATGGGATTGTAGGGGTGTGCCAACGTGATGACATCGTATGACGACATAGACTGTAACTGTGCCTTGAAGGCTGCAATTATGGCTGATGGCTTTGTGGGCTTTTTATCATAGTGACTCAAAAATGGTTTCCAACCACACTTTTTATGAGTTCACTGAGGGCAATATTCTATTAAGACCTTATTAATCATGACTGAGAGAAAGGAAGTAAACTCAGGTTCTGTACGTTTCACAGCACACTTTTTTTTTTCACTCAGTGAAGTAAGTACAGAATTTTAGTTTTTACAACGTGACTAGGCCTTGTACTTGACAAAATGGTGTGAATTGTGTCTGTCAAGTTTTGAATATAAAACAAAAAGGTACAATTGAAGTCCAGAAATTTCAATTTTGCAAAATTAAACTGTGTTTTGATACACATGTCATCAGTGTGTTTATCATGATATACAGTTGTACACTGTAGCATACTTGCCAACATTTTGAAATCCTGAAGAGGTAGATTTTGCGAGGGAGCGAAGCAACCAACCCCGAGTGCGCTTGGGCGCAAGGGGGGGAGGGGAGGGTGTGGGAGGGTGGTGTCCCCCCTCCCGCAATGTGGACTTTTTTTGTTTTTCAATATCAAAATATGAGATTTGGTGCATGCTTTTTAACCTTTTTAAAGGGTTCTTGGTATTGATGAAAAAAAACATATAATCCATGTAAATCTATGAACTATTTTGTAGACTATGCATATAAAAATAAAATCAGACATATTGGTAAATAATTTTTGTAGGCTAAGCATATGTGAAAAAGTAATCAAACATATTGTTATCACAAGTTTATATGAAAATACATGGGATCATGCCACGCCATATGCCGCATCGGCCGCACCACACACACGTGAGCTACCAAAACATTACTATTATGTGTGGTTCTAGCTACACGTACACGTGTACAGTAAGTCTTGCACGCATGTAGATCTGATAGAGACGAGTGCGCCACTGCAGTGTGCATGTCATGTGTGCATATTAGAAGGCTGATTACGGCGTTTTTGAGGAATGAGTTCCTTGAAATTGTTATTAGTATTCTAATTACTAGGTTATTTTAGGGAATCGACGCACAATGAAGGGAAAATATAGGTTTGCTACAAAATCGGTAGATCAGAAGAGAAAATCAGTAGCCGGTTAAAACCTCTAAAAAGCGGTAGTCTACCGCCCAAAGCGGTAGAGTTGGCAAGTATGCTGTAGTGTAAAAGTGGCTGCTTGCATTACAGAAATATTTTCGTGCTCAGTCACGTAAAATGAATTTTGTATGCTTTTAATAATTTTGCAGAATCAAAAAGATATAATATTACATATTTCAAGCAAAAAGTATTCCTTCACATTTTTGCTCTAGTTTCATGTCATGTGAAATGTGTGTAAATTTCCATCCTCGAAAATTTCCACTTTTACAGTACAGCACAGGACCCTTCACAACTTCAATCTGCACAGTGTTCATCGGATCTTGAGGTGGACGTCCTTGAAGGGTTAAACGATACAGTATAAGTCCCTCGACATCTTTGTGTTGCTTATTATTGTTTCAGGCAAACTCAACAGGCATATATATATGATACATCTGTACGTCATCTAGTAAAGGAATCATTATTGGACTGTATCATTTAAATGGATGGCACTGAGTAGGATTGTCACGAGAAATTGGGAAAATATTGCAGGAATCACAGAAACAAGGAGAGTATTCTGGAATCACATTATTAAAAGGTCATACATTATGAATAATTGTTCATGGTTAGACAACTTACTTCTCATATTGCCACATTGAATACAAAATAAAGTTTTGTATACACAGTCCAGAAAACTGAATTATACGTTGTACAGGGTAGAGGTGTTTACTAAAGCCATTCAGATACAGTAGTCCTTTACACAAAACTCTATGAAATTTCCTGCATAATCAAACAAATCAGGAGTGACAGCTGTAAGTGACTGTCATGAAGCCTAAAAACAGACAATACCTGTTCAAACACTGGACACTACATTAGCTTATAGCGGACAGTACCATTGTATCATTATCATAATGATATGACCCATGAGACACGCTTGTACATGTGGGAAGCAGACAAGATGATGCATGATGCATTTTGTATGGTCTGGCTAAAATGCCTGACACGAATAATTACACTACAAGAGTGTAGTTCTACATCAAAACACTTGTACACCTTACACACGAAAAAGAAAAAGAAACAAACTGTAATTCTGAGGTACAATACATGTGAGACAGACACCAACAAGGTGTCTCACATGCAGTGTACCTATACACTTGTGTGCAACAACTGCATACAGTATGATCCTTGTAGAAAATACCCCATACACTGTGTGTGTGTTGGGGGCAATGTGTGAATGGCATTGAAGCCAGATGTGTGAGACACGCCTAGAGAGCTACCAGGCTATTGTACTGTGAGAGCAGGGTGTCGACATCTAGCCTAGATGAGTTATGACGTAAACATAACGAGTCTCGCATCTTCTCTGAACAGATTGGGAGCTCCACCATATTTCTTGTTCGGACACTGACGCTGAGATTATATTGCGTGACTTCAGGTTTCTCAGTACTCCTTGAAGCTCAGTTTGTGAACAGGTTGATGGTTACAAGCTCTGAAAATGTCATGTTTTGATTTTACACTACTTTTGATACATGATTCACAAAATGACATATAGACATGCAGACAGACAGACAGATAGAAACATACACAATAATACACAAACATACCCACACATGTGCCTGAAGAATCTGCATCTGGCCCATTTCTTAGGAAAAATAATCTTCTCATTGCTATTAAAAGTCACTTGTATTGTGTAAAACAAGCATTACAGTGTCTGTTCTTTTTCAGAATATGAATGTAAATGTAGGATGGTTTATGGCTAAATAATTGATCTTCAGGGCTAAGTGAACAATAATCACTCTGCTAGCGCATAATGTACATGTATGATAGCATACTGTAGATACACGGTACCAGTAGTGCTTTATGCCTCCATTCTGTGAAATATCATAAAATGTACGAAATGCTGACACTGCAAATTAAAGGCTATTGATATTTCATTGTATACATTGTCAACATAAATAAAAAGGTTGCAAATTTTATATCCCCCCCCCCATACACACACCACACAATGATGCACAACAGTTCATTTCAGCTAAACATTGTATAATGATGTGATGCGTTGTCAACAGGATAACTCCATGGGCAAAATGGTAAAGATATCAGCATTGCCCTGAATTGAGTTTATCTCCTTCTTGGGAGGCAGGGGTTCAGATGAAAAGGACTGGATGCTCTCAGCAGAGATGATCTTACAAGATGAAGATGAGTCAATGTACAGGAATACTGGTACATTAGATAGTTATCCACTGCCTTTTTACAGCTCTGCACCAGGACACTCTAATTCATTAGTTGTTGGTAATAATGTTCCACAGGAATCAGTAGTTTTAGGAATTCATATGTGTTGTGCAATATGCAATAGGGGGAACCTGACACTTATGTATCAAAGCAAATACAGCAAACTCTCAAAGTTCCATGAGCCAGAAATTACCTCACTCAATGCCCCCCCCCCCCCCCCCCCAAAAAAAAAAAAAAAAAAAATTCAATTTTCCCCCAAGTGCATTCATGTACACATGTACATGATGGTATTTAATGTTCTAAATGCAGAATCAAAACTCATATAGTCAATGAGAAAATAAAGTCCCTTTGACTTGAAATAAAAAGGAATTTTACCATGAGGCGAACTACATGTTATGTTTCAGCAGATAGCAAGTGGGTAGAAGGGAGTTGAACTTTTAATACAATTGTATGTATCAAAAATTCCATAGAGCCTACAATTCTTTCAAGCTGACATTGTTGTGACAAAATTGTGTCAACTCACAACATACCTGGCTCTGAGGTGACCAAGTACAGTACACAAAAGAGACCATGTGAAGGGATACAATTTGTATCACTCCACGTGCATGAGACGTACACTGTACATGATTGTATAGTACATCAGTGGTGATGTCTCTCATGGCCACAGTTCAGAGTACTACAAGGCAGCACCATGGTCACCCCTTTGCTTTAACAATCTCTTGATATCAACACATACATGTACAAATATGCTATAGATAATTCAACTTAAAAAATGTTTAATGAATTGAATACCCAAAATATTACGTCCATTGCCTTCTAAAACAAAAGATTTAAAGTATGGACTGCCTTCAGCATTTAATTTATCAGATCGATGTTTAGTGCAAAATGTGAAATAGCTTTAAAAAATTTTTTTTAATAGTAATTTAATAGATTGTTTACTATACTTCTGTGTCTGCTGTATATACTGTAGCTCCTCTGAAAAGAATACATAATTTCTTCAATATAGTGTACTGTAAAAATGGAAATTTTCACAGTGGCGAAATTTTTGTGCATTTCACACAACCAGAAACTAGCGTGAAAATAAAAGCACGCAAATATTTCTGCTTGCCATATGTTCCTGTGTGGGATGTCTTGATTCCTAAGAATGTAAAACACGCGAAACTCTTCTTACTCGGCCAAGCACAAAAAATTACTTGCGCGAAAATATCCACTTTTACAGTACCGGTACCAGGTATATTATATTTTTCCTCGACCACATACATGCTATTCAATACACCCCCATGTACTGTACAATGTACACTGTACATTGCAGAAAACTTCATTTTGTAACTCAACATGACATACTGGTAGTAAAACAAATTTTTGAACAAAGGAATGTTATGAAGTTGACAGATAATTAATGTGGGTGTTCTCCATGTCATTGACTGGGTGTATTGATGTCATGCACACTACTGTCACTTGCTACAGTCATTAACTGCTTGAATAAGGTGACAGAATTAGAAAGCATGAACTCAGCCTGGCTTCAGGAAGTCTTTAATAATCTGTCAGACCGTTGTTCAATTACAGCTGAAATGGGGAGTTGGATTTGCTGCCCTTTGGGCATGACTCATTCAACGTCACAACTGAGATGAGTGAGTGCTTTTTAAAGCTAAAAAAGAAGGCAGTTTTAAAATAGTAACAAAACTAACAGTACACTAAATTGGCCATCCCTCAAGAAAGAAAAAAAGAAAAAGAGAAGAGCTACTTCATCCTGCCATCCACCAAATGTTAGAAAAATGCATGATTGTACACAAAAGGACTGAAGGGCTATCCTTGCACCAAGCATGAATTTGTCTGTTTTCTTCTTCTTCTTCTTTTTTTCATCAACAAATTTCATGCATTAGCCTTTTCAAGAGAGAAATATACTCCAATGTTTTCCATCGTATGTACACAAACAATTTTCTCTTGGCAATGCTTCTTTCCTACTAACACCTGTGTTATACATTTCATTTTATACAACACCTATTTAAAATGTAGCTATCCGATTGGTCAACTGCCCATCACATGACATTTAGTGAAAAGTTCCATTGCATGCTCTGGCTGTCAGCTGTGCAATTTTGTTTGAGCAAAATGTTCCATTGCACGGCTCTGATGTCACAATTAACAAACATGTGCTGCGCACACTCAATAATTACAAGCGCGCTTACAAGCACGTACTTTTGTCACTCATTTTTGTAAACAACTTAGTTTCGCATACTATACACGGTGACTGCGACTGTGGGGCTACTCGTTCGTCTTTCACAGAAAATGGTTGCCATTTCTGTGCTAAAGTCAAGAATCTGTGAGTACCAAATCTGTTGACGTTTGAGGTGTTGTATAAAACAAATAGTGTATTGTCTTTACTCATGCAATGGAACCAGATTTCGCACTCGGTGAAAGATGAGGCACACTATTCAACTCGGCTTCGCCTCGTTGAATAGAGCACCTCTATCTTTCATCTCATGCGAAATCTTGTACCATCGCACTCGTGACCATTCACTATTTGTATACTAATTCACTGTCATATCAACATAATTATGTGAATCTCAAGGACTGGCATACGGCATCTGATGCATGATGCCACAAACAAATGTCTGTGTACATTTGTACATGTTAAACTTAAACATGGACAACATATACGGTAGGCATTATGACTCATCATGTCTCGCAAAACCATGTACATGTACAATATAGACAGGTCTGGAAATGAAATAACTGAAGATGGACTGATTTTCCTATAACACACAATTTATATTTATGCCACAAATTGCTATATGTGTGAAATTAACCAGCCAGTATCAAACCACACATGGTATGTACACTGTAGGCCTAATTAATATCCTAATACATGTATGAACATATTACTGATATGGTACGTCATTATACACATGTGGTCCTACACACACACACATACAAATATAAAAGACACGTGCATCTTTAATAGAGTTAGTGAATGCCACACTTACTTGTATTTCATGGTAACTCAGAAATTGTCACAAAAAAAAAATAGATTGATATTTTATAAGCACCAATTTCACTTCAATGGTAAATATGGTCACCATTAATAATCCCATTAGCACATTTTCATTTTGGCAGAGTACTGTATATGCCATTCTCCGCGAGTCTAAACTTTTGCGAATCAGGGCTTCCCAACAATTTCACGAGTGGTAAAATATGTGATTATGGAGTCCTGTACTGAACTGAGAAATGCATACATGTATATTACATTTCATATCGGCATTAGAGTCAATATTTTCGCATGTTTTTAATTTCGCAAATAGCAGCTGACTCGCGAAATTCGCGAAAGTAAAAACCTCGCAAAATATTCGGCGTATACAGCCACACATTCTGTTGTTACCATTCAGCCACATGCATACAGCATGTACCAGGTGGTTGTATCAACCGTCCAACATGCAATGTGCACACACATTATGTACATGATGTACATCGTGTTACACATCACACACAATTAGTCCTGAAGAAAATACTCTCTAGAGGCTAATTTTCTGTACATTCTATATGTAGATACTTTACTTTCTCAGAATACACTGTAGCTTCTACTCCATTCCCATTGTCTTTTCTCCTTACTTTCTCATTTTGCTTTAATCTTGCGCCATGCCTATCATTTGATCTCCTCTCCTTAATAGTGTAGTCTGTAGTGTTAGAGCAAGTACTATCATAGTGCTAGGCTAAAATGTGACCCGCTACAACAAAAGGATCCTAAAGTGGCTGACAGCTGAGCTGAGAAAACCAAGTTTGAAGTCAGATCATCAAAACTCAGTCAAAACAATCATTGTTTTTGGCATAATGTTGTAGTCTAGGGTATCGTCTATCATCTGCTGAAATTTTGAAGCTAAATAATCTATGGAAAGGCAAGAAATTAGCATTTTTCTGGGCCATGATTTTCTGACTTTCAACGGAACAGAAACATGTCCAAAGATTTGGAATTAACCGGCAGATAGACTCCGCCCCTAGCAACGAGGGAGTGATCTTATTGGTCAGTGCATGGCATATACTGAATGGTTGTGCGTAGACCGCTGGTGCTAAGCTTGAATGAACATCGCGGAGGTTGCTAGGAGCATACCCTCCATTGTCACGAGGAGAAAACTGTCTTGCTTCCCCCTGATCATGATAGCGTCAGAAGCAAAACTTTGAAGGAGGTTTTCTCGAAACGCTGATTTCCTAAACTACTTGACATGTGCTAATAAAATCATTGATATCTCTGCAACCGAGTACTTTTATGAGTCATGTTACAATTATGTTTTAAAGTGGAATAGTAAGGGAATAATTTCATATGTCATTTTCAGGAAATCGTCCTCCCCCAACTTTCGGATCCTTTGTTGAAGCGGGTTACAGATGATCTAAAAACAAACCAACCACTGTCCTGTGGGCCTAGACAAGGCATTGTTGGGAAAGCATCGGCACATACTCATTACAATGTAAGTCATGAATGGAAAAGTTGCCTTCGCATATGGCCTTTTTTACGATCAGTGGTGTAACTTTTGTACTCGGAGGGTCAAAATTTCAAACAAAATATTTTTTCATTATTCTGTTTGATTCCTGTTGGAAAGTATTCAAATTTTTGAAAAAATAACATTTCAGACCTTAAAGCTGAAGGGTTATTGGTGTAATTTAAGGAAAACCCTGGCACCTGAAGTAAATTTAAGCAAAATTTTGCTTTCATGAATTGCACCATGTTGACAAAACTCTGTAGTCAAACTTCACCATGCAAAGTTTATATGGTTAACAACAATATATAGTTTGTGAATCAAAACTATTTGGGGGTTGAATATGAAGTGAATTAAAAAAAAAATACATGAGATTTATAAATTTTTGCTAAAAATACCAATTGACATGTAATTTTTAAGATTTTAACTATTTATTGGAGGGCAGGCCAGGTCAAACTCTTACTATAACAAGTCTTTAAGAAGGGCTACCTTCCTATGTAGGTTAAATGAAATTCTGATCATTTCTTTAAAACTTGAATTTTTCACACATGGATGTTTCGGAGGTGACAGTTAACATATAAGAATGTTTCGGAGGTGACATTAATATTAACACTCACTTTTTTTGAGAATAAGTGACAATAACACAAAAACTTCTTCTTTTTATCAATGTTTTTAATAATTGTAACTCGAAAACAAGAAATTAACTCCTGTTTCAAGCAGATAAACCACACAGAACAAGTGTTTTTTTACACTTCATTGATTAGCATGGGTACCGGTAGTTTGCCTTCCATTTGGACGAAGGATGTAAGCTAAATATTGTAATCTGAAGAAACATGGCATTCCATTTTCTACCTTAACTTGAGATGAGGGTGTGAGATCATTTTAGTAATGTTTCTTTGCTTTCAGAACATTTTATTCCACAATACCAGGGAAGAATCACTTCGTTTCGGAGGTGACATTCAATGTTAACATTGTGTTAAAATATTCATTTACAGTAAGAATATGACGGACATAAGCTAGATATTGTAACCTGAAGAAACATGGCATTCCATTTTCTACCTTGAATTGAAATGAGGGTGTAAGATCATTTTAGTCATGTTTCTTTGCTCTCAGAACATTTTATTCCACAACACCAGGGAAGAATAACTTTGTTTCGGAGGTGACATTCAATGTTAACATTGTGTTCACGTATTCATATAGTATGTCCCCCCCAAAAAAAAATTACAGTTAGACTTTTGCATTGATAGCACCCAATATGATTAAATCAGCTAAATTCTACTTTGGGGTCTTAAATTATAACATCTTAGCTCTATTTTGCAGAAAGCCCCAGTCAATTTGGTTAAGTGATCTCAAAGAGATGTGGATTGTTATAAAGGATGTCAGGAGTCTTATTCTTCCAAGTTCAGCACTTGGATGCTTTTGGAACTGCATATTTAGGTAATGTGTAAACACATGCAGAACTTGGAGGGAAGGGATTCCTCACATGCTCTACTACAAAAATCCTCAATTCTCTTTGACCTCTGATGCAAATTGAATGGGGTTTTCTGTAAGGTGTGGGCAATGAGTTATAGTTTCAATCCCTCAAATTGTATTTTAGATTGATTCGCTATCTTTAAAGTTATCGTTGCGGAGGGTACCACTGTAATTTTTTGGCAGACGTATGGTATGAATACCAAAAGCAAAAATTCTTATTTGACTTGTGTACGTTTTTGTTTGCACATAGTTTTATAAATACAAATTAATTCAAGGATGTTCATAAATTCTTCATCATCCTTGATAGCCACCATACAAATGTTATAATACTGGTGAAAGGTGTTTGGTTCATCTGGGATAAATTTTCTATACACCAGATTCATTTAAACTGTTGACATTACTAAAATATATTTTACGTATCATTCTGAATTGATTGAAAATTACCTGCAAATCATGCATACTTAACAGTCACTTTTGAGAGTAAAAAGTATGAGATGAGAAAAACCATTTTATTGTTTTTGAGGTGACACAACACAGAGACAACCCAACTTCTCAGGTGTTAACTATTTAGTGAACATTCATGTCTTTCCTCATGGCTTTAATTTTCAAATATAAGCTCTTTCTTTCAGTTCTTTCTTGTTATTTTGTTTGGTTATTCTCTTTCATGATAATGGATACCAGCTCATATTTTGTTTGAGATTGTAATTCATACTAATCTTTAACAGGTTTTTACAATTGGGTTAAGAGAATAGTTTGTGTTTCCCAGCTGAAGAGAGCAGCATAATGCTTTTCTGTGAACTTGAGGGGAAAATTTGTTTTTGTTCAGTAATTATCCCCATCAACTTCACAGAAGGTCCCGGACACAAACTGGTCTCAAATAAACCTATAAGGGACCGAAACTGGAAAAGGACAAGTTCACCTCAATAGACATGAGGGTTGAGTAAATACAGCAATATTAGTAAAAAACATCAGTGAGAGTTTGAGGAAAGTAAGGCAATCAGTTCCAGAGTTATGGATTTTTTAAGTTTCTGCTCAGTCAAAGCTGAATGAGAAGACTTCCAGGTATAGCTTGTGATGTCACATGTGTACAATCTTAAACCGTACAAGGATATCGAGAAAGTATCAAGAAAATTCAACATACTGTATTTTCACTTTTCTTGCATAACAAAAGAACACATGACTTCTCTCTTTTGGAAGGCAGGGTGAATAATATTGCCCTAAAATACATCAGTAGCAAGTTGAAGAAATGTGCACTTTTTTCAAAAAGTAAAGTTTTGTGAAATTCACTTATATTTTCCTTATATCGTTGTATGCATGTGACATCATACACTGTCGTAGTCGTCTCATCCAGCAGTGATTGCGCAGATACTTAAAAAACCCATAACTTTTGAATGGATTGTCCAATTTCCCCCAAACTTTCAATGATGTTTTCTACTAATGTTGTTGCATTCACTCAATCCACATGTATATGAAAGTGGACTTGTCCTTTAAGAAACCATTTTCTTTTCCTTGAAATTCCAGTACTGAAAGCCAAATTGTAAGATAAAAAATAATAACAAAACAAGGTAAACACCTCATCAGAATTATACTGAAATAGAACTACAAATCTTGTTTTTGGATCTTTCCCTTTCCAGTCCTGGGGACTTGTTCCTCTGTTCACTTTAGTTGTCACATAACTTCAATAATCTTAGAAAATACAATGTCATAAACAGTTGGTTCAACTTGGAAAATGTAATAATTATTGTCATATTTAAAAAAAAATCACATAACTTTGTTTATGATTACCACATTGTACATGGAAAAACAACAACTAAGAATTCAAGAACAAGTTGTGCACCAGCTATAGGCATGTGGCCTTTTTGTGGAGTTTGATTATTTGATGATTTTTTTTTTTTTTACATTTTTTTTTTTTAAGATTGTGGACTAGGGCATGCATGAACTGCCACATGTATCACTTTGGTATCAAGGGAATTCTGGTGAGCTATGTATACAAAAGTCACTTCTGTTGTGATGATTTTGTAGATATTAAATGTATTAGAAAATGTTAATAGATAGTGAAAAGGAACTGAAGTCTTGCCTTTCACTATCACATAACAATATGGTGTTAACAAACAATGTCACCTCCGAAACACAAGAAAAAGCAACCTACATGGAAAGCTGTGATTGGTAAATCTTCACAACTAAATTGCTTGTTGGAAATCAAGCTTCTAAGATGAAAGCATCTATATGTTTACTTAACTAAAGCAGGAGAATTGATCTTGATTACAATATTATATATACAACAGATGGGTGTATTTTGTGCATTCTCATTGTTAAAAAAAAGTGAAAAAATGTAAATTTGCCCTAAAACGTACAGTCTAGTAATAAAAAAAAGAGTGAGAGTGTGTTAGTTGATTTCTCCACTTTGAGACTTATGTTACTAAAATAAATAAAATCATTGGTGTACATGATATGGTTTCTCTTCAACAGAAATGAACAAAAAATCTTGTTAACAGTGTTTTGTCACCTCCGAAACAGTAATTTTTAGTTTTTATTGGATCTTTTATTAATCTCTACAAAATTCTCACTTCCTGTTGCCATATTACTATTGTCATCCAAAAGAGATTCCTGTCAATTGGACAGAATCAAACAAAATTGCTTTGTCTTCGAGAAATTATCAAATATAATATGCTTGTTGTTTCGGAGGTGACAATTGTTTCGGAGGTGACAAGTGTTAACGGAAAATTGTAAATTGCTCCGAAATGAAAACAACAGGCTATATTTCTACTACCTTCCTTCAGAGATAATGTGAGGGGATATGTTACATTTTTGCAAATGTAATGTATAACTGATGTCAAGAATAAAAAAATCAAATACATAAATCTGTTGTCTCGGAGGTGACAGAAATGTTAACGGAAAAGTTACATAAATTTATAAGCGCTCACCAAAAAATGGTAAGTTATTTGAATTAAATAATCTTTGGATCAAAGTTAAGTCAGATTGATTACTATTCTGTTTTGATGGAAATTAGCAAAGTTGAATTTCATAATTGTGTACAAGAGCTAACTCAAAAGAGGGGTTAATTGTTAACGGAAAATGTCACCTCCGAAACATAAAGTTTGGACAATTTCAGTATTTAAAGAAGACAAAGCAGAACCTGGTAAACATAATAGTTCTTAATGTTGGATACCTGTCTATCACAACAGCAACAAAAATAATGAAAAGGAATAAACAATTTAATATGCTAGCTCTGACAAAAATACTATGTCAGAGTGAGTACACCAAAAGTGTTGGATTTCAAGCATGTAAGTGCCTGCCACATCTGAAAGAAAAAGAGAGGAAAGTTCATTAAGGTACCCAAGGTAGACACTGTGGGTGGTAAGTTTATGAGAAAAAATAATGCATATCTGTCAGTGTATAAGAAAGTTATACACCAATTAGTGCCAACACTGTGTTTTACACCACTGATTGTAAAAATGGCCATATCTGCGTATGTTTAAAAATATGCACGAGCCTGGCTTGGTTTCACAGGCTATGTCCTCGTACTGTACGTACGAGTACTACTGAAGTACCTAGGACTCCTACCACTATCACACTAGCTTGTCATGCATGCGGCGACTTCAGATCCGTCAAGATCATTTAAGATGCAGGATGTTTTCTTTAGTTGCACATACATAGCTAGCTCTTTGTAGACCTTTTTTTTAATGAGATACTGTACATACATGTACACTGCACAACAGTACGAGAATATATCTGGCAGTGGACTGTACTTACAGTGAAGAAAAAAGAAGAAGATCAGAAAAAAAAAGGGTAAAATATCAAAAAGTAAGGACCTCCTGCATCACTGTTCTCCATATTGGACGAGAAACTTTCTTTTTTTACTTGCCCTCACAGCTCTTGGATTATTTTGAAAGGAAGACCTTTAATTCATGGCTTCAACAGATAACCATAGAATTCATACAAGTGTATATAATCTACCAGTGCAGTAATCAACGGTAATGGTGGCACAAATTATCAAAAAACTTAGAGTATACACTACAGTTACACATGAAAAACTATGATTACGTGGCTAATTTTAACAATCAAAATTCAAATCGTTCATTACGTGATGGGTAGCCCGACCAGATCCGACGCCGTGCGAAGAGTAACTTTCGTACACATGGCACAGGGACAGGGCTGTGTATAGTTATGTGAAGGGTAACCACGACGGCAACCCATAATACTATACATGTTGGGGACACCATCCCGGGGTTGCGTGATAGGCAGATTAATTGATGCATGCTCTGATTTCATCCTGTCTAGATTTCAGCAATTCTCTGTTGCAGCCTTTCAAAAAAAGAACTCAGTAAACTGCAATGTCTTCAGAATTATGCCTCTAGATTACTTACCTCATAAAGAAAACAACACTTACCCCAATACTTCAGTCCTCACACTGGCTCCCAGTAGAAAAACATATTAACATATAACTTCAAGATTCTTCTTCTTGTCTTCTGTTTATTGCACAAAATCTGCCCCTACCTACCTTCAAAATACTCTTATCTTCACCAACCACCCAAAAATCTTCGCTCATCAAACTCACAAATATTATGGACATCTCGAATCAAGCATTATAGTTCTTCTTCTTCTTCCATTAAAGTACATCCCTCTTAGTAGAGTATAGTTGTACTGAGTGCAGTGAGGTGCGCGGTCACGAGAACACGTGTAGTGCAGAATACAGTGTGAACACACACAAATTAAAAGAGGAGGAGGAGGGCAAAATAAAAGTGCAAGTAAAAACCAAATATCTTGCTGTTTTAACTCGTTCCATACTGATTTCTGAAATCCCCATAGGGTTAATACATAGATCACCAGGTTCCCGTATAGAACGGGTTAACGGAGGGTGACTGACGAGAGGCGGTGCTTGAAGACCTCAATGGATGGGGCTGACACCGCTTCGGTTGGGAGAGCATTCCATAGACAGACCACACTGGGGAAAAAGCTATACTGGTATGCTAAGATTCTGCTCCCCCCCCCCCCCCCCCAACCTTGCAATATCTAGCTACGAAAAGGATGCTTTTAAAAACAACCTCAAAACCTACCTTTTAATTGAAATTGACAAACTATTGTTTATATGTATTTTACATCAGTGTACTATAAATCTATGTAGGGTTGGACCTTCTACTCATCGACCGCCTAATGGTTATTTGCTTGATAAGAATATTTAACACTGAAATTCATGTAAAAAACTTCACCTACGTGATTGAGAAAATCCAGCTCTATCAAATGTCATTGTTCCCTTTTCGATTCGAAGTTTCAGTGCAAAACTAGAAATATCACTGAAGGTGATTAATACCCCCGCCCCGTGACGACAGTCTTACCCAAGGAATGATCTTTCCTTGATCTTCTGCCATTTTAATGCTGTTACCATGGCAACGCAGCTTCCGACACGTCCGAAAAATATATCTTGCACATCTTCCCACCAAGACTATTGTGTGTGCCACATTTCATAAGCTTTTGTCAAAAACTGAGGAAGTACCGTAGTTCAATCCACAAGATCTTTCCTTGATCTTCCGCCATTAATATGCCGTTACCATGGCAACGCAGCTTCCGACACGTCCAAAAAATATGTCTTGCACATCTTCCCACCAAGACCAATGTTTGTGCCACATTTCATGAGCTTCAGTCGAATACAGAGGAAGTAGTTCAATCCGCAAGATCTTTCCTTGATCTTCTGCCATTTATATGCCATTACCATGGCAGCGCAGCCTTCCGACATGTCCGAAAAATATGTCTTCCACATCTTCCCACCAAGATCAAGGTGTGTGCCACATTTCATAAGCTTTGGTCAAAAAACTGAGGAAGTAGTTAAATCCGCAAGATCTTTCCTTGACCTTCTGCCATTTATATGCCGTTACCATGGCAACGTACTTTCGGGTACTGTCAAAAAATGCGTCTTGCACATCTACAACCAAAGGCACACATCTGTACTAAGTTTCATGGAAATTGGGCAAAAACTGAGGAAGTAGTTTGCAACACAAAATTTTCCATCATTTTGGCTCATAATATGTGAGCTGTTACCATGGCAACATACTTTTTGTCACTGTCAAGAAATGTGTCATGCTGACCTATATCCTAAGACAAACATTCAATATGAATTCCATGAGAATTGGAAGAACACTGATGAAGCAGTTTTGCCATGAAGCATTTTGCCCTATATTTTACCAATAACATGCCGTTACCATGGCAACGCACTTTTTGCCACTGCGGAAATATGTGTCTTGCACATTAACATATTCAGATGAACATCTGTACCTAATTTCATAAAAATTGATCAAAAACTGTGGGAGGAGTTCGCGACGCAAGATTTGTACCCATTTTTGTCCATAATATGCCGTTACCATGGCAACGTACTTTTGGGTAGGGTCAAAAAATACGTCTTGCACATCTACAACCCAAGGCACACATCTGTGCCAAGTTTTATGGGAATCGGTTGAAAACTGAGGAAGTAGTTCGCGACGCAAGATTTGCAACGGACCGACCGCCCGACCGCCCGACCGTCCGCTGATTCCTATATACCCCTTCAAACTTCGTTTGGCGGGGGTATAAATATCGCAGACGAACTTGCGTGGCCTCGCTTCAGCTCCCCGCGGTAATATACAAATGATGCACAGGATAGAGTGCGTTAGTGTAGGCGTATAGTGCACTCGAGGGTATTTACAATTGTGAAACATGCACGAGGCGAAGCCGAGTGCATGTTGCACTACATTATAAATACCCGAGAGTGAGCTACGCCTCCACTAACGCCACGAAATAATCCTGTGCATCATTTGTTTTATAAAATGGGTCGAAAATTCGAAAACTAACAGCATATGTCAGCGTTTTTCACGTACCTTTGTGGGTCAAGACGTCCGAGGATGTTCGTCCCAAACATTTACGCACGTCGCACTCGGAAATCCCGCACATGTAAGTACTGTACTGTACGTATAAGCGTATACGTACGCCACATGATTGTTGTGCACAAGAAAGGCCGGCTGGCAGCCCGAACGAGAAGTTGTTTACAGGATTGACAGCGCGTATGGTAGCGCGCGACGCACTTGTAACAACTGATTAAGTGCGCACTGCTAGTGTAAACATTGTGACGTCAGTGACTTTACGCTTTTTTGCAAGGCCGTGCATGATAGTAAAATTTAATGCACGCACACGTGACTCATTTCAGCGCTTCCAATTGGCTACATTCTTGAACCCATTTTATAAATCGCGTTATTAGGATCGACCGCTGTTTTTGCATTGACAATGCACGCAAACAGAGTTGTATTGAACACCGTGTTGTACAAAGCTTTTTAGAAGCCGTTTAGAAACTTCCATAGACATTACATTGTGCTGTCATTACGATTCGGTGAAAATATTCATTCAAAATTTTGTCCTTGATTAAAACCATTATGGCATTAATGAACAGTGAATTATCGCGTTTTCCCACACCATCCTCATCTAGCATTCAAAGCCAATCCATTTTTATGTGCTTTGCGCGCGAGAAGTGTGTACTAAGTGTTCAGTGCGCGAATTATACGCGGTCGGTTCAAAAGAAGGTGGTCGATATGTATAGTAGGGCTACCATATATTGATTATTGTTTGCTTAAATTCTTTATAGTGATTTTCTAAAGATGATAGTTCTCTCTACTCTGTTTTGTTGTACATCGTAATCAATATTCTGTTCCACAGCACCATGACTACTCGAGAATCATTTTAGGTAGAATGAGCAATTATGGGAGTCTCTCTATAGAGACTCCTAGTGTTTTATAGTTTATACACTATTATTATTAAATATTAATTATCATGATTATTATCGTCTTTTTGTTAAGTGTTTGAATAATTAATATGCCTAAGGTTAGATGCTCGCACTCTGTACTCATCATAGCAGTATCACAAATAGCTAGAATCAACACAAAGCAAGACTACGGTCCTGAACAGTATAACATTAACAAGTGTGTATGTATCAGAACCCAACAAGTTAAAATGGAGGAGGGAGCCAGATTCTTACACAACATCCATGATGATGATGATGCAGCAGGATGTGACCTGTCTACGCCGAAGCAAATTGATGTTGGAGATGACAAAGTCCAAAGAAAGGTAGGGGCCTAATCAGACACAAGTCGAATTCTGTAACCTGTGGCAGGGTCACAATTTTGACAGCGATGTTCAGACAGCGATGTTGTCCCCTTGGTGGCAAAGCACATCCATCTCCAATCGTACAGAGTTCGATCATACAGGTGACTACCTTTGTGATGCGCAGGCCTGCGCCCCCGGGGCCGCCCCGAGTGAGCCGTCGTCCGCACGGGTGTGCCGCCGGCGCTGTAGTTTAATTTAATCGATACTTTGCTTGCTTCCCGTATGGCGTAGAAGTCTATGACATGACGGAGCCAGCAGAATGGTGATTAACGTTACACATTCTCAAGATCTCTGTGCTGAGATGCAGTCTTTGGATTTTATGTTAGTATCGCACCTGTCATGTCTCACGTCTGTGTGTATACCGTGTTAAACGCGTAGTGCAGTGCAATACAGTATGCCACTACAAGTATTTTTGTGATTCATGAGCTCTGTTTATGAGGCATTTTCATAGAGGGCGCCGCACAACCACTGCACTGCACATGAACACTGCACATTCAGAGAGCACTGCACAGAGCTAGCTTTTTTCCTTTTGACGAGAAATCTTACTCGAAATTATTTGCTTTTAAAAACAGAATAGATATCATACAAACGACAAAATTACACAAAATCAATACAACATTGTAATCAACGACTAATGTTATGAATTGAAATGCAATAAATGTTATGTCTTTTATGATCAACATAATCAAGTGTGGATGGATATGAAGGGGACTGCAAAAAAGCAGAGCTTGTATATAGTTTGCAGTCTCCTCATAAACAGTAGCTATATATAGCGACTAATAATAGGAATAATAGCTATAGTATAACTAATGAACTAACTATGAACTAACAAAAATGGGCAAATTGCCACAAGAAAAGGAAGAAAAGACGCACAAAAAACTCACAAATAAACACAGGACAGCTCTAGTTAGCGTGGTAGGAATAACAGAAAGAGCCTGAAGAGTACAGGAAAAAGGGGTGAAAATGGAAGAGGAGTTGAAGGGTCAAAACCAACGAAGGCCTAAGCGAGGCATGCATTAGATTCATGGGCTCATGACAACCAGGTATAGAGAGAAGATTGCATAAAAGAAGTAAACGCTAATGATACGAAAAAGAAAATAGAATTTGGTATACAAGAGCGTACCTAATTCTATCTGCTATAAGGAATTTCTGAAAAAAGGTGAAAATATATTTTTCAATAGAATTCCAAAATCTTAGGGCCAGAGAGAGAAAATATTATATAGATTTGGCCAAAAAAAAAAAGAAATGGTCTTAGTCAAAGGCTGGCAAGATTTATTGGATTGCCTGGTAGGATATGAATGGACAGTTTCGTTTAGCGAACATGGAATCCGTTTACAAGAGGGAGAGAATGATTACTGAATTTGAGCATAAATTGGCCAAAGTTCAAGCGATAATTATATACAAATCATTGATCTTTGAAATGCTATTTTCATGAAATAGAACATCAGTAGGCCTATATGGCATCTCCATGATTCGTTACAAATAATAAGAAGGGGTTTTTCTGTAATATGTACTTGTGATTATTTTTTCTATTTGTTATGAAGAATACATGTTTTTTCAGGAGAGTATGCCAAAGTGTAAGTAAGGTTATACAAAGTAGACTGTAGAGTACATTTGTATTTTAACATTAAAAGAACATTTTTAGGAAGACGAAATTTGACTTTATTTATATAACACCAATATTTTCAATGTGTATAGATTCCAAGTAAATCTATCATGAAAAATAAAACCTAGAAATTTAATTGAAGCAACTTCTTTTATAACTGTGACATTCAGGAAGATGTTAATTGATAAATTTTCCCAAGAATACCATCAGAATTATTTGGTGATAATAGTTGGAATTTGACAGATTGTGAATATATATACTCAGAAAAAAATTGTACGAAGTGGGTTTCTATAATAATCATGTATATAACTGAAAGATATAATGCAAATGTTTGGTAATGATAGATTTTAAAACTAAATGGTCTTGAAAATATGCCCGTACAACGTACAGTACTATTCTGCTAAACGGCACTAGTTACGTATGTTTGTATTTATTTTGTACCAGAACTATAGTCCTATTTGAAATTACTTTTGTCTACTCTCACCGGCTTATTTTTGGACTCTGACAAATAAGTGACAATATTTGCTCGTGTTGACTCCAAGAACATTCATTCAGTAATTCACTCTTGTATCACAAATTTCTTGGCAAACTTTCAACACGCAATCACACATACAGTATGCCAAGTCATCTACTCGCTCATCATTGCTCGTCGTCTCGCTCTCCTAACACTGATGTAGCAAACTGCGCTTCTCTCACTCCCT